>NC_137810.1:77860711-78245711 GCF_963921795.1 Nannobrachium achirus | reverse complement strand
TCTAGCCACGCTTTATAAACTAGATATATATATTTTAAAGAGGAAAAAAAAGTGAATATTCGACTTTGGTGAACAACGTTGAATAGTGACTTTGATATATGAATATTCGAATATTTGGTGAATGCCCTAATCGCCACAAATCCTATAATCCTATGAAACCGTCTATGAAATCTATGAAGAAGCAACAATATAAGATATATAGTGGGGTTCCCTGCTTCATGTCTTTCTCAGGTAAGGAGTCCTCGGGCTGAAGACACCTTGTCTTTCACCTCAGAAATATTTTCACCTCAGAAATATAGCCAAACTCCGTCCCACACTCACCCTGCCAGATGCAGAAAAACTCATCCACGCCTTTATCTCCTCAAGGCTTGACTACTGGAATGCACTTCTCGTCGGGACCCCTAGCAAGAGCATCCAGAAGCTCCAGTACATTCAGAACAGTGCTGCTAGGGTCCTGACGAGAGTGCGGAAATATGAACATATCACACCTATCCTGCATTCCCTTCACTGGCTTCCCATCACCTACCGGATAGAATACAAGGTCTGTCTCCTCACCCACCAGTGCATCCATGGCAACGCTCCTTCCTATTTAAAGGAACTCATTGAACCCCCGGATTCCACCCGCTCCACCCGCTCCCTCCGCTCTGCAAACTCCAACTCACTAAAGGGCAAAAACACTAAGTTACGCACTATGGGGGATCGGGCTTTCAGCTCAGCTGCTCCTCGACTGTGGAATGACCTCCCCGACCATCTGAGAGCACCACAGTCTATTGACATTTTTAAAGGGGGACTAAAGACTTTTCTTTTTAACAAGGCTTTTGCCTAGACAATCTTATGGATGTTTTATGTGTTAAACCTTTTTCTTTTAGCTGTGTATAGGTGATCAACGTTCTGATTTTATTCACGTTGTTTCTCGTTTTAATTCTTAGTTGTTTTCTTAATATTTTTTCGATTTTAATGTAGCACTTTGAGATTTGCTTCAAATGTAAAGTGCGTTACAAATAAAATGTATTATTATTATTATTGTCTCAGACAGACTGAAAGTACCTGGTTCCCTGGGGCCTGCAGGGGTCTCTTCTTGCGGGGTCCGATGGCAGCCAGAGCAGTGATGTTGGCCTCCCTGTGTAACTGTTGAGCCTGTTCCAACTGCTGCAACTATATCACTCACACACACACACACACACACACACACACACACACACACACACACACACACACACACACACACACACACACACACACACACACACACACACACACACACACACACACACACACACACACACACACACACACACACACACACACACACACACACATTATCTCACATTCTGATCGCTACAACTTGAGCTCCAGAAAATGAAGATCAATCTGAAATGGCCCAAAAGGACCACTTCACCTCTGGGACAACCAGATCTTATTTCATTGTTGTTTGTAAAATGCATCATATGACCAGTTGTAGCATGCTGAAATACAAAAATATCTAAAAACACAGATTGAACACAACAAATAACTCAGAATTGAGTTGATCGTGTCCCAAACAACAATAAAATAAGATCTGGTTGTCCCAGAGGTGAAATAGTCCTTTAAGTGTGAAACTGTGTGTGTGTGTGTGTGTGTGTGTGTGTGTGTGTGTGTGTGTGCGCGTGTGCGTGTGCGTGAGCAGTGCTTTGTAGAAGATGACAGATTATATTCCACGATATTTATCTGTGGAACAGAGTCACATTAAATGTAATACATACAATTCCAAGTGCTGGGGGTTCCAGGTGGGGGTCCCCAGTTCATTATGTTTATTTTGGGGGTCACGGCCTAAAAAGTTTTGACAACTCATTCTTATGAGTTATCTAGCCAAGCTTTATAAACTTTATATATTTTTAAAGAGAAAACAATAATAAAAAAAAAAAAAAAAAGTGAATATTCAACTTCGGTGAACAACGTCAAATAGTGACTTTGATATTCGAATATTTGAATAGTTGGTGAATGCCCTAGTCCATACATGTTTCTGTTTATCTATCCATCGACCACGGGCACCACACTAGGGATGGGACGATAAGCAATATTATCGTTTATCGTGATAAAAAACACTCACGATAATCATATTGTGGAGATTTAATTTATCGTGATATCATCCTCTGTCATGCACTGGGTTCAATTCACCTTTTATTTGCAGAGCTGCATATCCGGTACCATTTAAACCATCTATAATTGGTAAAAGGTACTTATAATATAAAAATGTAATATTTAATAAACAAGCTCACAACACGTTGCGTTGTGACACGTTGTGAGCTTGTAGATTGGCAATTTTTTGGCAAATCTTCCGCTCCAGGATAATGGATTTTGATTATCGCGATAATATCGTAAATCGCGATTTCTTTGGTCACAATAGTCGTGATATGAAATGTTCATATCGTCCCATCCCTACACCACACTCCCTCTGCATTGGGAACTCTTTATGTATCCATGGAAAATGGGGCTGCTCTGACCGAGCAATCAATGGGGAAAGGGAGTGCGACCGCAGTTTTCCCGGTGAACCTAAGCGCACCGGTGGGGGCGCGGGAGTGTGGGGCGATGATGGAGAGGTTATATAGCTTTATGTATTGAGAGGCACTCTTGCTGATTTTGGAGAGACCAATTGCAAGATATTTAAAAGTTATTTGGGGCCATGATGATTACCTTTTCTTCCCACTACTAGACTAAGGATTTATATTGTCTGTGTTATTGTTTACAACCACAATTATTCACGTGTGGCAAGATCGCGGTTCTAGTTGTACTAGTAGGTTAGTGTAGGCTTAGAAGCCTTTTCAGAAGTTAATTTAATGTTTTCCGATTTCCTTTATCCTCATCTAATCTTGCGCTAATTTGCCAGGTTTTAAGGCCTAGTAGGCTTTTCAGAAGTTAATTGAATGTATTCAATTTAAAGACCCAATGAAATGACTATTTTGGGTATTTTATTTCGAAGTTTCAGTTTGAAAAGGAAGCCTGTGTGTTTCTGAACCAATCCGAGGGGACCAGCCCTTCAGGTGATGGGATTTAAAATCTGAGTAATGGGAGTAATGGGAGCCAGCAATGGGAAACAAACAGATGAATGTAATCAAAGGTTCATTTATATGTAAGCGGACCTGTCTATGTCATCACTTTTTGAATTTCTGCTCACAGGAAGTAATTAAGAATGGCCTATTTAGGGACCTTTGATATAAATATACACAACAATTGTTTATTTGCTATTTTTTGGCATCTAGTGTTAGGTATGGCCATATTATCACTACAGATATGCTCTAAAAGTGTGAAAAACATGTTTTTGATTTCACCATGTCTTTAATGATTTCCTTTATCCTCATCTTGCGCTAATGCACACAACTGTTTTGCCAGGTTTTAAGGTCTTATTTTAGTTGTTTCTCATAAGCTCGTGACCCTCCTTGCCCATCGGCCCCCACCGTTGCGCTTAGGTTCACCGGGAAAACTGCGGTCGCGTCTCTCGCAAAGGGAGTAGATCGCTTAACCAATAGGATCTCCCGGTTGTTTTCAGCCGGGTGATTTGAATCTGCCCCTCTAGTCCATAATTGTTTTAATTGTTCATTGTTCATTAGGATCCCTAGCTTTTGCCATGACAAAAGCTAGTCTTCCTGGGGTCCGACACAGACAAACATTAATAAAAACATTGCTTGTAATCAACTTTACAATCACCATAATCACTAAAAAAAGAAAAAAGAAAAATACAATTTGAAAACAAAAGTGAAATAGCAGTAGCACAATAAAGCCAAAATATTTTACAATACATTAAACGTTGTGCTTCAGGAGGATTAGTGCAGGCTTCTTTGAATTATATGTTCTTTTAACATTCTCTTAAAGGTGAATTTAAAGGACTTAGGGCAGGCTATTTAGACCCTGGTCTCTGGAAGGACACCTGGTGGTTGACAAGTGGTACTGCATGACGCTCATGAGTACAATATCTCCCCAAGCTCAGCGACCTTGCTCATTGACCTTTACAGAAGCGGTTTCAGAAGTGTTTGTGCGAGAAGGCCTTTTTCACACATACCTCTTTGGCTTGTTGTTTCAGCTGCTGGTACAGGGGGTCGTCTGTGTGCCAACGACTCTGTCATGACACAGCGATAAAGCACGGTTTAACATTTAAACAGAAGAACACTATAGAGACACACAGGCTCCTACAAATTCACGCCCCCTAATAGAGGGTATGCACGTGACATCACTGTTGCAGTAAGTTATGTGGGAACGACTACTGAGTGGCAAAAAGCTCATTCCTGCCATTGACAGCCCATACATCCAAACAGAAAAGTCCTATCTGATTGTATTAAACAAAGTTAACTCAACCAACATTGCGGCTGTACTGAAAGCTTGAATTATCCTGCAAAGTTTTTGTCTCATAAAAATCCACCATAGACGTGTTATGAGCTACTTTCTGTCAAGACATTCTGTACAGGGGATTATTTTTCCAAGCGTCAGAGTTTGGAAGCGCTCGTTTTCAACAACACAACATCCTGCTGCCCCTGCATTATGTGCAATTTAGAAACAGGTGGTATGCAGGGCCGTTGAGTGATTTGCAACTAGCACTTCCAAACTCCACTGCTCCATGCTGCTCAATGTGTTGCCACTCAGTCTAGATTAGGGGGGCGGGTCCCAGTGGACGTGCATACCCTCTATTGTGATAGCGGCCCCACTTCGGGTAAGGGAGAACGCTGTACTGCAGCTGCCAATGCAATCCCAATGAGAGGCATCGTGAAATAAAATAATTTCAGTGGTTGACTACTAAGGCCGCAGCGATTTTTTTGTGTTCTAATAAAGTGTCCCATGAGTTTAATTTGGCCTTTTTAAAGTGGCATATCTGTCATCTTGATACACTATCTACAATATACTGTAATATACTTCATCAGTGAGTCAAAAGTGCTAGCATTGGAAAATCTAAGTTTAAGTGGTCGCATGGTACACACATCATGGACGCATCCCTTGAGGTTTTCAATACCCAGAGCCGCTCGTCTCTCATGTATAATTAGGCTATTTAATTTGGGACATTTGTGGCATCTTGCTTCCTCCTAATGGAGTCTTGCAAGTTATTTTTTGGTTAATAGTAAACTGGAGAATTCACTCTGTAGTTGAAAAAGTCGGGATCTTCAAAGTCGGCGCTCGTAAATGCATAGCAATAAAGACAGTGATGTCACTGAAAAGCAACAGGTTCTGTGTCTGCCGTTTCCCCTCTTCTCTGTTAACATTATGGGTAATCCATTGAAGTGGCAAATTAAATGTGACACACATCATGTATTTAGAAAACAATAAGATATGTTGGCAGTCAGTCCATACATTTTGAAACGTATTTTTATTTAAGTCAATATAGTCTCATGTAGGATTATTTTAATATTAGGCTAACCACAGTTGAATTGCAATGACTTTCTATGGGCTGGCTTGCAGTGCACCGTTCTCCCTTACCCGAAGTGGGGTCTCAATTGTGGGCGTGAATTTGTAGGCTCCCGTGTGTCTCTATGCTGACTGACGTCACATCATTGAATATTTTAACAGGAGAAGAAAGCTATGCTCACTAATGTCACATCATTAGTCAGCACACATTCTAACAGAAGAAGCAGCTGTCTAAAGCTCAGTTAGGCTGCATTCACACTACAGAGTGATATACCCTTTCCTTGTCCTAGTGGAATGAGGAGGGGGAGAGTGGAATCCAATTCATTCCCTATGGAAGTCACATGGTTTCATGCCTAGGCAACATGGATCAACCTGTTATGAACAAGGTGATTACCCGGGCGATACGCAGCAGTCTCTCTCTCTCCTCTTCATCTTGTCTGTGCTTCCTCAACGTCTCGATGTCTTCCATGAAGCTGAGCTGAGCGCGCACGTCACTCACCTGCTGCTGACTCATGTCCTCCTGCACCAACCAATTACAGCCCACTTTATACCAACACCCAATGACAGCCCACCTTATACCATACCAACACCCAATGACAGCCCACTTTACGTTATACCAACACCCAATGACAGCCCACTTTACATTATACCAACACCCAATGACAGCCCACTTTATACCATACCAAGACTCAATGACAGCCCACTTTACAATATACCAACACCCGACGACAGCCTTTACATTATACCAACACCCATTGACAACCAACTTTCCATACACCAACACCCAAAGACAGCATTTACATTATACCAACACCCAATGACAACCCACTTTCCATTATACCAACACCCAATGACAACCCACTTTATACCAACGCCCAATGACAGCCCACTTAAAATTATATACCAACGCCCAATGACAGCCCACTTTCCATTATACCAACACCCAATGACAACCTACTTTCCATTATACCAACACCCAATGACAACCCACTTTCCATTATACCAACACCCAATGACAACACCACTTTCCATTATACAAACACCCAATGGCACACCACTTTACTTTAACCAATGACAAACCACTGCATTATACCAATACCCAATATTATTTGGGTTCCATGAAGGAATATTAAGAAATTCTAAGACATTTTAAGTGTGCCTGCAGCTCGCTAAGTGTGTGCAACCTTGTGTAGCGGTTGGTGTTAGCATTAGCATTTTTAGCATTAACTTTAACATCAGCATTAGCATGTTTAGCTTAGCATTAGCGTAAGTAGCAGTTAGCATTAGCGGTTAGCCGTTGGGACTGTGGGACCACCCACCGAGTTTGAGACCAGTAACGTGTTGGGAAGAGGAGTTATGGCTATTTAAAGCTCAGCCAATAGGAAGAGAGGGGCGAGGCTTCAGCAATTACAGCTCATTCCTATTGGCTGTTTAAGTGCACAAAGCGAGTTTCGAGAAGGTACCATGCTGCAAACTGGAGCTATAGCTGTTTAAAGCTCAGCCAATAGGAAGAAAGGGGCGTGGCTTAAGAGGGGCGGGGCTTAAGTAATAAATCCCTACTGGCCGTTTAAGTCCCGACACCAAGTTTCAAGACGGTACCATGCTGTGAACTGGAGTTATGGATGTTTAAAGCCCAGCCAATAGGAATACAGAGGGGGTGGGGCTTAATCAATTACAGCTCGTCCCTATTGGCCAAAAAAAATTCCAAAGTCGTGTGAGCGTTTTAAAGTTTAAATCATGTTGCTTAGGTTTTTGGGTGTTGTTTTTTGCAAATTAAGTAGCCATGGTAACACGGATCGGAAGGAAAAGTAAGATCACCCCTTTCCCGGCCGAGCCGCACGTTTTGATATATTGCGGGGGTGGCATAAATCGTGTAGCAGTTATTATGTGCCGAAATTTGTGGCAACATTATACCCTTACTTAATGACTTAAGTATGACGGATTACAATAAGTGTTTTGCCAATGCATGGCAGGCACACTTAATTAATCAACTATCGATGCATTGCTAATAAGTAAATATTTCAAATTAAACAATCTGTTGGCTTTGTTTACATGGAGCTGCAGCTGTGTCCTTAAAAAGACGTACCTGTTGAAGTAGCCTACATGCATTCATACAAGAATACAGGAATGTCTGTTTCTCAATGTTACAATATACAAGTAGGTCGGGAGTGGCTTATTGTCGGTATCAGCCGGTAACACGCGGGAGTCTGTCCCCGTTACAATGCGCTAGACCCCTGGGAGATGGACTGCTGAGGTGGAGCGCCACACCTACCATCAGCTCCCAGTACTTGCCGCACGACTTGCCAAGCCGTGCTACTCATACGCTGAGTTGGCGGTGCCCGGAATCGAACCCATGACCTTGCGGTACAAAGGCGAGAGCTCTACCGACTGAGCTACCCGGGCACAAAAAGGAAAGAACGGGAAGAGAACGTCGAGAATGGACTCACTTGAAACCAAGTGAGGCAATGATTGGGGCTCCTCCAGTCCACAGGTCGAAACAGACAATTGTACAAGTCCCTCTGATCCGAGTCCCAAGCGAATAGCAAGTCATTTGGTCCAAGTCTCAAGCAAGTCTCAAGTTTTTCTGTTGTGGGCAAGTCAAGTCGAGTCGAGTCACAAGGTTGTCAAGTTGAGTCGAGTCACAAGGTTGTCAAGTCAAGTCGAGTCAAGTCACAAGTCACTTGTCGCCTGTCTCCAATCAATCAATCAATCAATCAATAAAAGTGTGAACCTATAGCGTGGCATTCACGACTGCTTTGGTGAGTGGCGTAGCGTTGACTTTAACAACCGCCCTGCCGGTCATATTAGAATGATATCTGCATGAAAAAAAATTGCCTACAATGAAAAAACAACAACAAGCTACAAGTCGTCTGAGTCAGCGTGTCTTAAGTCGAGTCTGGAGTCATTGTCTTCCAAGTCAAGTCAAGTCAAAGTTTTGGCCCTTAAGTCCGAGTCGAGTTGCCGAGTCGTCAATTTGACGAGTCATCAAATTTGCGACTCGAGTCGAGTTTCAATGACTCGAGTCCAATTGTCTGGGTCGAAGTGTCCTTGGGCAAGACAATGAACCCCACATTGCCTCCAAATGAGTCGGCCGGCGCAAGCTTGCCACCATTGGCGTCTGCTAAATGCTTAAACTGTAAATTGTAATGTGGGCAGTGAGGACACTGGCGTCGACTGTTCGCCCATTCACCTCCCAATGTATGAACGGATGAACCATTTTAAAGCGCTTTGAGTGCTACAAAATGCAATTCATTAATGAGAGCTGCCGAGGACCGAGGGAGATGGAGAGAGCTGGTCAACTGGGGTTATGGGATAGGTACAGGTACACTGAGGGGGGCCTTTCAGTGTGTTTACCTTGAGGAGGGTCTTTCGGTGCCGTGCCACTGTGGTCAGTTTTTCCAGCAGGCCGCGGAGGCGCTCCTGTGTGGCGTGAGAGAGCACAGCTGTCACCTCCGGAGCCACATCTGTCACACCGACACACTGTCCTGGTACACACACACGCATGCACGCACACACAGACTTTTTAAAGGGGTACTGTAACCTAAAGGGGTTGAGGGGCAGATTACACTGTGACATGAGCTTCTCTGAAAACGGTCTGAAACATGTCACAGTGTAATCTGCCCCTCGCCCTCCAACAACAGCTGACCAGTACAGTAAGTAGTCATACAGTCAGGCTATACAGGCAATTACTTTGATTGGCTTATAATTGTGCATCCCCACAATGACATCATAAAAATATTAACTTGTTTTTTAAGATGATTCTTAAAGTGACAGTAACCCTTTAGGTGACAGGCCCCCTTTAAATAGGTGTAAACATTTGTGTGAAATCCACGTTCTTCTAAAGCCCTTATCAGAGTCTGCGGTGAAGAGCCTATCACCGCAAATTTTAGGTGATAAGCTATCCACCTAAAGTGAGAAAACAAGTGGAGGCCATCATAGTCAGTCACGGTGAAGTCCTATCACTGTGACTGACTGGTCTAGATCGACCAATCAGTGAACGGGGTGATGGGTCAATCTGTCTGAAAGTAAAAACAGAGAGATGTGTCGGGTTCGCGGTGGATAGCTCTTCACCGCGAGTAATGACGTAATGTTGTAGTTTTATGACTTAAAAAGACTACACCGCGGTGGATAGCTTATCACCGCGGTGCCTACTATGATAGGGGCTTTACTTGTATGTAAAAAGTATGTATTAGGTACATACCAGTATTCACCAGTATGTACTACTGTACCAGTATGCACTATAGATTCATGTACATACCAGTATAGAGGATGTATTCATACCAGTATCTATACAGCAGTGTTTCACAATCAGCAGTGTTTCACAATCTTTTTTGGCTCGAGTACCCCTATCCCTGATTTTTTTTATCCAAGTACAACTTTTTCCTTATAAAACTTTAGAAGGCAATGGTAGCCAATGAGGAGGGAATATGGGAAATGGGACAGATCTATGTTGATGACATGACTTTAGAGATACTGTGTACCGCTTTGCGTGATTTTAGGGCAAAATCTGTAGGAGCAGTGTCCAAAAATATGTTTTGCAAGAATCGGCCTCATGGTGGCGCTAGAAGAGGGCCATGTGAGAATTGATTGAGGTTGTGGTTTGGCAGAAAAGGAGTGTGTGTGCAAAATTTGGCATGGATCGGGGCAACGGTTGCGGAGATATGAGCAGGGCAAAAGTGTGACATGTGACGTGTGACTGACGGACGGACAGCCGGTGGAGGTTTTGATAGTAAACGCGACCTGACTGTCGCAACTAGGGCATTCACGAATAGTGATTTTTAGTATTCGAATTATTCAACCTCAGTATTCGAATAGTCGAATATTCGACAGGACTGGCCAAACTGTCAAATATTAAGTAAGCAAGAGACGAACATTGTAAAAATAGACGATCTACATGCTCACATCTGCTATTTTCACAATATTTATCTGTGGAGTCACATTAAATGTAATACCTACAATTCCAAGTGATTGTCAGGGTGAGGGTCCCCAGTTAAAATATGTTTTTTTTTTTCGGGGTCACAGCCTAAAAAGGTTTGAGAACCCCTGGTATAGAGCATCAACACATTCATCCACCAGGGGCATTGGCAACTCATTCTTATGACTTCCTATCTAGCCAAGCTTTATAAACTATATATTTTTTTAAAGAGAAAAGGGAAAAAAAAAGAAAAAAAGGCAATATTCGACTTCGGTCGAATAGTGACTTTGATATTCGAATATTTGGTGAATGCCCTAGTATATGCTGTTATGCTACATACCACTATGGAGGATGTAGTCCAGCAGCAGGCTGCCAGGCAGGAAGGGTTGGTCCTGACAGGAGCGCAGCACTGAGCCCACTGCCACACACCCACTGGAGAAGATCTTTGCCTTCTCCTCTCGCACGTTCACTCCAGCCATGGACGCCACGTCGTTGATGTCATCGTCCTCTCTGGGGGGGAGGGGGGGGGGGGGGGGGGACTGAGTTACTAGGGCCCAAGGTGGAGGGGCCTTAATTATTTTATACTTTAGCTATTGAAAAATAGCAGATCTACAAGCTCGCAGCGCGGCACTCGCTTGTAGATCTGCTGATTTTTTAAATGTTGTGAAAATGTGTGCAAATCGTTGAATGTATGTATTCGTACAAATACATATCATGTTGGGGGGTCCTTCACATGACAAGGGTTGAGCACCACTGATATAGAAACATAGGTGTTTCAAAAAACCTTAGAAGGATTTGAAATATTCAAAGAAAATAGGCTAGCAGATCTACAAGCTCGCAGCGCAGTGAGCTTGTAGATCTGCTATTTTTCAATAGTTAAAGCACAACATGTGAGTGAATCCTTGTAGCCGGGGCCCAGAATTTGGTGCGACACCCCTGTACACACACACACACACACACACACACACACACACACACACACACACACACACACACACACACACACACACACACACACACACACACACACACACACACACACACACACACACACACACACACACACACACACACAGAAAATAGCTCACAGGACCATACGATAGATCTGCTATTTGTCATTGTGGGACATCGGTGCAACAAATATAAGTATAACATAGGACAGACTCGATCAACACCATCCCTACACTAACCTATAAAGTGGGGGGTTTTCAACAGGGTCTTCAGAGTAACTACAGGTGCTCCGGCTAATCTTTGTGCGATGGGAAACATCTGAACATAGCAGATCTACAAGCTAGATGGGCCATTTAAGCAATATTACACGAGAGGGTGTGCTTTATCACGGTTATTTGGCACGACAGTGTTGCTACAGGAACGAGCCGAGGAACGAGTTCCGTAGGCAGGGCTGAAGTGCCAAATAACCGTGATAAGGCAGACCCTCAAGCAGTAGGAGCGAGATCATTTACCGACCTACAACTGGGTTGCAACCTGGTCGGTGAACTACCAACCAGGTTGCTAAATCTACCGACCGGGTCGCTAAATCTACCGACCGGGTCGCTAAATCTACCGTCTGGGTCGCTAAATCTACCGACCAGGTTGCTAAATCTACCGACCTGGTCGCTAAATCTACCGACTGGGTTGCTAAATCTACCGACTGGGTCGCTAAATCTACCAACCGGCCTGCAAAATCACCGACCGGGCCAGGTCGGTGATTTAGCAGCCCGTTCGGTAGATTTAGCGACCCAGTCAGTGATTTACCGGCCTGGTCGGTAGCTTTAGCGACCCGGTTGCTGAAAACTACCGACCAGGTTGCAACCCAGTTGTAGGTCGCAAAATGATCTCGCCCTCTCTCCCCTCAAGTGTAATATTGTGATTATACAACTGTTGCCCTTAAAAAAATAAAAAATAAACACGTCAACTTTATTTCATTCTATTGAAGATATTCGATAGGAATTTGTAATTGTTTTCAGTTAAAATATGATTATTTTGGGGGTCGCTGCCTGAAAAGGTTGAGAACCACTGGTGTAGCAAACATCTGTATGGTTGTCATAGCAAACATCTGTATGGTCTACCTGTAAGATCCAGCGTTGACTTTGAAGACTCCTCTGTTGGAAGGAGGCGGGTCATGTACAAGAGGCTGTTTGAAAGCAAACGGACCTACAATATAATAGGAGAGTTGTGTTAACATCGACATTGAAGACACCAGTCACAATGAGTCTGTGGCCGACAAGGCCGTCAATTCTAAAAGCTTTGGCGATTAGTCAACTAAAGCTGGAATACAGTGGTGTAAAGTAACTAAGTACTTTTACTTAAGCACTGTACTTAAGTACAGTTTTGTACAGGTATTTGTACCCATTTCCAATACCTTTCTTCTACTCCACTACATCTGGGATCCAAATAGTCTACTTTTACTCCACTACATTTATTTGAAAACTAGATTTACTAGTTACTTTGTCTGATATAAATTATAATATTTCAAAACATAGATAAACCACTTTAGCCCTATTTTACTTGGCTATTTGAAAATAGCAGATCTACAAGCTCACAACGCGTCGCACTGCGACGCGTTGTGAGCTTGCCGCTCTGACTAGAGTGGTTGCCTTGACATCACAGTTACATCAGAGCATGATGTCAGAGCGGCAAACCCTTAGGCCGTAAAAATGTGTATACGTCTACACGGACGGATGGACGCGGACAAGCTGTGATGTTTCTCATAGTAAACTGCGACCTTTGGTCGCAATAAACCGTTTTCATGCCTGGCTTAAGGGAAACACACACCAGACGCGGAGGTGGCGCGGAGGCCACACCAGCGGCGCCTCGCCTGCCGCACCGATATGACGCTGTTCAATTTTTCCAGCATTGCCGCGCCGTGAAAATGTTCTCCCCACGGGGAGAAATGCATGTGCCCAGGGGCGTCAATTGGGTATGGCAGGGGTATGCAGCTGCCATACCCTGGGTCCAGGGGGGGAAATTTAAGTATAAATCCATGAATGTCTATTTGTCTCTCTGTGCTGGTTATTATGTTGTTAAATTACAGTAAAATAACTACAAATATAACATTTTACAAAATGGTCACTTTAACAAGGTATTATAATTATATTCTCCACACTTTTATTCTCCTCATTTTGACAAAATGGTATATTCCCAGGTTCCGCAGGTCAGCTGAGAAATGATGGGTGGGGGTTGTGGTTTGGCATCCAAGGAGTGTGTGTGCAAAGTTTGGCATGGATAGGGGCAACTGTGGCGGAGATGTGAGTGGGGAAAAAGTGTGACGTGTGACGGACAGACTAACAGCCAGCCAGTGGAGCTTTTCATACTAACCTATATGCTATAGTACCGGTATATACTATAAATCGTGAGATTTATTGCATTATTGTTAATTGCGGCACGTTTACTAACATGCCAAGTTTAACTGCACTTGAACAACCGTTCCAGGCTGCCATGTCCAGCCCAAGAAACCGGTACGGCAACATGACAGGCGCGTGTGCAAGACACCAGTCATGTTGCCATACCTTAGCTTTTTCTGAACTGACGCCACTGTCCCTGGGGTTCAGGCCAGTTTTCATTTGTTGACGGAATGGTCAACATAAATGGTAAATGGTAAATGGTGCATTTATACAGCTCTTTTATCCAAAGCGCTTTACAGAGGTTGTGCATTACATTCACCCATTCGCGCACACATTCATACACCGGTGGCGGAGGAAACCATGCAAGGCACCAACCTGCTCACCGGGAGCAACTAGGGGTTCAGAGTCTTGCCCAAGGACCCTTCGACATTAACTCAGGGGGAGCCCGGATTCGAACTGGGAACCCTTCGTGCTCTAATAACGGTTTCTCTACCCCTGAGCTAGGGGTGGGCGATATGGTGATAATTATCGTTGAGACGATACAATGTCTCCACGATATGTCTTTTCAGAGATATCGTATATATCGTGATACAATTGAGGGAGCCCCGTAAAAAATCCTGTTTAATTTGTAATACAGAGATTCATTGCAGAATTACATTTAAACCAGCATTTTGTCTAAATCAGTAGTTCTCAAACTTTAAAATGTCAAGGTCTCCCCTTAACTCTGACAGCATACAAATGGAACCAAATGGACCCGTAAGGGTCCATTTGGTGTCATTTGTATGCTGTCAGAGTTACATGCTTGTTCAAATTAGACCTCCCAAAAGGAATCCAGAGAGTCTAGTTTTTGTCAAGTAACTTGAAAAATAACCATAAAAACCAACTTGAAAAAGAACCGTGATAAAATCGTGTATCGTGATACAGCTTGGGAAAATATCGTGATATTGTATTTTTCCATATCGCCCACCCCTACCCTGAGCTATGCCGCCCTCATATAAAGCGTTATCATGCCTGGCGTACCTGCGTGGTACTGGCGTGACTGGAGCACCATGTGTTTGGACGCGGTATTGGATGGCCCGGGCTGGGCCGGCGCTGGCCGTGCCAGAGGGGCTCTCAGGGTCACTGCTTTGGGGGGTTGGTGGTGGTGGGTGACCTGGGGCAGTGGTGGAAAAACTACTCACTTTCTTTACTTAAAGGGGCACTCCACCACTTTTCAACCTATGTTCATATAATTGGTCCACACTCAAAAATAGCTTTTTTTTTTTTTTTTTCTCAGAGGAGGGCTGTGGGCAGGTCAGAAACCCATCGTCTTGTGACATCATCGATTGCCAATACAGCTTATAGAAACTGCAGGCTTTCTATTCCTGAAAAGTTGCAATTTTAAAGTGGAAGTCATTGTTCTCGCGATAATAAAAATCTAAATATTTTTTTCAAAAATATTAATTACATTTTTTTTGGGGGGGGGGGGGGGGAATGATGATGTCACAAGACGATGGATTCTGAACTTCCCACAGCTCTCCTAGGAGACTTGGACTGAGTAGAAAAAAAATTGTGATATTTTATCATGAACATTAGTGAGGACCTATTATATGAAGACAGGTTGAAAAGCTTTGAACTACTCCTTTAACACATCGGGTGCCCACGTGGTGTCTACAAGTAAATTTCTTTGATGTCGCTGGAGGCCCACGACGCGTTTGACGCGTTGTACAGTAAACTATACTGTACTGTAGCTACTGCACTTGGCTACCGCGGTGATGAAACAAACTCCATTTCCCAACATGCAGCGCGCAATTACGTCACCCGGACGTGCTGTGTGTCTCGTTGACTTCCTGTCTAACGGCTGCACAAAAACGCTGTTCTCTCCTAATCTAGCTTTTAAATCACTTTCATTTCAAAACGGCAGCCTCTTCTACCTGCCGTAACACAAACAATGTGGCTTAGAAATGATAAAAAACGGTCCTGACTGAAAGAAAAGATTTTCGCGAAATAAACAGGACATACTCGGATTACATTTACTCGGATTACTTTTCTCGCCAGTACTCTCGCCGGTAGGTAAAATTACGCGTTTGACGCGCGTTGCCATGGGCACCAGCAAATTAGACGTCAGAGATCACGTGGGCATCCGATGTGTTAAGTAAAGGTATCAATTATGCAATGTGGAAATATTCTGTTAGGCTGCACCCTCACCAAAGTACCTATGAGAGTGGATTCCCCATTCCGCCAATGCATTTCAATGAGAATGGAGTGGTTTCATTCCAGTAGAGGATTTCTGCAAAAGCCGCTCCAGACCTTAGTGTCAACCCCGGACATTTCCCACCACTGCTTACTAGAAGCAGCAACTTGTGTCAATGCGTGACAAAGGGAAGGTTTACCTGCTGACTGGGCTTGAGGCCGCTGGCTGCCATGTGAGCCGGGGGCCTGGTGGGGGCGCTGGTGAGGGGAGGAGTGGTCTTCTGGGGTTTGGGCTGGTCTGCCTGCTGGACGAACAGCTGAGGGTCTGACGTCAGGTGACGAACCGCTGGCAAACTTTTCTACCGACCAGGAAGAAAGAGAGAAAACTAGAAGCAGTGCTCTTCCGAGCACAGGTCTCCACCAGGCCACACAAATTGCCCCGTTATAGCGCCAGCATGAGGCTGATTTGAGAAATTTGAAGTGCCATTTCTTCCTCTACCTAGTGGGAACGTGCACGCCCAATTTCACCAAGATTGCACGCTGTGTTCATGATTTGAGGCATTTTGTTCAAAACGGAGCAATCCTGCAAACTTTGGAAGCCAATTGTAGCCAATCAGGATGGAATATGGAAAATCGGACGTATCCATGATGATCACATGACTGTAGAGATACTGTCTACCGATTTGTAGGATTTTTGGACAAAATCTGTAGGAGTAGTGTCCAGAAATGTGTTTTGCAAACATCGGCCTCATGGTGGTGCTAGAACAGGGCCATTTGAAAAATATGGGGCATAGGTTCTGAATTGGCATCCAGGGAGTGTGTGTGCTCAGTTTGGCAGCGATCGGGCCAACGGCGCCGGAGATTAGCTGTACACAAACTCGGAGGACGGACGGACGGACGCACGCACGGACGGACGGACAGGGGCGAAAACATACTCTCCCCCTGCCTTCGGCTGGTAGAGACAATGAAGAAAAAAAAACGTTAACATCTCAACAGGAGCGACGTGAACAAGACTCACTGGCAGCTAATAGGGCAGAGCAGTGGTTTTTTTTTGTGTGTGTTTCCAATCAAGAAAATCTTTTTTTCAAGATGGCACAATATTCACTCCCAGGCTCCCAATTTATATGCATGTTAAGCTCCCGTGGACGTCATCTTGAAATGATGCCTTTCCAGTAGTTTGTTTTTTCCTAAACTTTAGTTTGTTATTTAGCATACCCAATAGTAACAGAATCCATGGAGAAATCTCTTCCATGAATTATTTGGGGTTTCAAACATGTACTGACCTATTTCATTTTGGATTCATTGCAAACAGACCACTAGGGGGTGAGCCCAACTTGTTTGCTATGTTTTTTTTTTTTTAAACCTTATGTATGCCCATACCAAACATCATGCCAAAAGTTCTAAGCTTATCACCAAGTGCATAATTGTTATGATTTTTAATATATTAAATCAGGGGTCTTCAACGTTTTCAGGCCAAGGCCCCCTTAGCTGAGAGAGAGATGAAGCAGGGACCCCCACAATCTGTTCATAGATTCAATATAGTTTCATTGTTTGACAGCACAATCATCAGTGTATTTTGGGTTCATGTCAATTTGTGTTTTTAGATATTTAACCACTTGAACCGTCGATATTAAATACACTTGACCTTCCACTCTGTACTTAGTCTGTTCTTTTTCCCCAACAACACCAAATCTCTTTGCCGAAAATAGGTGAGCTTGTAGATCTGCTATTTTTGGCTAAAGTTCTCAGAATATGGACACTAGGGTTCAAGTGGTTAATATAAAAAACAAAAACTTTCTATCACTCAAAGATTTGGAGGACCCCAGTAGTAACTCTGAGGACCCCCTAGGGGTCCCGGACCCCCTGTTAAAGACCCCTGTATTAAATCCTAGTTTGTATATATGTAGTGTGTGTGTGTGTGTGTGTGTGTGTGTGTGCGCCGTGTGCTGACCTTGAGAAAGGGCAGCAGGTAGGGTTGAGGAGTGGACTTCAGCTCTTTGTAAAGGTGTGCTGTAAACTCCTCTGCTTCTATACTTCCATCCTGGAGGGACAGTCAAATACATCAGTGATACTCAAACTCCGGCCCGCGGGCCACTTCCGGCCCGCGACGCATTTTTGACTGGCCCGCCGATCAATTAATCAATAATAATAATTATTAAAAAAAAAAAAAAACGAAAAAAAAAACGGAAAAAATTATAATAAAAACATTAAAACATATTATTTGTATCTTTATCATCATATCTTCTCTTTATATTACTATTACATGAATAATCATCCAGGTAGGCAAAACTGTGTCCACTCATTTAACGCAGCGGAACCATTGGTGCGGAACATCAAGTCACCTCGGACTCACCTCCTGCCCCCTATACCGGCCTGAACTGAACTCATTCATATCAAAACAGCAGCAGCAAAAATGAGCCTCAGCAAACGTCGAAAGGTTGACGCAGAGAACCGGCAATTTAACCCCAAATGGACGGATACTTTTGCTTTTATTTTACCACCGCATGCGAATTCAGTACCACTGTGTTTAATTTGCCAGAAGACAGTGGCAGTTGTTAAGCTCGCCAATGTAAAGCGCCACTACGAAGGTAAACATGCCGACTTCCACGCCGAGTTCCCCCTCGGTTGCACAGCCAGACAAGAAAAGATTTCTACATTGAAAAGGTCATACATCGCCTCCACAACTATATTAACAACAGCTACAACAGCAACGCAAAAGGCCACCGCGGCCTCACTACGTGTGACTTGGGATCTGGTTAAACAATGCAAGCCATTTATGGATGCTGAACTGGTGAAAAAATGCACGTTAAGCATTGTGGAGGAATTATATGCTGGGGAGAAACAGAAGGAGGAGATCGTCAACCGTGTGAAAACAGTCCAGCTATCTGACTCAACAGCGATGCGAAGGGTGGAAGTTTTGTATGAGAACAGCTTTTCATCTTTACTGTCACATCTGAAATCAGCGGAGTTGGAGTGTATGTCCATTGCAGTGGATGAATCAACGGATCAAACGGATACAGCTCAACTATCTGTGTTTGTAAGGTACTTTGATGGACATGAGTTCAAAGAGGAGTTACTGTGCCTTCTGCCCCTGAAAACTAACACGACTGGAGAGGTGATTTATGCATCTGTGAAGAATTTTTTTATTGAAAATTCATTAGACCTCGGCAAAATCAACCTTCTCGTTACTGACGGAGGGGCATCTATGATCGGAAAGGAGAAGGGCTTTGCATCGCGTGTAAGAGCAGAATATCCCACTGTCAACTCACTACATTGCATCATCCATCAGACTGTTTTGTGTGCGAAGCTGTCTGGCAAGATGAAAGAAACCATGGAGGTGGTGATTAAAACAGTGAACCATATCCGCTCAACGTCGAGTTTGCAGCACCGCCTTTTTAAAATGTTGCTTAAAGAGCAAGACGCAGACTACAATGATCTCCTCCAGCACAACGATGTCAGATGGCTCAGCAGGGGGCGTGTGCTGGAGAGATTCTTTGCCCTGCGTAAAGAAGTCAATGAGTTTCTCTCTGGTCAGAAGTCTGCCAAATCACAGGAGTTGTTGTCATTAATGCAAGATCCAGAGTTCATATCCCATCTCGCTTTTCTGTGTGATATCACAAGCCACCTTAACAAGCTTAATCTGCAGCTGCAGGGTGGAGGTGCGAGTGTAGGAGAGCTTCTCCACAAAGTGAATGCATTCCAAGCTGATCTAGATGTGTTCCTGTCCGATCTGCAGGGGAGAAAGTTACACTTCCCTACTCTGCGTGATGTCCCTGCAAACGCAGACTCGCTGTCAGCAATGAGAGAATTGCTGAAATGTTTGAGAGATAACTTTAAAACCCGTTTTGAGCATTTCAAAATCCCCAGTGAATTGCTCCGATTTCTGCGCGACCCGTTCAACGTGGCTGCCACCGGTACATGTCCAGCCGAGGCTAAGGCTCTGCTGCCCGGCATAGACGAGGGCGCATTCCAGCTGGAAATGACGCGACTACAGACAGACGACCTCCTGAAAGCCACGTTCAAGGAAAAAGAGCTGTGCGCGTTTTGGACGCACGCTGCACAGCAGTACAAGAACTGCAACAAACTTGCCATTTACCTTTTGACAATGTTTGGATCAACCTATGTTTGTGAGTCGGGGTTTTCAACTATGAATCTGATTAAAGATAAGAAGCGCAACAGGCTGACAGACGTGCACCTCAACCAGTGCATGCATATCGCCCTCACCTCTCACAAGCCAGTGTTCAGCAGCATTGCAATGGACAGGCTGCAATGCCACCCATCTCACTAAACTCAGACTGGGGAATACATTTTCAGGTCGATTTTATTTTATAATTCATTAATTTATTTTATCTGTTTTCCTTGCTTTTATGGAGAGAACGCTGTTTAATGTGGGCCCAGTCATAAATTACAAATTGTAGCTCTACTTAGCAACTGTATCAATGTTAGCTACACAGACAGAAGGCTTGGTAATCTATTTTCAGGTAGATTGTGTTTTCATTTATTTTATTTTCCTTAACCATAACTATTTATTTTCACAATTTTATTTTTTGGAAAAAAACAACAGAAAGCTGGCTAATCTATTTTGAGGTAGATTGCTTTTATTTTATTTTATTTTCATTGGCCATATAACTATTTATTTTCACAAGGTTATGTTTTTGTGTTAAATGTGGGCCATGGCATGAATGCCATTGGGAAGCAATTGAAAGAGATTTGCTCAGCTATCTTTAATGTTGATGAATGACTGACTGACAGATAGCAGACACATGTACATTAGTTTGTTTTATGGAAACAGTTGTTTGTGTTGAATGTGCTCTTAGAATTATTATTGCACTGCCACAGAATTATTCAAAAGAGAGAAAATGTTACAACTTACTTTTATTACATATTGTGTCATTAACAGAATAGAAATGGAAAAAGAATGCACATTGCGTTTAGATATTTGCTCAGCTATCTTTAATGTTAACATACTTGATGACTGACTGCCTGACTGCCTGACTGACTGCCTGACTGACTGACTGCCTGACTGACTGACTGCCTGACTGCCTGACTGACTGCCTGACTGACTGACTGACTGCCTGCCTGCCTGACTGACTGCCTGCCTGCCTGACTGCCTGCCTGCCTGACTGACTGACTGACTGACTGACTGACTGACTGACTGCCTGACTGCCTGCCTGCCTGACTGCCTGCCTGCCTGACTGACTGCCTGACTGACTGCCTGCCTGCCTGACTGACTGACTGCCTGACTGACTGACTGACTGACTGACTGACTGCCTGACTGCCTGCCTGCCTGCCTGACTGACTGCCTGCCTGACTGCCTGCCTGCCTGCCTGCCTGACTGACTGACAGATAGCAGACAAATGTACATTAGTTTGTTTTATGGAAACAGTTGTTACTTGCTTGTGTTGAATGTGCTCTTACATTATTGCACTACCAAAGAATTATTGAAAAGAGAGAAAATGTTAAAAATTACTTTGATTACAAATGTGTCATTAACAGAATAGAAATGGAAAAAGAATGCACATTGCGTTTGTCTTTTCATGTTAGTATATGGAAATAAAGAAAATGGATGGAGGAAGTAGTGTTAATGTCGTCATTTTATCAACTGGCCCACGGCCCCTTGCCATTTTTGTAAAGTGGCCCACTGGCTCAGAAGTTTGAGTATCCCTGAAATACATCATTCTAAAACGGCTAGTTCCATTCCTTGATTCTGATTGGCTGGTTTCCCCTTAATTGCTGTCAGGGAGGTGCAGAGAATGTTAGAGAGGCATGGGGCTGACATTTCTAAAAAGGGCATTTTGGTGAAAATACCGAAAACAGCAGACCTCCAAGCCCACAGTGTGTCGCTCTGCGACGCGTTGTGAGCTTGGAGGTCTGCTATTTTGGGTACTTGATACCACAATAAACTAAGCATAATTAAGTGAGTACTGGAGAAGGCACAGAGAGGGAAATTCTTTCAACATAAGATGCTGCATTCAAGTTCAGTAGAGTTTAGACGAGGCTATTCTCTTGAATGCTGCCTTCAGGTATGGACAGAACTCAATAATAAGTTCTCCCCGTCTAACCCCACCCAGGCAGTGAACAGCCGCCTCAACAAGGCGGCGGAAGAATGGTTATCTTCCCTTAATACGATAACTAGAGACCATTACAGGGAGTCCCTCTCGGGCACCCTTAGATCTCTATCGAGAATAACTACCAGCATCCACTGGAGGGTTTGGAAGGAAGTTTGCTCTCATATGGATAAGTCCCTCGTACATGGCCTTTCTGAGGACCTGGAGAGTAGAGCCCTAGCCTTAATCCCTTCGGACATCCGCCCGACACCCCCTAGGCGGCTGCTTTCACCCGCACTACCTCCCCTTCACCCTGGGCCACAAGCCCCACCTCCTGGAGTCCAGCCCCTGAACTCCCCAGGGAGAGCCCCTGCTCATAACTCTAAAGCTCCTAGGAACCTCCCTCCTAAACCTCATAGCGGTCTGCCAGCCTTTGTGCAGTCCCCTAGGACGGAGCCCTCTCCGGGTCCATCGTTTGGACCGAATCGTCAACCCGTTAGCGCAGGCCCACCAGAGCACCAGGAACCTCGTGGCCCACCGTCCGAAACACGGTCCCAAGGCCCCCCATTACACACCACACATCATCATAATAATGATAAGGCCTCCTGGTCCCTCACACCAACAAGACCTATCATTCTAATGGGCGATTCAAACAACAAACTGATCCCGGAAATCAGAGACCTCAGGGTCCAAGTCGATGCGTACCCTGGCGCGACCCTGGTACACGCGATACACATCCTGGAAAAGATCCCCTACCCTTGCCTTCACACGGAGAAGGTCGTACTGTCCTTTGGACTAAACAACAGGTCCAGGGGTACACCCTCCACCTTGGACGGGTATCTCAAGACCCTAATCCGTCAGGCCTCCAAGGCTTTCCCCAAAGCCTCAATATACGTCCCCATGATTGCCTGTTCCCCCAACCTCCCCGACCCAGAGGTGGAACGCATTGGCTTCCTCAACCGGTCCATCAAACAACTGCAACATATCCCCCCTCTCCCAGCCTCAGAATTCTCTACCCAAAGGGATAATATCCACTGGACCAACCATACGGCAGGAGCCATGCTACAACACTGGAGGCGCCATTTAAACTCCAGAGCCCCCTCCCCACGGCTGGCACGGGAAGGGGCGAGGTATTAAATCTGTCGGCAATGACCACCCTCTCCCCGGCCCAAATCTCCCTACTTTCTAAAGGCCTCTCATTCGTCCCCACCTTGAATACGACACCGGGATGGGATCATAGGGACTTACTTGAAGATGTCCAGACATATCACCGCAGCCTTAAGCTGGCGGCCTTTTTCCATGACAACCCCACGGAACACAACCCGGTCCGGGTCCCACTCATACCCAAATCTACTTGGGAGCCAGAACTCCCCCAAGTACCCAAACCCATTAGGACCCTTATTAAAAAGGACATCGCTGCGATTAACGCCCTCCCACCCCCTACCCCTGCATCCCACAACCTCTCAAAGGAGGAGGTAGAGGCCCTCAAGGCTTTAAAACAGGATCACCAGCTGGTGATTAAGCCGGCCGACAAAGGCTCAGTGGTAGTCATTATGGACCGAGCCAACTATATAAGGGAGGCGGAGAGACAGTTATTTGATACCAATTATTATTCGAAAACCCCAGGACCAAATTTTGATAAGGCAGCATCTGAAATTAAAAATACCTTACACTCCCTCCACCAATCGGGCTTCCTGTCAGACAAACAACTGACCTACCTTCAAGGCACAGAACCCCCCAAGGCTCGAACAATCTATTTCCTGCCAAAAATCCACAAAGATCCCTCCTCATGGCCTGTCCCGCATATAACACCAGCTGGGAGACCTATTGTCTCGGATTGTGGCAGCGAGACCGACAAGGTTTCGGAATATTTGGATAGTTTCCTGAATCCTTTGTCCACCCTACACCCTAGCCATATCAAAGATACATATGATTTCATTTCCAAAATTAAAACAATTCCCCTCAACGCCTCAGACTTCCTATTTACCATTGACGTAGACTCATTGTATACTAATATTGAATCCACCCTAGGTCTGGCGGCAGTCCAAAAAGCCTTCCAGGCCCACCCCCAGCCCGACAGACATGATGCCCTGGTTTTGAACCTCCTAGCCACTGCCCTTAATACTAACGAATTCGAATTTGAGGGTCAAACATATCTGCAGACCAAAGGTGTTGCCATGGGCAAAATATTTGCTCCAGCCTTAGCAGATATTTTTATGGCGGAGTGGGAGGCTGAGGCGTTAAGGAAATGCCCCCTCCAGCCGTCGGCCTATTTTAGGTATTTCGACGACATTTGGGGGATATGGCCCCACTCAAGAGAGGAGTTCACTCATTTCATGTCCATCCTCAATTCCAATTCGGCATCCATTTCCCTCAAATACACCCTTGATCCCCATTCGGTCAATTTCCTGGACACCATCACCTTTAAAGGTCCAAATTTCCCAGCCACCCCACACCTTGACATCAAGGTCTTTTTTAAGCCCACCGACACCCATGCCCTTCTCCACAAAGCAAGCTACCACCCCCCGCACACCTTCAAGGGTCTGGTTAAATCTCAGTTATTGAGATTCAGCCGCATCTGCACCCGAGAGGCAGACTTTGAGGAGGCCACGGCCATCCTGTTTGAGGCACTCAGAACCAGGGGTTATTCCAGGACCTTACTTAGGCAGGCCAAAGCCACATTCAGAGAGACAAGGCCCCCACGTACGGAACCCCTCCTCCCCCTGATTTCCACCTTCAATAGCACGGCCATCCAGGCCAACAGGGCCATTAAGGAAAATTTCACCCAGGCGGACCTTCCCCCACAGGTATTGGACAACCATAGAATCATCTCAGCCTTCCGTCGCAACCCCAATCTGAAAGACCTACTGGTCCACAGCAGACTCCCAGCCGTAAATCCTCCTCGCCGTCCTGAACCCCACCCACACTTCCTCCAACAACATCCCCTCAAAAGTGGAGGAACCGTGATTAGGATCCCACGTCAAGCCTCCATCAGAGACTCTAACCTGGTTTACCTAATTAAATGCCGCCAATGCGGTATTCGTTATGTGGGTGAGACAAAAAACTCACTTCAGACACGCTTGGCCCAGCACCTTTATAACATTAACAACCACCTCAAGTCCGATACGGCCCTAGTTACCCACTTCCTGTCACATGGCCCCCACAACCTCCACATTCTGGTCCTACAGCATAATCCCCTGTGGTCCCCTGCACAAAGGAAGAGGCAGGAATATCTCTGGATCCAACGGCTCGGTTCTAGGACCCCTAAGGGGCTCAATGAGCGTTAGCCCTATCCCATCACCGACCCTGGTCAATCTCGCCCTGCCTGGCACCCTATTCTTAACTTGATCTTGGACCTTGAACCCTTGGACGGTCACATGGAACTTTAACCTTTTGTTTTTTGGGATCCCTAAGGAACCCCATCCGGATAGGGGTATCTAATTTCCAGATATGAATATGGACCTTGTCTGATCATCATACAGTTTCCAGTGGGCTATGTTTTTGTGTATATATTGTAAATAACTAATATAATGACCAATTGTACCTTTTATTCTGATATTATTCTTTATTGTCAAATTAAAATCCTTTTTGTGTTATTTTTCCTTTACACACCCTTCCATAGAACCCTGTATATAGTTATTATCATCTTTAATCCAATATTAATTTCCTTTTTATTGGTCGGGTGTTGTACATTAATTGTTATTCTATATTGATGTTTTGATCCTCTGAATGGTTCAATAAACGTAGTTGTGACCCCAATTGGATTGGTTATTTCACATTTAAAAACCCGGGTTTCCTACACTAGGTACTATATGAGGTTGGTCACTCTTACGAACTTATCCAATACTTTAACCTTTACTTCTTACTGAGGTCCACTTTAGCTTATATCTCCACTTACCACTTACCTATACCTTAGCTTGACCCCCCCCCCCCAAAATAATTTGGGGACCCCCCTAGCCTGATCTCAGACTCAGCTCACGCAGTAGTCTAAACCTGTGCCCTAGTAGTAGTCTAAGCGATTTACGGGGGAGGTACTTTTTTGCGCCCCCCGTGCTGCTACCTTGTCGTGGTGGGGAGGCTTGCGTACCTCCGTGACTCTGAAAGCTATACCGGAGGGGGTTCATACCCTCAGTAGGTGCAACCATGCCGGGCAGGTTTTAGAGTAGAGGTCGGACGAAAAGCAGCACCTGGTCCCCCAAGTTGGGGGTTGGGCGTGGGGCTAACTACCCCACCCTGTAAAACACCTGCAGTTACAGAAACGCCGACAAGAAGACTAAAAGAGAACACAGCCCTGGGAGAGAAAAGCTCTTCAGATCGAAGACGCATGACGTTGTGTGGTGAAACCCAGGAGCCCCTGGAAGCTGCAGGACCGACCACTCTTCTCTCAACCAGAGAGAACATAACCATTGGAACATGGAATGTAAGAACAATGTACCAAGCAGGGAAAACCTTTCAAATAGCAAAAGAAATGAAAAACTACAATTTAGCACTACTAGGAATCAGTGAGGCAAGATGGACCCAATCAGGACAAAAAAGACTGATGAGTGGAGAGCTGCTGCTGTACTCAGGCCATGAAGACGAGAGTGCCCCACACACAGAAGGGGTAGCTCTCATGCTATCAAGACCTGCGCAGAGAGCATTGATAGAATGGGAGGCCCATGGACCAAGGATCATTACAGCATCGTTCAGAACAACAAATGAGAAGATTAAGATGAAGGTCATTCAATGTTACGCACCAACAAACAACAGTGAAGAAGAAGAAAAGGAGGAGTTCTACGACAGACTTCAAAACATCCTGGATAAACATTCCGAGAAAGATACCACCATTCTCATGGGAGATTTTAATGCAAAGGTAGGAGAAGTAAACATCGGATATGAAGAGGTGATGGGAACACATGGGCTTGGAGAATCCAGTGAAAACGGAGAGAAGTTCATGGACATCTGCGCACTGAACAAGTTTGTTATAGGAGGCAGTATCTTCCCCCATAAGAGGATCCATAAGGCAACATGGGTATCACCAGACCATACTACAGAGAACCAGATAGACCACATTTGCATTAATAAGAAGTTCAGAAGATCACTACTGGATGTGAGAGTTAAAAGGGGAGCAGATATAGCATCAGACCACCACTTGCTAACTGCTAAACTGAAACTCAAATTAAAGAAGAACAAAACGGAGTCATCTAACAGACAGAAATACAACGTGAGCCTATTGAGAGAGGCAGAGAAACAAGAAGAATTCCGACTGAAACTCTCGAACAAATTTGAAGTACTCCAAGACCTACTCGAAGATGAGAGCAGCATTGATAGTCAGTGGGAACACATTAAAGACGCATTCACATCTACATGCCAAGAAGTGGTCGGCTACAGGAAATTTCAACAAAAGGAGTGGATATCTACAGCAACCCAACTAAAGATCCAAGCAAGAAAAGAGAAGAAAGCAGCAGTGACAAATAGCCGGACAAGAGCATCAAAAGCAAAAGCACAACAAGAATACACAGAGGTCAACAGAACGGTAAAGAGGAGCATTAAGGCAGACAAGAGGAAATACATCGACAATCTAGCAGAAGAAGCAGAGGAAGCAGCAAGAAATGGAAACATGAAGCAGCTGTACGACACCACCAGAAAGATGTCAGGCAAATATAGTAGGCCACAAAGACCGGTCAGGGATAAAGAAGGAAACAGCATTAAAACAAAGGACGGCCAGCTACATAGATGGGCCGAACACTTTGAAGAACTGCTTAATAGACCCCCTCCGGATAACCCCCCAGATATACAACCAGCACAGACCGACCTCCCCATCAGCTGTGACATACCCAGCAGAGAGGAGATCAGGAAAGCTGTAAAACAGCTGAAAAATGGGAAAGCGGCAGGGCCAGATAACATCCCGGCAGAAGCCCTAAAGGCAGATGTTGATACCACCGTGAGCCTGCTGCATCCACTCTTCAAATGAATCTGGGAAGAGGAAATGTTACCTCCAGACTGGAAAGAGGGCCTTATTACCAAGCTCCCAAAGAAAGGAGACCTGGGCAACTGCAATAATTATAGAGGGATCACCCCTACTTTCTGTGCCAGGGAACGTGCTAAATAAAGTCATACTGGAAAGAATGAAGGATGCAGTTGACAAACAACTAAGAGACCAGCAAGCAGGATTCAGAAAGAATCGGTCATGTGTCGACCAGATTGCCACTCTCCGAATAATCATAGAGCAGTCAATAGAGTGGAACTCCCCACTCTATGTCAACTTTGTCGACTACGAGAAGGCATTCGACAGTGTACATAGAAAGACCACCTGGAAGCTACTGAGACACCATGGAGTGCCCACTAAGCTAGTGAACATCATCAAAAACAGATATACTGGAATGACCTGTAGAGTCATACACGAAGGACAGCTCACGAACCAGTTTGAGATCAAGACAGGGGTTAGACAGGGCTGTCTATTATCCCCATTCCTGTTTTTAATAGCCATTGACTGGGTTATGAGAACAACAACATCACAAAGGAAGAATGGAATCAGGTGGACACTATGGACACAGCTCGATGATTTCGATTTTGCAGATGACCTGGCACTACTTTCACACACACATCATCAGATGCAAGACAAAACTAAAACACTTGCAGAGACCTCCTCACATGTAGGACTTAACATCCATGAGGGAAAAACTAAAACTATGAGGATAAATACAACCAGTACCGAACCAATCTCTCTAGGTGACACCATGATAGAAGAGGTAGAATCCTTCACCTACCTGGGGAGTATCATCAGCAACCAGGGCGGTACGGATGCAGATGTGAAAGCTAGGATAGGGAAGGCAAGAACAGCATACCTACTGCTCAAGAACATCTGGCGCTCCAGAGAGATACATCAAACAACCAAAATCAGAATATTCAACTCCAACGTAAAATCCGTCCTGCTTTATGGGTCAGAGACTTGGAGAATCACAAAGAGTACAATAAATAAAGTTCAAACCTTCATCAACAAATGTCTCAGAAGAATCCTGAATATACACTGGCCGGACAAGATCAGTAACAACGATCTGTGGATAAAAACGAAACAACTCCCAACAACAGACGAAATTGGACGAAGAAGATGGAGCTGGATCGGGCACACACTGCGCAAGCCAGAGTCAAACACCACCAGACAGGCTCTGACTTGGAACCCTCAAGGGAAGAGAAACCGAGGCCGGCCAAAGAACACCTGGCGGCGGGATCTCCAGGCAGACACCAAGAGACTGGGATACACCTGGTCACAGATAGAAAGGAACGCCAGCGACCGTGAACTCTGGAGGTCCCTTGTCGACGGCCTATACCCCAGTAGGGGTGTAAGGCGTAAGTAAGTAAGTAAGTACTTTTTTGCGAGCGTGCACGCGCGCATCCGTGCGCGAGTGATCGCGCCGCCCAGTGATCGCGCCGCACGGTGGACACGACGCACGGTCGCGGAGTGTGTGTGTGATTGTGTGTGTGTCTCTGTCTGTGCCAGTGACAGAACTGCAACCAGAAATATGTAATCGACATTAACAGCTTGGTGAAATAAGCGCGTGCGCGCGCGTGTGTGTGCCTTCCTCAGCCTGCCTGTGTGTGTGAACTTCGTTTGAATCGCTTCAACTGCTGCGCGGATTGGATATTCGTTAGACCCACCCCCACCCCCCGCGCTCATTGGAGCAGCCGAAAATAAAAGCCGATTCCTGTACTAAGCTCCAGACCAGAGAAAGAGTCCACTCTGAGAGTGGGCGGGGTCTATGGTCTGGAAGCAGGCTAGGACCCCCCTGGGGGTCCCGACCCACAGGTTGAGAACCACTGCTCTAGAGCAGGGTTTCCCAAACTTTTTTGTCTGAGGGCACCCAATTAATATTTTTTTTAAATCCGAGGCACCCTTACATAATAATTTTCACTCCCAGCACCTTATATTTATAGCATATCGTCGTTGTCGGGTGGAAACCTTGTATGTTCAAAACCATTCGTTTTGTATTTATCATCTACAAAATGTACTAAACTAGTGAAAACAGCCGATCTACAAGCACGCGAGGCGTTGTGTGCTTGTAGATCGGCTGTTTTTTTTAGTGATTATGTTGCGAGGAAAACGTTGAGTAATAGCCATTCTGGTTAGAACTGACTGAAAATAACTTTGTACTTCAAGTTTAAAATGATACTAAATATTGTTTCAAGTGTCCAAATATTATCAAATTATCTCACGGCACCCCTGGACTGCCATCACGGCACCCCAGGGTGCCCCGTCGTCACCCACTTTGAAAAACGACTGCTCTGATGGAGAGACCTACCAGCAGACTCTTAACCAGTCCTTTGACGTTACTGGTTATGTCAGCAGACTGGGAGCCACTGGAGGCCAGTCTGATCAGCGTCACCAGGAAGTTCTTGCATTTCTTCACATTCTCCAGGGTCTCCTAGAGCACACACACACACACACACACACACACACACACACACACACACACACACACACACACACACACACACACACACACACACACACACACACACACACACACACACACACACACACACACACACACACACACGGAAAAAAGACATAACGTACATATCAGGGCTGTGCAGAGGTTAGAGAGGCAGGGGCTAACATTTCTAAAAGGGCCTTTTGTTGAAATATTGAAAATAGCAGACCTCCAAGCTCACAATGTGTCGCAGCAATTCTTTCAACATAAGATGCTGCATTCAAGTTCAGGAGAGTTTGAACAATACAAGGCAATTCTCTTGAATGCTGCCTTCAGGTATGTTCATGGAAAGGGGGCATTTGCCTTTCTTTCACCATAGTAAAAACTGCATTTGTGGGCTCAAGCCCCCTTTGATGTCTGTGTGCACGTGCCTGATACATACTGTATTTAATACAATAGACTGAACCAATGTGTTTTCTTTTTTGTTGTTATCAATTCTTTTTTATTTTATTCAAAGCATGAATGTAGAAAGTTACACATCACTGGGATCAATTCACCTTTTATTTGCCAAGTGCATATCTTGTACCACTTAAACCCTCTATGATTGGTAAAACTGACATGTACTGTAAATAACAGACCTATGAATACTTGATGTCATTTTTCCCCACTCTTACCAAATCTCTTTGCCAAAACATAGCAGATCTACAAGCTCACAATGTGTCGCGTTGCGACGTGTTGTGATCTTGTAGATCTGCTGTTTTTGGCAAACGCTCCGCCCCAGAATAATGAGTTTTGGGGATGTTGTGGTTATCGCAATAATATCGTAAATTGCTATTATTTCGGTCACGATAATCGTGACTAGTAGGGAATAGGGATGGAGCTCGAAAAACAAGGGCCCGCGACAAACTCCATAACAAATTTATTTAGAACCCGGTATCAATAAGCTGTGGGCTTATCAAGATTGTTATCGAGCATAGCGGCCCCATGACGTCATGTCTAAACAATCAAGACAAGAGGTGATCAAGAAATTATTACAGTACTATTCATAATATTTAGCCATTAACACTTACTGCACACTAATGAATGATTGTTTTGATATTTAATGATATTATTTGTTACTTTTGTCAATTGTTATCTTCATAATAACTGGTCAATAAAAAAGTTACCTATAGCCTATAAGCCCATCGCTTTTACACTATTTGTTGTGTGCTTGTGTTAATAGTTGTCATTACAAACACATCCATGCCTATTTTTTGGGGTGAGCATTCAGCACAAATGCCAATCAAAGTGACTGTACTGGCCAATCACAGTGTATCTTTTCCAGGACTTGGCAAAACACATGAAAGCATAACATCTGTTTAGCAGAGTGTGATGGCTTGTGTGGGAAAACAATGACATGGATGTGTTTGTAATTACTAGTACCACATTCATGAAAATTAAAAACACTTGACAACAACAAATAGCATAAAAGCGATAGGCTTATAGGCTCCACTCTATGTTATGACAGCTGCTGGGTTCTGCTGGGGAAACTAGACAACAGGGGCATTTCTGCCTAATAGACCCCATGGACAGTCTTTTTTGGAGCAATATAAGTAGGGAAATGAGCCTAGGGATGATTTAGGGCGGAGTTGTCCTTTAATCTAAGTTGATGATACAGTCCAGCTGACCTGAGTAATGGTGGGTGGGGCAGGGGGGTCTTGGGAAGCAGGTTTTCTCACAGGAGGAACCACCGGATTGAGTGTCTGGACGACTGCTGGTTTGGGAGCCTGAAACAACGACAAACACACACCATCACATCACCAGTAAGACTCCCTAAATTACACAAAGTTTGGAAGACAATGATAGCCAATCAGGAGGGAATATGGGAAATGGGACAGATCCATGTTGATGACATGACTTTAGAGATACTGTGTACCGCTTTGCGTGATTTTATGCCAACATCTGTAGGAGCAGTGAAAAATGTGTTTTGCAAAAATCTGCCTCATAGTGGCGATAGAAGAGGGCCATGTGAGAAATGAGGGGTGGAGGTTTGGCAGCCAAGGAGTGTGTGTGCAAAGTGTGGCATGGATAGGGGCAACGGTGGCAGATATATAACAACTCACACACCAACAGTCTAGAACCAAAGAGGACTTCCGACTTATAAACCTTCACACAACACACAATGAAAAAGCAGGTTAAAATCATAGTACACAGCTTTGTTGGATGCTCTGTTCTTTGGTCTATTATTTCTGAATTTCAATGTTCAATTAAGACACCGTAATTGCCGGACTATAAGCCACAGCTTTTTTTCCCAAATGTTGAACCCTGCGGCTTATACAACGGTGCGGCTTATATAAAGATTTTTACAGCTAACGGCCAGTAAGTTAGTTTTACAATGGTCTTTAACAAGGATTTATAGATTTTTACAGCTAACCGCCACCCGGGGTGCTCTAGCAGGAAGCAGGAAGGACACCTGCGGCTTATAGTCAGGTGCGGCTTATATACTGTATGTAAATATTTGTTTTTTGTTCTAAATTTAGCTGGTGCGGCTTATATTCAGCTGCGGCTTATAGTCCAGCAATTACGGTAGTTTTATGCTCTTATACAGTGCAAGATCAGAGGAGGCAGAATAAGCATTAATTCTTGTTTAGCCCATTAAGACCTGGAATTATGTTATACTTTAGCTATTGAAAAATAGCAGATCTACACGCTCACAGCGCTGCACTTGGGCGAGCTTGTAGATTTTTGAAAGATCGTGAAAATGTTTGCAAATCTTATAATATATTTTTCAAAGCAAACCTTTGTGACTCAAATCTTTGCAACTGGGGGTCCCTGGAACAACATATTTTGAGATGGGGGTCCGCAGCCCAATACTAAAGCAATAAGCCACAGGAGGCGAGTGGTTACCGGGGGAGTATACACCGGCTGAGAGGCGTTGGGAAACACGAGGCGCAGCCGAGTGTTCCCGACCCTCTCAGCCGGTGTATACTCCCCCGGTAACCACAAGCCTCGCGTGGCTTATTGCTTTTCTAAAACGGTCACAATATTGCAACATGAAAATAGCATTGCATTTTTTAAAGAAAAAAGTACACTTCTCCGCCACCAGGAAGAGACATGTCCTTGCGTTTACCAGCCACAAACGGGACTTTATACGGAAGCCAGTGTGTGTTTACAAAGTCACGTCATTCTTTTTGCCAAACGAATAGGGGAAACAACACTTGTGTTAGATCAGTCTCATGTTAAGAAGTTAAGAACCATATTCGATCCATTCACATGTTTATTTTCATCCAGATTTAGCTGCTATGTGGGGGTGAACATCACATCAAAAACGCTAGCATAGCAACCTAAGCTAAACAGCCGAGTGGTGCCTGGAGAATAGAGGGCGCTTGTTGCCTTTACAAGCCCCGCCCGGAGCCATTCAGTCACTGTCCTATGCATGCGGGCGGTGCTTAGAAGCACCCGCACGGCAGGATTTGAGAGGAAATCAAACGCTCGCTTCTCTAGTTCAGCCTCACGGCACAGTGGAAAGAAATAACGCACCTGGCTTTGATATAAACTGATTCAAGGTATGGGTTACAGTCTCAGGTATACCATGGCAACCAGCCAATCAGAATCAAGGAATGGAACTAGCCGTTTTAGAACTGTAATTTTGGGGGTCCTTGAAATGAAAAAGATTGAGAACCACTGATTTAGAATAAGGATTTAGAAGACATTCGTAGAATCGGGTAGGGCTGGGCAATATGGAAAAATACATCACGATATTCTTTTCCAAGCTGTATCACGATACACGATCTCATCATGATTCTTTTTCATGTTGGTTTTTATGGCTATTTTTACTTTTACTTAAAGTTGTACTATGTAACTTTTTTTATAAAACAAATCTTAAAATTCTCCTAACTATTAAATCACAAAAGTTTTAGAAGATCCGCGCCGTGAATTTCAGCCTGTAAAGCCTTCTCTGTATGTAAACTGAGATCCTTGCCGTGGACCGGATCTCGCGCCAAAATTGCGTCATCACACTACCGGCCAATCACAGCGAGGGTTATACAACTGCCGGCCAATCACAGCGCATCTTGAAGTGGGGTCGCTATGGCAGCCATATTTGTTGTCGCCCGTTTGTACCATCCCTTCTCTAGGTAATTTCGCCTACCAGGCAGGGTGAAGGAGTCCGTATCTCTGGAATTACTGAACGCACAGGAACAAGGGACCCCTTAAAAGATAGATCTCAGCGAGGTGGAGGCAGACGCGGGGGTCTGAAGGTACGAAAAACGTCCGAAAGACGCGGACGCGACCGCGGTTTGCTATAGGGCTAATGACCACTAGTTGGGCATCTTACACAGTATGGCTTTAAAGGAGTAGTTCACCACTTTTCAACCTGTCTTCATATAATAGGTCCTCACTAATGTTCATGATAAAATATCAAAAAAATGTTCTACTCAGTCCAAGTCTCCTAGGAGAGCTGTGGGAAGTTCAGAATCCATCGTCTTGTGACATCACCATTTTCCAAAAAAAGAAAATGTATCAATATTTTTGAAAAACATATTTAGATTTTTATTATCGCGAGAACAATGGCTTCCAATTTAAAATTGCAACTTTTCAGGAATAGAAAGCCTGCAGTTTCTATAAACTGGATTGGCAATCGATGATGTCACAAGACGATGGGTTTCTGACCTGCCCACAGCCCTCCTCTGGGGAAAAAAAAAGGGAAAAAAAAGCTACTTTTGAGTGAGGACCAATTATATGAACATAGGTTGAAAAGTGGTGGAGTGCCCCTTTAACAGTACAACCACCTACAAGGTAACACAAACTAAAGAAAAAAGGAGTAACAGACCATTTAGACCAGTGGTCCTCAAAGTGGGGTCCAGGGACTATATTGACCCTTACAAGTGTGTAACTCTGACAGTATACAAATGAAACCAAATGGACCCTTACGGGTCCATTTGGTTTCACTTGTATACTGTCAGAGGTAAGGGGAGTCCTTGACATTTTAAAGTTTAAGTTCTACTTATTTAGACCACAATACAGGTTTAAATGGATTCTGCAATAAATCTCTGTATTAACAATTCAACGCGATGTTTTACAAGGCTGCCTCATTGTATCACAATATGTACGGTATCTCTGAAAAGGCAGATCGTGGAGACATTGTACCGTCTTAACGATATTTATCACCATATCACCCAGGACAATTGTTTAATTGCTTGGTTCAGTATTTATTTAGATATGTCATGTTCATTTTCCCCTATTTGCCCAGATTTGCCCCCTACCTACAAACCAATTGTAACTTTTAACTCCATTTTAACCATGATAGATTAATGCCAGTCACTGGCACAGACAGAGACACACACACACAAACACACACGCTGTGTGTCGCCATCACCGTGCGTCGCGATCACTCGCGCGCGTGCACGCACGCTCACAAGTCCTTCCCCCAGAAATCGTTCAGAAAGGGCACAGTTTCAGACTAAAGCGTGAGCTGAGTCTGAAATCAGGCTACTATAGCACTGCACTATTATAGTACATAGTCTCTATATGATGTATTACCACGTGTTTACCTTGCTTACTGCAACTCGCTCTGGATTAAGAGTGTCTGCTAAATGCCTAATAGGGGTGGGCGATATGGAAAAATACAATATCACGATATTTTCCCAAGCTGTATCACGATTCACAATTTTATCACGATTCCTTTTCACATAGTTTTTTATGGTTATTTTTCAAGTTACTTGACAAAAAACGAGACTCTCTGGGTTCCTTTTGGGAGGTCTAAATTGAACTTTACAAGTACAGTATGTAACTCTGACAGTATACAAATGAAACCAAATGGACCCGTTTCATTTGTATACTGTCAGAGTTAACTCTCTTACTGCCACAGAATTTAACAAAAAGCTCCATCCACTGCCAGCTAAATTTGAGAATTGTCGCTCATCTTTGAAGGCCTACTGGAGAAAATTGGCTTTGACTATAAAGACAACAATTATATGGCAACGAAGAATAGAATGTCTACTTTGCAACAGAAAAAGATTTCGTGTCTTTATCATGTTCTATTCATTAGCTAGAAGCTGCTGAATATGGACTAAAAAACAGCTCTTTGAGAACATAAAGCTGAGAAAAATGCATTTTTGTGAAGGAAACATTTTCAGGCAGAAATCTCTCTTTATCCTTTACTGTTGGCAGTAAAATCACACAGTAACATCACACCTGTGCTCAGTGGTTGTTTACAAACAAATTCAAAAAAATAAAAACAAGTGCTTTTTACACACTTTTAGTGTGTAAGAGAAGTAAGAGCAGTAGTAAGGAGCAGTGCAGAACATTGACACAGTGACATGAGATTCAGCCTGAATCCTGCTTCTGCTTTCAGGGTTCTTTTTAGGTTGAAGTACAGTACAAATGATTGATGAAAATGAAAATAAAATATAAAACAACATTTTAGACACTAGAACTCAATTGTAATACTGCAAATGGAAAAAGGTTGTGGCCTACCTGCACTTACACAGGCCTCAACCACTACATGTCTACAGAGTGTATGTGTGCGTGTGTGCGTGCGTGCGTGCGGGTGTGCGTGCGTGCGTGTTTGTGTGTGTGTGTGTGATTCAACCGTCTCAAGCAGGGAAACAGATTCTCCACAGTAGGGTTTCATATTGAAACAGTAACCTGTACCTGAATCACAGAGAATATAAGATTTTATCCCATATTTCACTGGTTTCTGTGGATTGTAGACCTTGAAATTTAGGCGCCCTTTGAATAAAAGTGTACCTATCAATGGAAATATCTTGGTTTGGTTTGTACAGTTCACGGATTTTGGAGATAATCTAGAACTGGGCGTATTTTGAACATCCTGTCACCACTCTTTGCATCTGGACCTGTGTTATCAGTTCCAGGTAGTCCACTGGATCTTGGGACTCTTGGCTCCATTCTGTTTCACTCCAGCCAGGCTCCTCCGGGTCTGCTGAACTCTGCACCCCTACACCTACCACGTACACGAGCCCATGGTCGATCTGTAAATTATACAAATACATAATTACTACGAGTAAGCAGTGTTGTTTTTGACAGCAAATTTTGATTTTGTTTCAGTCGTAGTCTTTTGAATAAAATGTCTTTTAGTTTTAGTCTAGTTTTAGTTGACTGATCATCATAAGATTTTAGGTAACTAAATCTACAGTTGATTTAGTCGACTAAAATCTATTTTGGCAGGCCTTGATGGCATCGTAATGACTGATTTTACACTTGGTTGTGTGCTGAAAATAGCCGATCTACAAGCTCACAACGCGTCTGGTGCTAAGTCTGATTTACAGAAAAAAGGTGTTCTTTACCTATCCTTGTCCTTGGATGACCACGATGTGGCAATGAAGAAGTAGGCTGTGCTGCACTCGACTCTTCTGAAATCACAGTAGTAAAATATAAACTAGTAAACATGATGTGCACAAAATGAAATCAATTATTTACACACCCAGCATGTCTCAGACAGGTCCATGACATTATGATGTAAATGATAAAAGCATTGAACAAACAGATAGCTGTATCTACTCTAAAATGCTATAGAATTATACAAAATGCATCAGTTTTTGTTTTCTCCTTACCTTCAAACGGTATAGACCTAAGAACACAAGGAGTCCCCGGCACCTCTCCATCCGACCCATCATCTAAAGCCAGGAAAATATCAAATAGTTTATATGTAAACAAATCAATTTACAATTTTGACATTAGCAAATATGAGTGACTTACAATAAGTTCATATGTAATACATAAAATGCAGATATAGTAAATAGTTACCATGCATTTACTGTCACAGTGAAATGCCCTTTATACCCTGTATGTATAATATATAAAATGTCACAATGCAACATAGCTCTGTTTACACAAAGCTGTACTCCCTCCAACTGTATATATGTTCCCCATTTTCAACAGTTTTTATTTGTAACACTTGCTTTGGCAATGTAAACGTATGTTTTCTCATGCCAATAAAGCTCCTTTGAATTGAATTGAAAGGCTACATCATCATCATCAGAGATGTAGACTAAAGAAACCTCTCCCTCTCTCACACACACGGTACGCACGCACACACAAACTAAGCCAATAAATCCTAAATTCCCATCAAATAAAAAATCATAGTAGCTGTGCAGTGCACGCGCGTGATAGGAACTCCACGTGTGTCCTGTATAGCGACAAAAACAAACTCATGCACTTGGATCTTAACTCTATGCTTGGATCAAATTGCTGATCCGGTCCGGATACGGAAACAATTCTTGCATGTATGTGTACGTGTAAATAGCCGGATGCAGTAGGCGGGCTCTAGACCGGATCCCACTGGTTTATTCGCAATAGAGATCAATCAGACCATGGTCTGATTGACAAGCCTCGGCTTGAGCCTTGAGCCTGCAGGGCTTCATCACGGATGCGGTGGAAAGAACGCCTGAAGCGATTTTATCACACTAGAGGGTCGCGGCCCTGCGATTTTATCACATACAGTATACATGCACTGGATTTACGTCTTACCACTTTGGACTGTAGAATCATGGCATCTGTTCTCCGAGGGGTCTCGCGGAAGCCATTCTTCGTCTGTCTCTTCGCGGTGGCGGCGCGGCGGTGCATCGTCTCTGCTGCTGCGGCGATGTGAGCCCCTGTGCCGGGCGCGGATCCATCCTGCACGGGGGTCGAGCTCCGTCGGGATCGGTCTCGCGGAAGCCATTCTTCGTCTGTCTCTTCGCGGTGGCGGCGCGGCGGTGCATCGTCTCTGCTGCTGCGGCGATGTGAGCCCCTGTGCCGGGCGCGGATCCATCCTGCACGGGGGTCGAGCTCCGTCGGGATCGGTCTCGCGGAAGCCATTCTTCGTCTGTCTCTTCGCGGTGGCGGCGCGGCGGTGCATCGTCTCTGCTGCTGCGGCGATGTGAGCCCCTGTGCCGGGCGCGGATCCATCCTGCACGGGGGTCGAGCTCCGTCGGGATCGGTTTCCACAATATGAGGCTCTTATCCACTTTTGGACCCCGGTTCTTCGCGACTGGCACCATCTTCATCATCACGACCAACAGCACCAAGAAATGGAATCTTTTTATGTTCAATACCAACGGCACGCTACAGTGATCTTTTTCTCTTCTTCTTCTTCATCATCATCATCATCATCATCATCATCATCACGACCACCACCACCATTCGCTGGTCCTGGGTCAACAACATGGGTAGGTTGTGTAATCCTAATTCTAACAAAAGTTTGTTTCTATCCGTGGATCTGCTGCTGGCTGCTGCCCCTCGGCCCGGGGGGGGTTGGGTCGCGCTTCGGCGGCGGAATGATACCAGCAAGTTGAGGCTGAGTTGGCCAACTACTTGGCCTAATACATCTCAATATTCTAGTACTGCTAAATACTACTACCTACTACAATTACTATACTACTAATACTATAAAACAACTGATTTCCGACAAAATGATCGCTTTTACCAACGTTTCTCTCTCTCTCTCTCTCTCTACTAACAGTCCGATGAAAAAACAATATAGTCCCTCAAGACAAGGCTAACAGCTAGGCAGGCTCAGAGTCGCTCTCTACTGGGCAGGCGGAGCCAGGACAGTCTGTTTACTTATTTTTTTTATGAAGGGTTTCCGGCTGTCCTCAAAACGAAACCAACGACCAATTATGCATTCAAAAGTTGTGCAAGGACCGCTTTTATCATAATCCATAAAAAACATCAAACGAACGAACGGCCGTATCGGCACGGAAGTCTCTTGGGGATTGGGGCGAACAGGAACGTTCAAAGCAGTATAAGAGTTAAGAGGAGACCATGACATTTTAAAGTTTGAGAACTACTGATTTAGACCAAAATGCAGGTTTAAATTGAATTCTGCAATGAATCTCTGTATTAACGATTAAACAGGATTTTTTACAAGGCTCCCTCAATTGTATCACAATATATACGATACCTCTGAAAAGCCATATCATGGAGACATTGTATCGTCTCAACGATAATTATCACCATATCGCCCACCCCTAATGCCTAATAGCTGCCTCAAGCAGAGTGTGTGTGTGTGTGTGTGTGCGTGCGTGTGTGTGTGTGTGTGTGTACCGGCATGGACACAGCAGTCTTCTGGACAGTGGGAGGCGGCGCTAATTTGATGATGGTCACTTTGTCTTCTTTTCTAACGGCAGGCGTCTTGTTGTCGCCGACAGGGGCAACCTGATGGACAATACACAATGTTACTACTGTACACATACACACCTGATAAACAGTACACACTGATCAAACAGAAATCACACATCCTCAAAAGGCAGAACAGGCCTATGTGAAAGATGGGGGCAGAGGGACGGACGGACGGACGGACGCACAGACGGACAGGGGCGAAAACATAGTCTCCCCATGCCTTCGGCCTGGTGGAGACAATAACCGTATCGTGGAGGTTTTAATTTATCGTGAAATTACCCTCCTCCGTCATGCACTGGGAACGTTGAACACATTGTGAGTTTGTAGATACTCAGAGCAGGGATCTCCATATATGGGCATAAAAGGGATTCAGATGGAGATTCAACTTCAATGAGTAACAATGGCAAACTGTCAACTGCCCGTATGTCTTGATAATTGGTAAAACAAACTTTTGGCCTATTTGTGGCTTATCATCACATCCAACCATCTTAAGATACTCAGCTAGTGGGGAATGCTCTCTTCCCTGGTGAGAATTGCCCCTTTATATAGGGCTTGTTTGTGTATTGTATGACATCACGCCACATCATCAGCTATTTTTTTTTGTCAAATGTTTCGCCCCAGGATAATGGATTTTGATTATCGCGATATCGTAAATGACAGTTTCTTTGGTCACATTAATCGTGACATGAAATGTTCATATGGTCCCACCAGTACAGATGGTATTCTCTGGGTACAGACCTGTACAGATGGTAGTCTGGGTCAGTGGTTCTCAACCTGTGGGTTGGGAACCCGAGGGGGGTCCCCCGGATGATTAACTTAGTGTACAACATTGTTTTCTCACTCATTCAACAGTAAACACACACTGTTTTCTCACTCATTCAACAGTAAACACACCAACATGAAGTTTAAGTGTATAGAGGGTATCTGCACATTTCTAGTGACAATTTAAGGATTGTTTAATACCTCTAAAATGACAAATTAAACATTGTCCAAATTGTCAAATATTAGAGGCAGCAATTGTGAAAATAGCAGATCTACATGCTCACAACGCCTCGCAACGCTATTGCGCTATTTTCACAATAGAACCGTTTATAGAAAACGTAATGCCTCAACTCTTAGTGCTCGTCAGGTTGGGGGGTCCCCAGTTAAAATATGATTATTTTGGGGGTCTGCCTCTGGTCTAGGTACTGTACAGACCTGTACTGATGGTATTCTCTGGGTACAGACCAGGGGCGATTTAAAATGACTAATACGGAATTAAAACTTCCTATGATTGGCCGCTAGTTGCACTGTTTCCCCCCCCCAGTCGATCGCAAAAAGAATTGTTCTCCATTGGATCCCATTAATTTTCCCCTTTCGTGTTCTAACCTTAATTAACATTTTCATGGATACTTTATGGTTCCTATCGCTAGTTAAAAATTGCCTTTCAATCACCATCATATGCGTTTTGTCGAAATTTGGTCCAATTTATTTTAAAATAAATGATAAAGTTGTGGGGGGCGTGGCCAACTAAACTGATACCAGCCGGCTGTGTTCTTCTTCGTGTGCTGTATTTCGGGAGGCTCAGACCACATTCTCCCATGTATCCCTGCGGTTGCACGTGACCGTTGGCAGCCAATAGCATCCTTTGGTGCCTTTACAATCTATGATGGCAAAACCCATGCCAAGGACCCATATTGTGTCATTTGCGCTGCATAAAAACAAATATTTTATACAGTCTATGGTACAGACCTGTACAGGTGGTATTCTCTGGGTACAGACCTAGTGTACAGATGGTATTCTCTGGGTACAGACCTAGTGTACAGATGGTATTCTCTGGGTACAGACCTAGTGTACAGATGGTATTCTCTGGGTACAGACCTAGTGTACAGACCTAGTGTACAGATGGTATTCTCTGCGTACAGACCTGTACAGGTGGTATTCTCTGCGTACAGACCTGTACAGATGGTATTCTCTGGGTACAGACCTAGTGTACAGATGGTATTCTCTGGGTACAGACCTAGTGTACAGGTGGTATTCTCTGGGTACAGACCTAGTGTACAGGTGGTATTCTCTGGGTACAGACCTAGTGTACAGGTGGTATTCTCTGGGTACAGACCTAGTGTACAGATGGTATTCTCTGCGTACAGACCTGTACAGATGGTATTCTCTGGGTACAGACCTAGTGTACAGATGGTATTCTCTGGGTACAGACCTAGTGTACAGGTGGTATTCTCTGGGTACAGACCTAGTGTACAGGTGGTATTCTCTGGGTACAGACCTAGTGTACAGGTGGTATTCTCTGGGTACAGACCTAGTGTACAGATGGTATTCTCTGGGTACAGACCTAGTGTACAGATGGTATTCTCTGGGTACAGACCTAGTGTACAGATGGTATTCTCTGGGTACAGACCTAGTGTACAGATGGTATTCTCTGGGTTCAGACCTAGTGTACAGATGGTATTCTCTGGGTACAGTACCTGTACGGACGGTGCTCTGGGTTCAGGGACGCTGGCGGCTCTCTGTCCTTGCTGGACCTGGACCAGAGCCTGCTGGGAGACCAGCATGAGCTGACCACTCTCACTGCGGATCAACACCATCCCTGGAACACAACACAACACACGCACGCAACAAAAAAAAACAATGGTTTAGTGATGAGTCATCACTTTTCACAAGGTGTATGGGGTCCATTTTTGGCCCAAGGAATGTTTTCCGTGCAAAGCAAATGCTTGCAAAGGATTCAGAATAATTAAAAACACATAGTTAGACCCCTCACATCCCACTTAAAGCAGATTTTTTTGGGAGTAATTTTTTCCTTTATAGTATAGATAGATAGATAGATAGATAGATAGATAGATAGATAGATACCTTTATTATCCCAAGGGGGAAATTTAGTTGTCCAGTAGTAGCACAGCAGTATACAGTTATTTACAAAGTTACAGAGACGTAAGAAAGATAGATAAGAGGGAAAAAAACAAAAACAAAGACAAGAGCAGTACAGTACCAATAAGGAGAAGGTACTAGGAAGCGTGTCACCGCAAGGCGCACCTGAGCACTCTTCCTGGAAGGTCCTTAGAGTTCAAAGTCAATACAGCAATTGTTCCTTAGAGGTCAAAGTCAATACAGCAATGGTTCCGTAAGTCTAAGTTAGGAAGGGAGACCTTTTCAAGCGTCCGTTATGTGTCTCGTTGTACAGCTTAAGGGCAGCCGGTACAAAAGATTTTCCTAATCTCTCACATCTCCGTACTGGGTAGGTAAAGCGGTCGTTTCCTCTCTTACTCCAGTAACTGGTGATCTCTAGATGGAGGGGGTGGGAGGAGTTCTCCAAGATGGAATCTAGCTTCTTCGCAGTGCGCACCCTGGTTACTTCCTCCACCCCCTGCAGAGAGGACCCAACGACAGAGCCAGCTTTCTTCACCAGTCTGTTTAGGTTAAACGTGTCACCTGCTCTGTTGTTGCCACCCCAGCATGTTATGCCAAAAAAGAGGACACTTGCCATGACAGACTGATAGAACATCTGTAGCATCCTATTGCACACCCCAAACGATCTCAGTCTTCTCAGGAGGAACAGCCTGCTTTTCCCCTTGCTGTGAATCGCCTGCGCGTTGTCCGACCAGTCCAGTGAACTATTCAGGTGCACTCCGAGGAATTTGTAGTTATCCACGAGCTCAACGACATCACCGTTAATGGTGCTTGGCACCGGGGGGACTCTCGTGTATAGTAAGTGAATGAGACCAAAAGTTACCCTAGCTGTCAAAGATTCTCCTAGGGATTTTGAATTTCAAACTTTGTTAGATATGTTACTAGACACCTTTACGAACACATTGGTAAAGAAATTGTTTGTTAAGGAATTTATTCCGAGATTTGACAGGTGTTCTGATAATTTTTCCCTAACTACTATGGCAGCCCAAGTGTTCATGTCGTTCCCTTGAAGGAAAAGTGAGACCAGGGACGTGCTGTGCCCCTGATTCAGCCCGGGAATAAGAGTTGTAGAGGCACTCATTGCGCGCCATAGAGAGCAGGGCTCGAGACTAACGGCATCCCTACGTCCCAGGGACTTAAATATATGTGTTCGGGACGCAAATGAATCTCCCCTGGGACGCATTCGGGACGTAGAGGATTTTTTTGAGCCAACGGCGCATATCAATGTCACTGCTCAAACCATGGTGTGCAAACTCGCAGCATGAGACTCACAGAAAATGAATAGGCTATGATGTAAACAGAATGTTTAAGAAGTTACCACAGGCAGTGCTGATCATCCTTTTCAGGTACTTAGTTGCTAAAATGCTGCGCAATTTGAAGAGATTAACTAGCAGAATGAGGCAGAGAACAGACTGTCTGGGTTACAACTAGTGGAAAATAGCCGATCTACAAGCTGTGGCTGAGAGATAAATCTTAGCATCCCCGCCCCCTGCTTCGCCTCATAAAGAGTAACGTTATATGATTTGGATTGTGATTATTAATGAAAATGTAAAACGGAACACTGTCAATGCACCAAGCACAGAAACATAGCCTACGTTTAATGAGCAGCGCGAGCAGTTGTTTGGATATTGGAGTAGGACACATTGTAATTAAATCAACGGTTTGTTTAACTTTTGTCATCTCTATAAACCTATAGCCTATATTCCCAATTACAAGACGTTATGTGAATATGTTCGTCTAATCGTCTAATCAACTTCATCACAACCAGCCGTGAGCCGTGCAAGCTGGCATTCATTTTACAAAGTTCCCGTGCCGTGTGGCAGCTTATTTTCTCCAGTCCAGTAGTGTCTCTAAAACTCTCAAAAACAACCGGTCCACTCATAATAAATAACTCCATTTCGGCAGCAGTTCATCTGAATCGCTTGCTGTGAAGCACAGAGCAGACTGCACGCGTCTGCACTCTCCACTCGATGAAGCGTGAATGGCACTGGTTATACTTCTTTCAGTACGACGGTGTTGTGCGGTGCGTAGCCCTGAATACATGACTCTCATATACATGAGAGTCATGCTCGAACTTTAACATGAGGACCAGTGGGTAATCGAGCCCTCAACGGTTTGCGCTAGGAACATCAGATTTCAAAAATAAAGTGCTTACCCAAGCCAACTCTGCTAACGATTTGACGCCGCACAACGTTCATTACACGCCGCTCCCCGGTTGTTGAGTAAAAAGCATTTTTGTCCGAAATTATTTTGTTTTCCATTGGACTTCCTCGCTTATCCCAAATGATGATCCAACCTGCGCCTCACTTGTGCCACAGCGCCCCCACATGCTTGGTAGGTGTATTTCGCTGTAACAGGTAGGTTTTCACAGCTTCACTTGTTATAATTCTTAGCTTCTTGATTCTTTTCCCTTCTCCTCCGGTGTTTGTGCTCATGTGTCTCTCTCAAGTAGTCAAGTCAACAAGTGAGAAGATGTTCGGCCGCAGGGCGTGCACTACAAGTCAATGTGTTTAGATTCAGTTACAGCCGATAGAGGGCGCAGTTGCGCACTTTGGGGGTAAGCGAGGAAATGACCCGGATGTCCAATGGAAAACAAAATAATTTCGGACAAAAATGCTTTTTACTCAACAACCGGGGAGCGGCGTGTAATGAACGTTGTGCGGCGTCAAATCGTTAGCAGAGTTGGCTTGGGTAAGCACTTTATTTTTGAAATCTGATGTTCCTAGCGCAAACCGTTGAGGGCTCGATTACCCACTGGTCCTCATGTTAAAGTTCGAGCATGACTCTCATGTATATGAGAGTCATGTATTCAGGGCTATGCGGTGCGGTGAGCATATAGACGATCTAAAAGCCCCCAAAGCCCTGAGGATGCGCGTAGTTCTAGGGTTGTAGATTAGCGCGCAACACGTTCGTACGGACAAAGTACAAACCCAGTTTTACCGTAATTCCTCCAACAGTCGTGCATGATTGGTTCTTTAGTTTACCGTATATGACAATCACACCAGCAACCTGGCTGAGGTAAGATTTTTAGAAGCCACAATGACAGTATAAAAATAGAAAGGATTGTCAAGCCAATTTCACCAGCAGCAACAACAACAAAAACAACAACAACAACAATATAACAACAATAACAATAATAATAAATATTATTATAATAGTAATACTAATAGGCCTGCAATAATTTATTATTATTTTTATTATTTTTTGGGACGGATTACATTCATTTGGGGACGGTTCAATTTGTATTTTGGGACGGTCCCGGGACGTAGGTGAAAAAAGTTAGTCTGGAGCCCTGATAGAGAGAGATCTCTCTCTATAGCGCTGCTGCTGCTACTCAAAGATTTGCCATTTCAGATCATGACAAGTGACAAGCCAGTGGGCCAATTACATGAGTTATATTTCGTCGTTGTCGGGTGGAAACCTTGTATGTCCAAAACCGTTTGTTTTGTATTTATCATTTTAAAAATGATTTAAACTAGTGAAAACAGCAGATCTACAAGCACACAACGCCTCGCGGGTGCGAGGCGTTGTGTGCTTGTAGATCTGCTGTTTTCACTACTTTTGTGCGACAGCCTTGTATGATGAAGCAGGGATTTGATTTGCGAAAAAATTTCGCAAAGCAAAGGTTTCTGCCCGACAGTGACGATTTACTTTGTTGGCCGCCCAGCCCCCAAAATGGAACGAAGGACGACATTTTTATTTATTTTTTTTTCCTAATGGCCGACCTGGCCCGGCCGTTCAGGAGTTGTCCCGCTTTTCCCAATGGCCAGCACGTCCCTGCTTGACGGAGAAGTGAGACTGACCTGCTGGAATCTGGAAGTTGGATGGGAGCTGAGCGGTGGTGGGTTTCTGCGGGGCTCGCGTGGCCACAGTGATGGTCCGGGGACTGGCCGTCCTCGGCAGAGCGATCACCATGGTCCTCCCCGGGGCCAGCGGCGTCCAAGGTGGCCTGGACAGCTGCGGCATTCGCCCAGCACATAGAGCTGAGTCACGATTCCACATTTAAAAAGGTAGGGTAAGTGATTTCACTTAAAGATGCAGTGCCATTGATTGATTGATTATTTTATTAGACACAAATGGAGAACAGTGCAAGAATAGTCAATACAATTGAAATGTATTGCAGTACAAGTACAGTTAAACACCCTGCCTGAAAGGAACATCCCAAATGAGACCTTTTACGTTTATTTTTATATTTTTTTTACGTTGAAAGCCCATGATTTATTTCCCCCCTAAAACATGATTATCAGGTATTATGAATTTATGATTATACTAGGAGGAGGATTTTTTCCAAAAGTGTACAGAAAGAGTTAAAATGTGTTTTTTATGTGGCCACACCCACCAGTTCATTAAAGGGATATTTCACTTGAAAAAAAAAACTTTTTGTCATTTTATTGTCTAATCAGGCTTTTGGGAACACCCAGGACAGATTTAGAATTTCTTCATTCAGTATTTAGATATTTGATATTTATTTCCCACCATTTCCCCCCTTCCAGGACCTTCCTATACAAACACATAACTTCAAACTCCATTTTAACCATGATTATTCAATGAAAACATGATCACTTTTTTCATTTAATTTTCATAATCTTTTATTGTATTTAATAATTTTCATTTCCCCAAAAGATTAATAGAAATCAATGATAAATGTTATCGAAAAAGCACAGCCTGCTCACATATTTGGAGGGTGTCAGGAGTCACCAGAAGGAAAAGGATGGGTGTTTTCATTGAATCTATCATGGTTAAAATGGAGTTTGAAGTTACAATGGGTTTGTATAGGAAGGTCCTGGAAGCGGGAAAATGGGGGGAAATTAATATCAAATCCCTAAATACTGAATAAAGAAATGTAAAAAAAAAAAAAAATGACTCCTTGGCCATAAAATAGGCCACACCAACTTTTGTGTGTCCATCAGACATATATATATTGGCAATAAAGAAAAGGGTTGGAGTATGGTTTGAATTCATGAAAACTATTCAAGAGCAGGCAGGTAAGCACACATCATGATACACAGGATAAAATGATGCAATCTGACAAGGAACACTCAAACACAGGGTTTAAAATATAGGGACTAACAGGACACAGGTGAACTCGAATGACATGGTTGCCTTAGCCAAATAGGCCTATTTTATGGACAGTCGTTTTTACTGATAACTAATGGTTGGACTGAATTCAGCAGCCCCAAAATACCCTAATTACACACCTCATACACTCATATTGGCCATTTTTTTTATTTTTCCCTTTAATCCCAGGCCCTCTGGATACCCCCAACTTTGATTGGCTCGCACAAAGTTTGTCAAAGGAGTTGTGATTGAAAAGGTTCAGAGGTGATAGTAGACACCTTTATGAACACATTTGTGAAGAAAGCTATTGGTAATGATTTAGTTCCCAGATTGGTCTAGGCTAGGGCTTGGCTAACCTTCCCTTACTAGTAGGTGACAGGCGGGGGCATTCCTCAATCATCATCAAGTGGAAGCAGGCCTTGGTGCGCATAAGGATTTGAATTAAATGCAATCACTTACCCTACCTTTTAATACACTGGTTCTCAACCTGTGGCTCGGGACCCCCAGTGGGGTCCCCAAATTATTTTGAGGGGTCCCCAGATGATTGACTTAATGTGAAACATTGTTTTCTCACTCAACAGTAAACAAACCAACATAACGTTTAAGTGTAAAGAGGTTATCTGTACATTTCTAAGTAGTTTTTTAATACTTCTAAAATGTCAAATTAAAGATTGTCCAAATTGTCAATTATTAGAGGCAGAAATTGTGAAAATAGCAGATCTACATGCTCAACAACGCCTCGCGTATTGCGTGGCATTGTGAGCATGTAGATCTGCTATTTTCACAATAGAACCGTGTTATACAAAATCTAATGCCTTGACTCTTAGTGCTCGTCAGGGTGGGTGGGGGGGTCCCCAGTTAAAATATGATTATTTGGGTGTCGCGGTCTGAAAAGGTTGAGAACCGCTGCTATAGGATGCTAGGTGAACAATATATTGTGACAGGCTTACCAGTAGGGCTGTCACGATATGACATTTTACATGACGATTAATTGTCACTCAAATAATTGGCGATTAACGATTTAATTGTGTTTTTGTCGTTGACAATTACATTTCTGTTTGGCTTTTAGGCTTTGATGGTAGATATGACACTGACACATAAGCTAAATATACATTGAAATTACTGACATATTTGACAACTTTATACTTAAAAAAGAACATTGATAGTGGAAATAGCCGATCTACAAGCTCACAACGCGTCGCGATGCGACACGTTGTGAGCTAGTAGATCTGCTATTTCCACTATTTCTGACGCTTTTCAACATTCACGATTATGACGATTATGACAAAATAATTGCGATAATGTCAAATAATCACGATTAGACGATTATGTAATAACTGTGACAGCCCTACTTACCAGTGCTGACGCCACTCGCTCCTGGAGTGGAGACCCGGGAGACGATGCAGACGGGAGGAGCGGCGGCAGCTTGAGGCCCTGCCGCGCTCGTCCTCTTTGGCGCCGCCCCGCTGGCGTCTCTCTGGACCACAGCTGCGCCCGCAGACGTGCAGGAGGAGACCGCGGTGTGGTGGAAACTAGCTGGTTTGACCGGTTGGACACTTGGTTCCACCTTGGACCCTCCAGGCAGGGCTGTCACGACAGTTTACATGATGATTAATTGTCACTCAAATAATTGTGATTTTAACGATTTAATTCACCCTTTGTTAGCTTTCTGGTTGGTCCCTGACTGACCAACCAGCAGGCTCAATCTGCCTTGGCCGCCTTTTTAATGTTGAATTTGCCAAAACATAATTTTCTGAGAAATAAAAACATTTAAAAACATGCTGAGTCACTATACTGCCACTGAGCAGCTCCAGTTTTACTGAAACCAAGTTTGAAACTAGAATTGAACACACAGAATAACAATACAAAGCAAATGAATTAAAATGGTAGTGGATGGAGTGTCCCACCGAGTGTCCCACCAAGACACAGCAACCAATGGGTGTGAAGAGGGGAGGGGCAACGGGCGGGACTTGACAAAGGCTGAATTGTGTTTCTGTCAATTTGCTTTGAAGTTGCACATGGCAGATGTGACACACAACCTAAATATCCAAAGAAATGACACACACATTGACAACTTTATAGTTTATAAAAGAACATTGATAGTGGAAATAGCCGATCTACAAGCTAACAACGCTCCGCGCCACGTGGAATTTCTTTACATGGAAAAGATTATGACAAAGAAATTTGTGATTATTTCAAATGATTGCGATTACCGATTGCAAAATTCTTGGCCGATACCGATCCACTGGTTTTATGAAGGTCTGACCTGCCAAAACCGATTTTTCCGATACCGATTTCTTTAGCTAAGAACTAGAAAATAGGGTTGCTCCAATACCCTTTTCTTCAGGCTAAGTAGGCCTACAAGACACTTCAATTTTAGTACCAATAAGCTAGAAGAACACCAATGCCAAATCAATCACGATTGTACAATATCCAAAATCACAGACAATATCCAGTCTATTATGACCGTCTGGACTAGGCAGGAGCAAAGCAGGTGACGCATGCTTTTTTTCCCCCTTCTTTTTGGAGACGACATTGACACAGGATTATGGAATATATCCTTACATTGCAAAGGTAATCAGCACCACCTGTATTCTGTAGGCTGCCACTAAGTAGACTGGCTGCTACATGCTAATGTTTACTTTAGTCACAGGACCAGAGCATCATGCTATGCAGTGCCAGACACAATTGGCATAAAACGGGTATTTATGTCAGTGACCTGCCGGTCACCGATTCGGCCGGTTTGATATCATACCTGCCGATTTTTTATATTGGCCGATTCCGATTTCCATCCCTAGATTAGACGATTATGTAATAATTGTGACCTGGCCTACCTCCAGGTAACTTGCCAGAGAGGACCACAGAGTCAGTGGGGGGTCTCTCCTGAGTGGGGGGTCTCTCCGCGGTCGCTGGTAAATGAGTGGGGGGTCTGTCTATGGTTGCTGGTAAGTGAGTGGGGGCTCTGTCTATGGTTGCTGGTAAGTGAGCGGGGGCTCTGTCTATGGTCGCTTGTAAGTGAGTGGGGGCTCTGTCTATGGTTGCTGGTAAGTGAGTGGGGGCTCTGTCTATGGTTGCTGGTAAGTGAGTGGGGGCTCTGTCTATGGTTGCTGGTAAGTGAGTGAGGGGTCTCTCTGTCTCTGCTGGCATGGAGGGACCACTGTCCACCCCCTGACCGCTCTGATCAGTCTGAACAGGTGTCTCACCCAGCGGTTTGTTTGCAGACATTCTGGTTATTTCTAAAAAAAAGAAAAAACATATTGGATTTTAGATGTATTTGTCACACACATGCACAGTGGTGTACATAAGTAGATTTACTTAAAGGGATATTTCACTTTCAAAAAAACTTTTTTGTCATTTTATCGTCTGATCAGGCTTTTGTGAACACGCAGGACAGTTTTTGAATTTCTTCATTCAGTATTTAGATATTTGATATTCATCTTCCCCATTTTGCCCCCTTCCAGGACCTTCCTATACAAACCCATAATAACTTCAAACTACATTTTAACCATGATAGATTCAATTAAAACACCTGTCCTTTTTTCTGGTGACTCCTGACACCCTCCGAATACGTGAGCAGGCTGTGTTTCTTCGATAAAAAATGGCATTGATTTATATTAATGTTTTGAGGAAATGAAAAATATTAAATACAATAAAAGATTATAAAAAATAAATGAAAAATGTTATCGAAAAAACACGGCCTGCTCACGTATTCGGAGGGTGTTAGGAGTCACCAGAAAAAAGGGCAGTTGTTTTCATTGAATCTATCAAGGTTGAAATGGAGTTTGAAGTTATAATGGGTTTGTATAGGAAGGTCCTGGAAGGGGGCAAAATGGGGGAAATGAATATCAAATATCTAAATACTGAATGAAGAAATTCAAAAACTGTCCTGGGTGTTCCCAAAAGCCTGATTAGACGATAACATGTCAAAAAGATTTTTTTTTTTTTTTTAAAGTGAAATATCCCTTTAAGTTATAGGGGGCCTGTCACCTAAAGGGTTACTGTGACTTTAAGAATCATCTTAAAAAACAAGTTAATATTTATATGATGGCATTGTGGGGATGCGCAATTATAAGCCAATTAAATTAATTGTCTGTATAGCCTGACTGTATGACTACTTACTGTACTGGTCAGCTGTTGTTGGGGGGCGAGGGGCAGATTACACTGTGACATGAGCTTCAGACTGTTTCAGACCGTTTTCAGAGAAGCTCATGTCACAGAGTAATCTGCCCCTCAACCCCTTTAGGTGACAGTACCCCTTTAAGTACAATTTTGAGTACGTGAGTATTTCCAATTTCCAATACTTTTACTCCTACTCCACTACATCTCTGTTCCAAATATTGTACTTTTACTCCACTATATTTGTATTTGAAAACTGTAGTTACTAGTTACTTTGCAGATATGAATCGTATATTATAAAACATACATTAATCCACGTTAGCCCTAACATATTCCTAAACTATTTGAAAACAGCCGATCTACATTGCGACGCGTTGTAAGCTTATAGATCTGCTATTTTCAAATATTTTGTACTTTTACTTTTGGTACTTTAAGTAGATTTTGATGCCAATACTTTTGTACTTTTACTCAAGTACATTTTGAATTCCTGACTTTTAGAGCCGCTCCATTCTCATTGAAATGCATTGGCGGATTCCACTCTAGGTATTTTGGTGTGAGGGCACCCTTACAGGGTATTTCTACATTGCAGTATTGATACATTTACTTAAGTAAATAATGTGAGTACTTTTTACACCAATGCACACACATTTGGGATTTTAGATGTATTTGTCAGTCACACACATAGGCCTACAGGTACTTTGCCTCTATTTCTTTTATGCTGAATCTACCATTGACAGCTCATAGAAAAATAATTAACTACACATAATTTGAAAATAAAAACTATAACAAAAAGAGGAAAACAAATGGGAGGAGAAAACATTAGAATGTAACATAGTTAAAATGGAGTTTGAAGTTACAATGTGTTTAGGCTATAGAGTGTCTGTTAAAACTATTTCTAAATAGGCTACTGTAGGCATATAGCCATACACAAAATATACAATACAAATAGCAGTATAACAATATAGCCAAATTAATCCAAAACATACAACATGTGCAAAGCTATTTGTCCAAAGCATGACAATAAAACCAAACACAGGTTCTGGCCATGTCATAGCAGGCAAACAGAAACAGGTGAATTTCGGAGAAATTATGTAATATTCTAACTGCTCAACAACATGAGCTTCTGTTCTTACCAGAGTGGATGCAACGCTGTTGTTGTTGTTGCTGTTGTTGATTATTTCAGCTGTGACAGTCAAACTTTTGGGTCTGGTGGTGGGAGCGCGGTGATTGGCAGCTTAAAAAAGCTGACACCCAATCAGATGGTTACAAATCGACATCCCGTGGCCTGGGAGGGACAGTTGCCATGGTTACCTGAGTCGTCAATGAAAGTTAACTTTGGCAAACTTCTGTCAAGCGTTTTGTCTGGATCCCATATCTCGGAAGGACACAAAGAACGTGCGGTGCGCAGAGATGGGGCGAATTGACTTTTCCGTTTGAGATCCTGTCTAGACAGGATACGGAAACGGTCTGTACTGTTTTTGTCAGTAGTGTGTTAGGGGCAAATTTTAGGACTTCTGGTGTAAGGATAGCGAAAATAAGACATCCGGTTGCCTTCAAAATAAGATGTCAGTAATTAATGTTTGTAAATTGGGCGTACATTTATTTTAAAGAATACATTTACGATGTATGTATATTTAAATTGCTTATACTGGTGTACTTCTAAGTGCCCTAACATTGGCTATTGGTCCCCAGTAAATGGGTACTTTTAGCACATTTTCCATAGCAACTTCTGACCACAATGATAATTGCCACACTTAGCACCTTCTGCTGTTGTCAGACGAGTTTCTGATCCTGTTTTGCAATTTATCTGGATATTGTGTTCATTTGAGTGTTTGTTAGATAAACCTACTGTGTTGTTTTTGTAATGTTTGTCCATTGTTGTAATAATGCTGCCTCTACGCCAGGTTACTATGGAACATTAATTTAATATTAAAGAAAATAAAGAATGATAAAACAACTACAAAATATGCTCTAGATAATAATAGTATATTGTGCAGGTGAGATACAATATCAATAATAAATTGAAAGCGTATATTATTTAACAACATACATAGGCTACACCATGTAGGTTGCACTCTGAAAATAGCAAATCTACAAGCTCACATGTGACACCTTGTTTTTGATTGATTGAAGAGTTTATTAGCAGTTTGTAATAGGAAAAAAAGTACAGTTACATGACAGCACAAATCACTGGTACAAGGTCAACTAAAAGGAGATCCTAGTAAGCTTTATGGCTTATTTACACAGGAACCACTTTATGTATCTCATATAATATTGAAAGACAGACAGATAGAACATAGTACTTTACATAGGATAACATAAATTACAAAAGCAGAAAAATGGGGAGAAAAACATTTGGGGGGGGGGGGGGGTTGGAAACATGGGGGCTTAGTCTATTTACAAGTCTCGAGTAGCAGCCACCTGAAGGTGACTTTTCATACCAATTTTGAAGGAGGCTAGGGATTTGCACTCCTTTAAGGCTTGCGGAAGGGCATTCCACATGTTGGTGGTATAGATGCGGAACGAATTAGAGCCTTTTGTGTTAAATCTAGGTTGAACATGCGTGGATGGAGCTGCCTCTGGTGTGCATGTATTCAAAGATTTGCTCACATTTTGACTTTTCAAAAATAATTGATCTACTGTACAAGCTCGCAGCACGCTGTGAGCTTGTATATCTGCTATTTTTCAATAGCTAAAGTATAAAATAATTAAGGCCCCTCCACCTTGGGCCGTAGTAACTCAGTCCTCGAAACGGACGTCCTAGATTAACCAGAGAGGGTCCGATCGAGGCCAGATAAATATCATAACTAGTCAGATATGTCCCAGAATATAACCTTACATGCTCATTTCAACTAACATAACTAGTAAGACGCCTCAGGACGAGGTCGCGCCAATTCTTGTCTCTCTGGCCAGTGATGTATATCGGACCAGTTACCCAAGATTGGCAGAACATGCACATTATCAAATATGGGCATTCCCAGATATGCCCTTAATATTGATGACATCGGGACAGGGATCTCCATATATGGGCATAGAACGGATAGGATGGAATTAATTTGCATGTGTGATCTGGGAATGCCCATATATGGGCATGTTCTGACATCACATTGTCGACTGTATTTGGGCATAAAATATATGGGCATTGAAGGGACATCAAGCCAGAGCGTAAGGTCACAGTGACACCAGAGCATGATGTCAGAGTGATGTCACAGTGACAAGGGAACCAATAGGCCGTAAAAATGTGTACGGACTGACGGAAGGACTGACTGAACAGACAGACAGACAGACAGACAGACAGACAGACAGACAGACAGACGGAGACAAGCTACGACATTCCTCATGGTATAATGTGACCTTCGGTCGCAATAATCAATAATAATCCTATAGTCCATATGACGTCCTGGTAATTAAGTCAAGATCATCCCCATATGGGCTGTGATCTGGCCTAGTTCTGACCTTCACCGGAGTCACCGGAGGACATTATCATAACGTCATCATGACGTCATCATGACGTCAAAAGAGATTGAAAACCCCTGGTTTGGAGATTTTGGCATTCATTACATTATAGAGCAGAGATGGGATCCATCAGAACGGCACTTCATGGACGGATTGTTCAGGCCCTCCCTTTCTCCTTGGGCCCACTGCGGTCTGCCAGTTCCTTCAAGGCGGCAGACCTCACTATTGAGCGGAACACAAAGTGTGCGCCCAAACCTGACCCCTCCAGCCTGGTGTTCGGCAAACACTTCTCTGACCACATGCTGACCATCCACTGGTCAGAAAAGCAGGGCTGGGAGGCGCCCCAGATAAAGCCCTTTCAGAACCTGTCCTTACACCCTGCCGCCTCTTGCCTGCACTACTCCACAGAGCTGTTTGAAGGCATGAAGGCGTTCCGCGGGGTCGACAGCCACATCCGTCTGTACAGGCCCATGTTGAACATGGAGAGGATGCATCGCAGCGCACGCCGGAGCTGCCTCCCTTCGTTTGACAAAGGAGAACTACTGGAGTGTATAAGGAAGCTAGTCGAGGTAGACCAGGACTGGGTTCCCTTCTCCCAGGATGCCAGTCTCTACATCAGACCAACCTTCATAGGAATCGAGCCGTCCTTAGGAGTGTCCAGGCCGGGGAAAGCTCTGATCTTTGTCATCGTTGGACCCGTGGGACCATACTTTGCCACTGGTTCCTTCAACCCTGTTTCCCTGCTGGCGGACCCGGCCTTCGTCAGGGCTTGGAGGGGAGGTGTCGGCGAATATAAGATGGGAGGTAACTACGGTCCCACGATAGCCGTGCAGAACGAGGCGATAAAGCAGGGTTGTCAGCAGGTGCTGTGGTTGTACGGCGAGCAGGAGGAGATCACAGAGGTCGGCACCATGAACCTCTTTATCTACTGGACCAGTGAGACCGGAGAGAAGGAGCTGCTCACCCCTCCTCTGGATGGCATTATTCTACCCGGAGTCACAAGGCAGTCTTTGCTAGACCTGGCCAGACAATGGGGTGACTTTAAAGTGACTGAACGCAAAGTCTGCATGAAGGAGCTGCTCGGAGCCCTGGACTCGGGAAGGGTTCTGGAGGTGTTCGGAGCAGGGACCGCCTGCGTCGTCTGTCCTGTTGGCAGCCTGCTGTACAAAGGAAAGACTTACCGGATTCCCACTATGCAGAATGGTCCAGACTTGGCCAAGAGATTCTATAAAGAACTTACTGATATTCAGTATGGACGCAAACAGAGTGACTGGGCTCCATTGGTGGTTTAAATTGGCCACTTGCACATGCCATTTGTATCCAGTGGTGTAAAGTAACTAAGTACCTTTACTTAAGTACTGTGCTTAAATACAGTTTTGAGGTATTTGTACTTTACTTGAGTATTTCCAAATTCCAATAATTGTGGGCTCGCTGGAAGCGAGCACACATATGTTATCTTCATTATTTATCTATCAAGTTCTCCTCAAAAATGACAATCTATCAGTTTAAGTTCTTCTCAAAAATGACATAATCTATCAGTCAAGTTCTCCTTGACAGTACAAAGGCAGGGCCCTTAGCCAATGAGGAGCAGCCAAAGGGTAGCTATTTGTGCCCATACATGGTGTTACATGCAAGCCCACACTGTTTCGTAGGAACAGTATTTCTGCATCTGCAATCCAAATAGTGTACTTTTACTCCACTACATTTATTTGAAAACTATAGTTAGTAGTTACTTTGCTGATATAAATTATAATATGTTTACACATAGGCTACATATATATACCACTTTAGCCCTATTTTATACATTGGCTATTGGAAAATAGCAGATCTACAAGCGATGTGACACGTTGTGAGCTTGTAGATCGGCTATTTTCAAACATTTTGTACTTTTACTTTTTGAGCAGTGGTAAACCGCTCCTATACGTGGCTGTGCGTGTGTCCGTAGCCTTTTTCCTCAGCGTTTTGCCATAGCAAAATGTGTGTGCGTAGCATCATGTTTGTCTAGTGATGTCATATGTGGTAAACTGAGAATCACTGAACCAGATCACTGTGGTGGTAAACCGCTCCTATACGTGGCTGTGCGTGTGTCCGTAGCCTTTTTCCTCAGCGTTTTGCCATAGTAAAATGTGTGTGCGTAGCATCATGTTTGTCTAGTGATGTCATATGTCGTATATCTGTAGCCTTCTTCCTCAGCGTTCTGCCATGGCAAAATGTGTGTACGTAGCATAGCCTGTACATCCTATAGACTTGCCTTACCCCACAACGCTCCATAGCATGGCCACTCCAGAGCATAGCCTAAGTATGTACATATTTAGATACAAACTTTTACTTTCAGTTCTAATAGAACAATCTGACACAACTTTATGGGTAACTTGTTTGTAGCCACTATTCCTCAGCGTTTTGCCATAGCAATGTGTTTTCCTCAGCGTTTTGCCATAGCAATATGTGTGTGTGTGTGTGTGTGTAGCCTGTATTACATCACCAATTACCAATTGATGAAGACGTTATGCAAGCACGACCACCGCTCACTTCACACTGGGTGTTATTTTTTGTACTTTTAAGGAAATGTTGATGTCAATACTTTTGTACTTTTACTCAAGTAAATTTTGAATTCTGGACTTTTACTTGTAACAGGGTACTTCTACAATGCAGTATTGATACTTTTACTTGAGTAGAAAATGTGAGTACTTTTTCCACCACTGTTTGAATCAAGAAAAGTCCCATAATTCCAGCTTGGAACACCAGCAGTCCCTGCCCCTCCCTCAACCCACTAATGCACTCCTACTGATTGGCTGGCCAGAGAAGACAGCTTTTAATCACAGTTTCTGACATTTATATACGGCATCTCCAAGAAACATGTTCATCTTTTGAATGTGTCAACTTGCATTTGAAAGCACTTGCATTTGCATTTAACAACTAGAAATACTGTTCCTACGAAACAGTGTGGGCTCACATGTAGCATAAATGCTTTTGGCTGCCTTTGTACTGTCGAGGAGAACTTGACTGACAGATAAATAATGAACATAACATATGTGTTATCTTACATATGGGCATAAATATCTACCCTTTGGCTGCACCTCATTGGCTAAGGGCCCTGCCTTTGTTGCCTGGCTCCAGCCAATTGACCCGCCCACTCTCTGAGTGGACTGCTTCTCTTGGTCTGGAGGTGTCATATGACGCGTCTCTTTCTATCGGTTTCTTGGCTAACCGACCAATGAAATCAATGCAAGACGGAGGAGGGGTGCGTCTAACTTTTGAAAATCAACAGAAACAGTGGAGGGAGGGGTGGCTCACCAGAGTTCTTAATTGCCTCCTTTGATCTTCAGAAGAGCTACAACTACAAGTGTCGATATCAAAGACTATGACCTGTTTGGTGCATGTCATAGAGGGGAGGGGGAGGAGGGAATGTTTTGTGCACACAAGTCAAACACAACCCCTCCCACCAGATCTCTTGTGATTGGGAATTTCAAATTTCAAATCCCCTCCCCTTTGTAATCAAATAGAATAGGGACAACTTCAGACTCAAGCTCCAGCGTAGAGTCTGAAATCAGGCTACTGCCTTTGTACTGTCGAGGAGAATTTGACTGATAGATCTTACGTCATTTTGAGGAGAATTTGGAAATAATTTACGTCATTTTGAGGAGAATTTGACTGATAGATCTTACGTCATTTTGAGGAGAATTTGACTGATAGATCTTACGTCATTTTGAGGAGAACTTGACTGATAGATCTTACATCATTTTGAGGAGAACTTGACTGATAGATCTTACGTCATTTTGAGCAGAATTTGACTGGTAGAATTTACGTCATTTTGAGGAAAATTTGACTGATAGAATTTACGTAATTTTGAGGAGAACTTGACTGAAAGATCTTATGTCATTTTGAGGAGAAATTGATAGATAAATAATGAAGATAACATACCTGTGCTTGCTTTCAGTGAGCCCACAACTAATTTATATGCAATGTTGACTGTCTTTGCATTGACTTAAAGGGGTAGGCCACAAAGCAGAAATATCAGTGTCAACACGGCTGTGTTTAGAAAAGCTAAATAAGAAGAAGCAAGCAAAAACAACTAACCAATCAAAAAGAAAGTAGTTAATCAACAAAATAAAATGTCCTGTAAGAATACTGCACACGTTTAATGACATTTGATGGATTGGCCTGGTAGTCATGTCCTTTCTACTTTGAATTGACTGATTCAAGGTTCAAGCCTAATGGGTAATATTTAAAAAAAGAAAAAGAAAAAGAAAAGGCTGAACAGCTCAATCATGCTGCTTTAGAAATGGATACACTCCATTCAAAAGTGCATTATTTTTTAAATGTCTCATATCATTGTATGCATTCGTATCTCGGTCCCATCCTATTTTACAGTACACTTTAAGACAGAATAAGACAGACTAAAGCCATAATAAGAAATAATGTGTTGGTAATTAGAACTAATATTATTTTATTAGATTAGATTAATACGAGTGGATTGCAGCCAGGATACTAACCTTTATTCTCTTGGGAGGTAACCTTGAGAACAAAATAACTCCATTGAAACATCTACTGCCATAAAATGGTAATGGAACTACAATGCAGATGTGATACCCTCACAAATGTGAAGTAACCTTTTATTTTGTCAGAAAATGGTTGTGCACTTTATTAGTTAAAATATGGTCCAGTATGTTTATTATTTTTATTACTCTATTGGTCACAAACCAAGTATTATCAGTAGTGATCCACTACAGTGCACTTGAGATGGAGAGCCGGAACCTTTGTGTCCTAAACAGGTGTTGCCCCGAGTCTCCTTTAAGGTGTAGGTGCGTTCCCCTCCCCCTCAGATCAGATTTGGGAAACACAACGTGATGGTTCAGTGTCTTCATCTCTGTGCACGTTTCCTCTGTTTTTCAGGTTAGTACGACGTGAAAACAACACCAACTCAGAAGATGTAGTGTTTATGTGAAGAGACTGTGCTGAGTTTTGATGAAGGTTTTGTGTGTTTAATATCAAGTTTAAAAGTCGGGAAATAGTCCGCGAATTGAACGCCTGCAGGGTTGTATAATGGCTGCGGCCACGTTGAGAAGCCTTTGAAGTTGCTGCCTGCTTTGTTGTGTACTGTACATGTTAACATGTTTATTTTATATTATCCACGACATTTCTAATGTTGGCGACTTGAACACTTGACAGATATAATACTGGTGAAGGGTTCTGTAATAACTAACTATTTCCATCTTATTGCATTACTTAGTGCTGGAGTGATGAACATATTTTGTTATGGCTACTGTCTTTATATTTCTATTTTCTATTTAGTATTTGGGTGCTGAAATGATCTCTATTGATTAATGGCTTCATGTCAGGAGTGCATTTATAGAGGTTATTGGGTTTGAGTGAATGTGAAAATGTTAATCTCCTTTTCAGTTTATTATTCCCTATATGATGATGATGTCAGATGTTTTGAACAAACAACAGTGAACTAGTGAGAATAACTTTGAGCTAATATTGTGGCTGTATGCTGCATTTTGATTGTGAGCCTTGATTTTATGGCAGATGCAACACTGTTAATCTAATGCAAAGTAGTGGCAGTGAGAGAGCTCTGCCGCGTTACGTCTCTGCCATTTTGACTCCTCGCCAAAGAAAGCAACAGCACCGGCCTCAACATCTTCCTTTATTCATCTTCGCGTGGCACTGGCCTTAGCCATCTACTATGGCCGAAGAAAAAGCTCCGAATCCTCAGATACAAGCCTTGGCGAAGTTGAAGGTTCGCTATCACAAGGCTCCAGGGAAGTCCTTCGCCATAAACGAGTTCCCAGCACCAGTTGTACTGTTGGGTGAAAACATCAGCAACAACTTGGTTCGAGACCGCGCCTTTATCCAGAAGTGGAAAATTATTCCCGTCCTCACAAGGCAAAATGAAGAATTCGCCTATGTGAATACCAGGAGAACCCTTGAATTGCCCGGAGATGATGGCCAGACGAGAGCCTACTTGTTCAATAAAAGGGGAGAGTGGGCGTATACCGGCCATTGGCTTCGCCAAAAAAACTATGAAGGAGGTCTTCGCGTCCTTGACCCCTGAGGTGGAAGATATGACGGAAGACGCTTTATGGCCCTTCAGTCAGCGTTCCACTTCCCCCCCCCCCCCCCCCGTGGGTACCTTCCCCTCGGCATTCAGTCGAAAGGAAGAAACTGTTATTTCGGCTCAGACCGTCTGTGTGTGGGGAGTTGCTGCCAACATGAAGGGGTTCAAAGCTGATGTTCTGCCAAAGTATTCCCCAGAGACCACTGACGTCCTTCCAATTACGGCCTGTGAGAAATTCGGTGGGGGTTCGGCCTTAGCCTACAGGGTCGTGTTCTATTTCCCCAATCAAGCCATGGCAAACAAAGCAGCGCTTGCTTACAGAGCACAGGCCTTGCCAGTTAACCAGCCATATCTGTTCCCCGTAACATTGGACTGGGCTAAAGCTTTGGACTACGCACTGGAAAAGCTGCCTGTGGACTTCAAATCAGACCTCAAAAAAGAAGACAATGCTCTGTTCATTATGGGCCTCCCTGCGGAGAATAACCAGCCACCGGCACCTGAAATTGTTCAAGAGCGATTTGCAAACTGCCAGGAAGTAAGCGAATCAGAAAGATCATTGGCACACAGGTATACAGGGCCGTGCTCAGTTTCAAAACCCCAGAGGATGCAATGAACATACACAGAAGCCTACAGAACGACGACAACTTCGGAGTCTTCTTTTCAGAAGATTGGGTGGTTCAGATGGAAGCAGCCCTGGAGGAGGTATACGACAAACGACCGAAGGAAGACGACCCTATGGATATTGAATAATTGATCAGATTTGGGAAACACAACGTGATGGTTCAGTGTCTTCATCTCTGTGCACGTTTCCTCTGTTTTTCAGAGACCACGACCATTGAGACATTGAACCCAACATTCAATCTTGTACTGTGGTACCCGGCCTAGCTTGGGACCCGTTACAAATTGTGGGGGCTCGTCCGGGATCAGCGCCACCTGCTGGTGGGATGCTGATTCAGTGATACCAGAACCAGGAGACCAAGGTGACGTGACGTGACTGCAGTCCAGGAGTCAGCCAGTGGGTGTCCACAGGAGGAGATAAGGAAGAAGATCTCTCCAGGGAGCCGCACTGCTGAATTGGGACGCCAGTCACCGAGGAGCTACGCTGCTGGCCCACCAAGCCAGCATTCACCACAAGAAGACATCGCCCTACATCAGAGCCACGCGCACCATGTCTCAAGTACGTAAGGAGCTGGTGTGGAGCATAAAAAGGAACTTGTTTAAGCTCTCAAGTGCCAACATCTACCAGGTTGCCAAAGACCTTCCATCTGACACCAAGGACGTCGATCTGTTGAGCCCGACTGATGAGGAGGGGTGCATGGACTACATCATCTCCTACATGCAGTCTGGAGCCCTTCTAGGAAGCGAGGATGAAGGCGTGGGCAAACTGCTGATGCTGAGTGATGTGATATGCAAGATAATAATGGACACAGAATCGCCAGTTGATACGTCGTCAAGTGACGTTGCACCACAGGTGGTGGTACCCAATACCAGCCACACCATCCCCATTCAAACCCCCCTGTCAACACGGCCCCACCAGACCACGCGTCATTACCACCCCAGCCCCAACAAGACAGCACCTCCCAGCCAGTAGAGGAACTGAGAAGACTGTATGAGGAGCTGGGTAAGAAACCGAGACATTGTGAAGCTACAGCTGCCCCTACACACGACCACCAAGGTGGGTCAGTGCCATACCCCCGTCCACAGAACACACCAGAGAGAATGGTTCCCCTGAAAGACCTCCCCTACCTCCAGCGCAGAGTTCAAGGTACATGGGGGCCAAGTTGAGGACCAGAGCTCTGACATCAGCTACAGTAGCATCAGTAAGCAAATCGAGGAAGGAGTCAAAGATGGATTCGCAGACGCAGAGAGACGCGTGCTGAGAATTATCAAACCGGGCACATTCAAGGACATGCTGTCAAACAAAGATGAGTTGGCCATCCCTGAACTCAAGGTCTTCCTCAGGTCCCATCTTGGTGAGAAGGCTACTACAGAGATGTTTCAGGAGCTAATGTGTGCCCGGCAAACTGAACACGAGTCACCTCAGCAGTTCCTGTACCGCATGATTGGACTCAAGCAGAGACTCCTTTTCCAGTCAAAGCAGGCCAACACAGACATTTTCTATGATCCTAAGACCATCCAAGAGGTCTTCCGCAATACAATTTATCAGGGCCTGGGAGCAAAGCATGCAGAGCTCCGACAGAGACTGAGACCCCTCGTCTCGAACAGCCAAGTCACTGATGAAGAAATCCTCGGCCAAATGACAAAAATTATCAGCGACGAGAATGAACATCAGCGCAGACTTGGCCAGCTCCCCCGCCAAAAGACAACACAGGCCCACAGTGCCAAAGTGGAAACAGGAGATAAGCAGACTGATGACAAGCCAAGAGGCCCCGCTGCAGACCACCAGAACCTCCAGACCATACAACAGCTCAGTGCGCAGGTGGAGACCCTGACGCAGCTGGTGGCCAGCTTAATGGATCACCAGGTAAACAACACCCAGATGGCCCCATTCACTGCCCCTGCCAGCTGGATTCCTGCCCCAAACTCAGTCATACCACCCCTTCCAGCCACCGCCCAGTCACACCCCTCCCATGCCATTGCCAGCACGGCCATTGCCCCATGCTCCATCACCCCACCCCTTCCAGTCACCCCCCAGTCACATCCCCCAATCCTCCTTCCAAGCGAGGGGAAGGACATTTCGCTGTGCCAAATGTACGGGACAGAACCTGCAGGATTGCAACCACTGCTTTGTGTGTGGAGAGACAGGACACCGGGCAGTGGGATGCTTGAAACGGACCAGGTTTCAGGGAAACGAGATCCGGTCTCTGCCGAGGGACAGCCAGAGACCGGTGCACAGCCTCAGTCCCGACCAGTAAACCCCAAACCTAAACACCCACCAAGACTGCCCAAGAACCCCAAACCACAGACAACCCAAACCCTTACCTGCCAAAGTACCACCAGATGCCAAGCGCCCCTAATTGGAAAGAAAAGCCAACTGAAATGTTCGATTAATGGGCACCCAGCAACAGTCCTGTTTGACACCGGCTCACAGGTGAGCATAATTGACAGAACATGGGCTAGTGCTCACATCCCCAGCTACCCAGTGAGATCGCTGCAGGAGCTCCTCGAAACAGACCTGAAAGTCTATGCAGCTAATGGCCAAGTCATCCCCTATGACGGGTGGGTGGAACTCACCGTCAACCTCGCAGGAAATGACAACCCAAATCTCACTGTCCAAGCCCCCTTCCTCGTCAGCCAGTTGTCCCTACCCCAGCCCTTGTTAGGAGCCAATGTACTTGAACAGATCATCAAGAGACAAGAGTCCTCTGGTGCTGCAGTAGCCACTGTAGTCAGCCTCCTGCGCAGTGCATTCGGAATGGAGGAAGAGCAAGCGGAGGCCATGGTCAACTTCATTCAGACCCCCCAAAATACCTTCTGTGACCCAGCCACTGTGAGAGTGGGCAGAGACAATGTTGTCATTCCAGCAGGAAGTACAGTACATGTGTGGTGCAGGGTCCCCCCCCAACTTTGACACCTCTGATCCCCTTGTCCTCTATGAGCCTGCAGAAGAGAACCCTGTTTTAGGAGAGCTGAGTGTGGGAGAAGGCCTCCTGGAAATCAACCACACACAGCAGCCTTATGTTAAAGTGCCTGTTTCCAACCACTCAAAGCATGAGGTCACCCTGCCCAAGAGAACGGCCCTAGGTGTCATTCAACATGTCACCAAGGTCCTAGAGACTGATGCAGCAGAGTCACACCAATCTAATGTCCCACTGACACAGGTAACAGCAGAGGTTAACCACACCACCTCTCCCAGTGCAACCCCCGCTGAGCCCTGGCTGCCGCCTGTCGATGTCAGCCATCTGAGCCTTGAACAACAGCAGGTGGTGAAGAGAGTGCTCTGTTAGGAGTCTGGGGCTTTTGCTAAGGACAGTGGTGACATTGGTCGCATTCCCTCACTACAGATGGAGATCAGGCTCACGGATGACATCCCAGTGCAAAAGGCCTACGCATCGATCCCAAAACCACTCTACAAAGAAGTGAAAGAATATGTCCAGGAGCTATTAGTGAAAGGATGGATTGTCAAGTCCCAGTCCCCCTATGCAGCCCCTGTCATATGTGTGAGAAAGAAGGATGGGTCCTTGCGCCTGTGTATCGACTACCGTCTCCTAAACAACAAGACAGTGCCCGACCGTCATCCCCTTCCCCGGATCCAAGACCTCACTGACTCACTGGGAGGGTACGGGTGGTTTTCGATACTCGACCAGGGCAAAGCCTATCACCAAGGCTTTATTGCTGAAGGATCAAGGTACGTGACAGCGTTCACAACCCCCTGGGGACTGTACGATCCCCTTTGGGCTATCTAACGCCCCAGCAGCATTTCAAAGGAGCATGGAGGAGATGCTCGACTCACTCCGAGATGAATGCTGCATCCCCTACCTTGATGATGTGCTGTGTTTCTCTAAGTCCTTTGAGGAGCATGTACAAGTACTGCGCAAAGTCCTCCAAGCCCTCCAGCGCCACGGCGTCAAACTGAAGCCAGAGAAATGTGAACTGTTCCGCAAAGAGGTTCGATATGTTGGCCGGTTGGTGTCTGCAGATGGGGTGAGAGTGGATCCCAAAGACCTGGAGGCAGTGCGGGTACTTAAACAGAGAACACCAAATACAGTCGGAGACGTCAGACAAGTACTCGGCTTCCTGAGCTACTACCGAAGCTACGTGCAAGATTTCTCACGGATAGCCCAGCCCCTGTATGACCTGCTCAAGGTACAGTCTGACACCCCCCCATCCAAACCCTCACGAGGGAAGACTAAATCCCCTCAACAGTCCTCCCGCACCCCAGTCGAGTGGAATGAGAAACACCAGCAGATTTTGGAACGTCTAGTAGACATGCTGATGGAACCCCCAGTGCTGGCGTACCCAGACTTCAATCAACCTTTCACCCTGCATACAGATGCATCCCAAAAGGGCTTGGGAGCAGTCCTTTATCAACACCAGGATGGAAAGCTGAGAGATTGCCTACGGGTCGCGCGCACTGACACCAGCGGAACAGAACTACCACCTGCACAGCGGTAAGCTTGGGTTCCTGGCATTAAAATGGGCAGTATGTTATAAATTCAGAGACTATTTGTTCTATGCCCCTCATTTCACTGTCTTCACGGACAATAATCCGCTCACATGTCCTAAGTACTGCCAAGCTCAACGCAGTAGGCCACCGGTGGGTGGGACAGCTTGCTGATTTCCGTTTCGACATCAGATATCGGCCAGGCAATAGCAACATCGATGCCGACACCCTATCCTGTTGCCTCCTTAACATCGAACACCTCATGACAGAGTGCTCTGAGGAGCTATCAGACGAGGCTGTATGTACTGTATGGGAAGGAGCCCGCAGAGCCCAACAGGGAGACATTGCCTGGGTCGCAGCCCTTAACTTAACATCCCAAACCCAGCCCCACATGGAACCACTGCAAGCGATCAGCCATGATGAACTGGTGAAAGAACAGAGAGCAGACCCTGCAATTGGAAAAGTCATGGAGCTAAAGGAGAACAACACCCCACCGACAGAGTGCAACAAAGGGAACTGTGACACAGACACCATGAGACTCTTGAGGGAGTGGGGCAAGTTGCACATAGAAGATGGCCTACTCTACCGGAAAACCATAGGTCGAAGACAGCTGGTCCTGCCTGCCACCTACAGACCACTGGCTCTCACCTACCTGCATAACAACATGGGCCATGTCGGTGTTGAAAAAATCCTGACTCTAGCAAGAGAGCGCTTCTACTGGCCGTTCATGAAGAGAGAAATCGAAGAATACATCACCAGAAAGTGCCCTTGTCTGAAACAGAAAAAGCCAACTGTGCCTGAAAGAGCGCCCATGGGCAGTATTACATCAAACTATCCCCTCGAGCTGGTGTGTATCGACTTCCTGCACCTGGAACCCTCCCGTGGTGGATGTGAGTACATTCTTGTTGTAATAGATCACTTCACCAGGTTTGCGCAGGCCTACCCCACCCGTAACAAAGCTGGCAAGACGGCTGCTGACAAGCTGTTTAATGACTTTATCCCCAGGTTTGGGTATATGTCTAAACTCCACCATGACCTTGGGCGGGAGTTTGAGAACGAGCTGTTCAAGTCCCTGAAACAGTTCGCCGGTGTTGGCCACTCCAGGACCACTCCCTATCACCCCCAGGGTAACCCAGTTGAGAGGCTAAACCGCTCACTGTTGCAGATCCTCAGGACCCTAGGAGAGAAAGAAAAACAGAACTGGAAAGATCACCTGCCCCAGGTGGTCCATGCATATAATTGCACAAAGCACGAGGCCACAGGCTTTTCCCATTATTATTTGATGTATGGCCATCATCCCCGTCTCCCTGTCGACCTCCTCTTTGGCCTCATAGCAGAGGGAGAAGCTGAGACCCACAGAGGATATGCTGAAAAGTGGAAAGGAAAAATGATCGAGGCATATCGAATAGCCAGTGAGAACAGTCAGCAGTCCAGCTCTAAGGGAAAGAAGTACTATGACAAGAGGTGCAGAGGTGCGACTCTTCAGCCTGGGGACAGAGTCCTCGTGCGTAACCTCAGTGAGAGAGGTGGTCCTGGTAAACTAAGGTCCTACTGGGAGCAGACCATCTACGTTGTGAAAGAACAGGTCGGAGACAATCCTGTCTACAAAGTGGCCCCTGAGACAGGAAACCGCCCCACTCGCACTCTGCATAGAAACCTGCTGCTACAAGTGAATGACCTGCCATTTGAGCCACCCCAGGGCCCAGCCACCAACACACGTGAGTCACACAAGAGAACTAAGAGACACAAAGAACCCCCAAAACCTACAGAACAGACACAGAGCCCAGATGCAAGTTACTCTGAAGAAGAGGAAGGTGTGTATCGTTACTGGCTGCGGGTGCCCAAAGGTATCTGCAGTTGTAACCTATCAGATGACGACTTCCCAGATCAAAACGTAACCCATGAGCAACAAAGAAATCATGAGCAGAGTGAGACTCATCAGGAAGGGCGTGTCCACGTCGAACCTGAACAAGCTGAACCTGAAAGAGAGAGAGAAAGTGTCATAGAAGAGGAACAGGAAGTACAGAGTGAAACTTGAACTTTGGGGTTTTCTATTATTTAGGTCAAGTGTCAGGAGCCACTTTTGTTTGTCGGGGAGTGTGTGATACCCTCACAAATGTGAAGTAACCTTTTATTTTGTCAGAAAATGGTTGTGCACTTTATTAGTTAAAATATGGTCCAGTATGTTTATTATTTTTGCCAGACCCATGAAATGGGTAGGCCTACATAAGCAAATGTCGGTCTGTCCGGGTTTTCTATATAAAGGGTATATATGATGATGACATGATGATGACATGCCTACAAAAGGCATGATGTCATAAATGATGATGACATCATGCCAATCAGATCGGGTCCAAGTTCTAAGCGACGAGCACGGCGTTGACCCCACCGGCACGTACAACGGCGACAGGGCTTCCAACTCACCCAGTCGCTGGATACTGGGTGAGGCAGAACCGGGGTCTGGCACAACCAGGTTGACCTGGTCTAGTTATTACTCAATTGGTCACAAACCAAGTATTATCAGTAGTGATCCACTACAGTGCACTTGAGATGGAGAGCCGGAACCTTTGTGTCCTAAGCAGGTGTTGCCCCGAGTCTCCTTTAAGGTGTAGGTGCGTTCCCCTCCCCCTCAGATCAGATTTGGGAAACACAACGTGATGGTTCAGTGTCTTCATCTCTGTGCACGTTTCCTCTGTTTTTCAGGTTAGTACAACGTGAAAACAACACCAACTTAACTCATAAGATGTAGTGTTTATGTGAAGAGACTGTGCTGAGTTTTGATGAAGGTTTTTTGTGTAATATCAAGTTTAAAAGTCGGGAAAAAGTCCGCGAATTGAACGCCTGCAGGGTTGTATAATGGCTGCGGCCACGTTGAGAAGCCTTTGACGTTGCCGCCTGCTTTGTTGTGTACTGTACATGTTAACATGTTTATTTTATATTATCCACGACATTTCTAATGTTGGCCACTTGAACACTTGACAGATAAAATACTGGTGAAGGGTTCTGTAATAACTAGATGCAGCTATTTCCATTTTATTTCATTACTTGATTATGTGATATATATATTTTGTTATGGCTACTGTCTTTATATTTCTATTTTCTATTTAGTATTTGGGTGCTGAAATGATCTCTATTGATTAATGGCTTCATGTCAGGAGTGCATTTATAGAGGTTATTGGGTTTGAGTGAATGTGAAAATGTTAATCTCCTTTTCAGTTTATTAGTCCCTATATGATGATGATGTCAGATGTTTTGAACAAACAACAGTGAACTAGTGAGAATAACTTTGAGTCTCCAGATCAGAATTGGAGGGGCACACTTCAAGGAGTTCTGCCTGCCAGTTTTCTAACAAGGGTGGAGGTTCTCCAGATAAGAAGATTTCAGACCTCAGTGCAGCACGCAGGGGCAGTGTTGCCAACCTATCTATCTATCTATCTATTTATCTATATTGCAAATCTGACTTTTGTGCAAAACCTAAGTGTCACTAAAAAGCATGTGGCTTCCCAGAAGCACATCCAAAAGGCAAAGCCTTATAACAGTGCTACACACAGCACATTGCCTGTCAATAATAATAATAATAAGAGTAATAATAATACGAGGCAGAAAAGGCAGAGGCAGCTATTGTCATGGCTATAGTTGAGCACTGCTCCATGTTGGCATGCAACCACATTGGGGAACCATGGAAAGTGGCTTTTGCAGATTCCACAGCTGCCACCAACTTTCGCATGCACAGGACCAAGTGTACAGATATGACAAATGATGTTCTGGCTCCATATTTTCTTAGACGCTTGGTTGTGGATGTGGCTGACCAACGCTTCAGCCTCCTACTCTACGAGTCCACTGACATCAGCGTGACAAAGTATCTTGGTGTGGTTATATCTTACTTCGAGACCAAAAACACCATGGTGTCAACATTTCTAGGGCTTGTCGAGTTGGAGGCTGGGGATACCAGGGCTATAGCCCGAGCTGTTTTGGTCTTCCTTCAGAAATGTGGTGTGAAGAAAAGAGAAACTCCTAGACTTAGGAACAGACAATGCCCCTGTAATGACAGGGATCAACAATGGGGTCCACAAGGTGCTGAAGGAGGAGTGTGGGTTGAAGGAGCTTGTCCTCATCCGATGTGTGTGTCACTCCCTGCAGCTGGCTGCCTTGTGTAAGTACCTTGTGTGGGAGACCTACAACTTGTTTTCAGTGTCTCCCAAACACAGAGAAGCGTAAAAGGCCATATACGAGACAATCAACTGTGGTAATACATTACTACAGATCACCAAGGTACAGTATGTGCCACATGCTGGCTTTCTCACGTATTTTGTTAAGTCTCGTAATAAATCGTAATACTTGGAGGAGATTAAGTTACACTTTAGCATCGCTAAATCGACAACCGTGAATAGCTACACGGCTGAGGTTTTGACATTTTTTAAGTCAGTGCTAGGTGAGGTACAGCTGGCCATTAAGGCTTTTGAGGGAGAGAAAGCAGACCCAGTCAAGCTACTCGATTGCTTGATTGCCTTGTCTGTCAGCAGCAGGGTGCTAAATCCCCTGGCAAAGGTGGATGTCCTCAAAGAGCCCATAGGTGGGTTCATCAGTCCCAAACCCCAAATCTTGGGAACCTTTTTGAAGCTACGGCAGAGGTCCGCTTGCCAGAAGAAGTGGCGAGCAATATCAGAGGTAGATGTGTAGCCGTCATCATCTCCCTGACCAAAGATCTTCGCGAGAGATTGACAGACAACATTAAAACACTTGAGGGCATGTCTGTCTTCAGTGTGCCCATGAAGAGCTTTGGATAAGTTGAAAAGATTACCAAGCTCCTTGGGTATACTCTCCCAATGATATACTGTAGACAGAATAATGCAGCAACAGCGTGTAATCTATCTGTGAAAGTGGAATGAAATGCAGGACACAGTAGGCTTTTGGAGTGAAGTGTGGCAGTTCAGGGATGCGGCTGGCATCAACTCATTTAAGGAGCTTGCCATGGCTGCCGTGTCTGGTTTGTCCTTGCCACACTCTAATGCTGAAATTGAGAGGGTTCCTTACTGGAGGTGAGTGTGGTCAAAACCAAACTGAGAAACCGGATGTCCTTGCAGACCCTGAACTCATCTTGTATAGGGACAAAATAAATCACGATCGGATAAAAATCCATTATCCTGGGGTCGGAATATTTGCTAAGAAACCACAAGCTTGTAAATCGGCATTTTTTTAGCAAAGACATTTGATAGAGTGATCAAGTACGTATCTGTACGGATCTGCTATTTTCAATATTTTCAACAAAAGGCACCTTTTAGAAATGTCAGCCCCTGCCTCTCTAACATTCTCTGCACGTCCATGTAGAACCCTTAAGCTTGAAAACCCAACAGCTGCTACCAGCATAAAGGGAGGGTACCCAAAACACAGTTGGTGGCAGTAATTCGGGTGGGGTTGACTTGGTAGGAACAGACCACTAGTACCACCCTTTAGAGAGTCTGAGTCTCATACTTAGGCGCTTTTGAGCGAATTGCTATGGCCTTAAAATGGCCCAAGGAGTCTTGGTCAATATTAGTACAGTGTAAATTGGTGGGAAAGGCCCAGTAAGTGTGTGCTTCGCTATCAAGCCAAGCTTACGGAAGCTCAGGTTCCAAAAATGACCAAATTAAAAGGGGAAATGTACGCACATGATAAGGACGAAAAGTTGTTTGGTTGAAAAGAAGAAGAAAATAAGAAAAAAAAAGACGTGAGAGCATCCTATCGTGTGCGGACATTTCCTCCCCCCACTTGAAAACATTAGCAACAAGCAATAGCTAGCTAGCAATAGAATACAATCTTTTGTACATCCTTCCTTTGTTTATCAGTGCCTACCATTCTGGGTTCCAAGTTGGTCTGCAATATGCTGCCACAATCTGTCTTTGAGCTCCGTGTCTTTGTAGTCTGGACGTTGTTTATCATAAAGGCCCGAAAAACACAGCAGTGTGCAAAGACTTTAAGTCATGCCATCAAGGACACGGTTCCGTGCAGCATTGAGTACCTTGTGCGGGAGACCTACAACTTTCAGTGTCTCCCGAACGCAGAGAAGCTTACAAGAACATGTATGAGACAATCAACTGTGGTAATAAACTACTACAGATCACCAAGGTACAGTATGTGCCATGTGCTGGCTTTCAATTGAACCTACTGTACTGGTAATACTGGGAGGAGATTAAGTTACATTTTAGCATCACTAAATCGACTGAGAATTGCTACACGGCTGAGGTTTTGTACCTTGACCTTTCTGAAGTCAGTGCTAGGTGAGGTACAGCTGGCCATTAAGGCTTTTGAAAGGAGAAAAAGCAGACCCAGTCAAGCTACTCTATTGCTTGATTGGCTTGGCCAAGTCTGTCAGCAGCAGGGTGCTAAATCCCCTGGCAAAGGTAGATATCCTCAAAGAGCCCTTAGATGGGTTCATCAGTCCCAAACCCCAAATCTTGGGAACCTTTTTGAAGCTACGGCAGAGGTCCGCTTGCCAGAAGAAGTGGCGAGCAATATCAGAGGTAGATGTGTAGCCATCATCATCTCCCTGACCAAAGATCTTCGTGAGAGATTGACAGACAACATTAAAACACTTGAGGGCATGTCTGTCTTCAGTGTGCCCATGAAGAGCTTTGGATACATTGAAAAGATTACCAAGCTCCTTGGGTATACTCTCCCAATGATATACTGTAGACAGAATAATGCAGCAACGGCGTGTAATCTACCTGTCAAAGTGGAATGAAATGCAGGACACAGTAGGCTTTTGGAGTGAAGTGTGGCAGTTCAGGGATGCGGCTAGCATCAACTCATTTAAGGAGCTTGCCATGGCTGCCGTGTCTGGTTTGTCCTTGCCACACTCTAATGCTGAAATTGAGAGGGTTCCTTACTGGAGGTGAGTGTGGTCAAAACCAAACTGAGAAACCGGATGTCCTTGCAGACCCTGAACTCATCTTGTATAGGGACAAAAGAAATCTGCATACTTTTTACTGGCTGGAGTTAAAAGCCGATGCAACCTAGTATTGCCGTTAATGTCACACTTGTAAGGATTGTAAGGAAGCCCAACCGGATGGGCAGTCCCATAAAATAACACCACACTCACAGAGCTTGTAGATCGGCTATTTACATAACATGACGTAGGATATTCACTTGCACGACCAAGTGGTGTGCGCGAGCTACGTCTTATCAGTCAAGTCATCATTTGCATCACCAGTGACAGATCGGCCTGTTAATAAAATATTATAAACGACGGTAACAAAACACATACAAGCACACACAAAACTCGGGCGAGAGTGAAGAAAATGAACGAAATGTAAAGAAAATAATACCACGCTCACAGAGACACTCGTGACGAGAATCTCAGACGTCACGTTTCTTAGCCGATGTATCAACCATTCCAAAAGTCATACGATTGGAAATTATTGCTCTCCACAAACACAGCCGAACGGGGAGGCGGGGGAAAGGGTAAATCTACTTGAAGCGACTTGATGAGTGGGTGGAGACTGGAGAGTGAAACCTAGCGTTATAATTTCAATATAAATTAGGATAAAAAATTACTTCTTATGAACGATGTTGGTGTAGCAGTGATTCCTGAAATGAATAGTTTCAGAAATGCTGTGCAATCAGTATTTGTCCCCTGTCAGGAAGAGGCAGTCTGTCTCCTTCCCCTCCCTGGTCTAAGAGCGCTGTAGCCAGGGAGAGTCCCTCTCGAGACCTTTTAGATATTTTAGTATTTCAGCATGACTAGTGATGCATTTTTGCATCATCAGTGATGCAAAACACATCACTAGTACATGCTGAAATACAAAAATATCTAAAAAAAACAGCTTTTCAGAACGACAACATCTTTACAGTCGTATGCCTGAGCCGGTATCGATGGGAAGAGCTTCAGCCTTTAACCGAACCACAGTGCAGGAGTTTTATGACAATCTGGCTAAAGTGATGGACAGGTAACATAATAAACATATTTGAAAATATGAATTAATTAACTATTATGGACGACTACGTTCAATAGGCTAATGAAGTTTAGTTATGATTATAATTGATCCATTATGAATTCATTTTGTCTCTTTCATGTCTTGTCTTGTTTTTTTGTTTTGTTTTTTGTCTTATTAGCATCATTTCCCCCCACACATGATCTACAATGTGTGGCGGGTGCAAAACCCGAAACAAGTAGTGACAGAGAAGGGGGAAAAGAAAGTGGGTGCTGTTATGTCAGCTGAAAGAGGACAGCTCGTCACTCTTGTCTGTGCAATCAGTGCCACTGGGATGCATTCCCAGTGGCACTCTACCATCCCTCCCATGCTGATATTCCCAAGAGTTCGATATTCTGAGCACTTCCTCATAGGAGCAACAGTCGGCTCAATTGGTGGTGGCACTAAATCTGTCTGGATCAATGAAGAAAGATTTGCAGATTTCCTGGAACATCTGGTGAAGCACACCAATTGTTCCCCTGACCATCCCATGCTGCTGATCCTGGACAACCATGAGACCCACATCTCACTGAGGGCCCTGAACATAGCAAAAGAAAACGGTATTGTTATGCTCACCATCCCACCCCAAACGTCCCATCGCTTGCAGCCGCTGGATACCACAGTCTATGGTCCATTTAAGACCTATTACAATAGAGCCCTCGATAGTTGGATGAGATCCCATCCAGGGAAAACAGCCACCATCTACCAGGTCCCTGAGTGTGTCAAGGAGGCTTTCCTGTCAGCAATGACACCCCGCAACAAATGTTCTGGATTCAGGTGCACAGGAATCTTCCCGTACAACAGGGACATTTTCCCAGATTCAGAGTATGAGCCATCTATGGTATCAGACCGCCCAAACCCTGCCCTGGAACCACTGTAGAGAGAAAGGAAAAGCCCACATTCGTGTTCAAGGAAAATGATGAAGCATCTTTTCAAAGAGCAGATGTGATGAAGAAACTTCCTAAACCTCAAAGCGCTGGCGGAACTTCAAGGAGGGAGCAACAGTTTGTATTTCCCTGGCCTGCAGTCTTGATGGGCGGAATATTGAGTAGACTTGCATTTCACCACTACATTTTTCTGTGGTCTTGCTGATTGGGTTTAGGGTTAGGGTTAAGGGTCAGATAAGCAGGGAACATAAGAGCCAAGGAGAGCCAAATGTAAAACATTGCTGCTGTTTTTTTTTTTTTTGTTCTTTATTTTTCAAGTTTGAAATGAATGAAGAGAATAGGCTACACAGGCTGTATTATGTCTTAGTTTGTTCTGTTTTGTTTTGTTTTAGTTTTTCATACCAGAACAGCCTATAGTCTGTATTGTGTTTTGTTATAGGTTATGTGAACCTAAACCTCAAATGGCAGGGGGAACTGAAACATGATGAGTGGAACGTTGTCTTGTTACAGTACATCAGCACTAATAGTATGCAGGTATTTTTGTTTAAAATTGTTTGATTTTCTGCAAAAAATAAATAAATGGAACTTATACAGTAAGAAACTGTATTTTGTTATGTTACACAAAGCTACATAAGCACTGTAGTATGCAGGTATTTTTGTTTGAAATTGATTGATTCTGATATGCTCTGCAAAGTAAGTTGGCAATTATACAGTAAGAAACTGTATTTATTTTATGTTACACAGTTCAGTTCAGTTCATTTTATTTTTCAGCACTTTCGGACAGTTCAATACAAATACAATTGTGATATATGTGCATCTGAACATAGCATAATGGCAAGAGATAATGAATAAAAATAGAAAGAGTTCAAGTTCAAGAGTTCGTTTGACGCGAATAAGTGTCCAAGGTGCCAAAAAAAAGGAGTAGGGAGAAGCATACTGCTTATCGAGCCCTACCCCTGGCTCATTCTCATAACAAAGGTAATAAATAGTAAACAAATACGTAAGAAATAGTAAGAAATACAATATATATATTTTTTTGTTCTTTTACACCTACATACTGTTGTATACAGCATGTACTCCTGCACATTTGATCTCTCTCTCACACACACACAACTCACTCTCTTGCATGTGAGAGTCAAGATGGCAAAGAGCTCCACATAGAATGAGTGTCACCGTGGACTGGGCAGGAGTATGACAATATTAATCAACTATATATTATAATATTATTATATATTTTATGTTATATAATATATATCCTATATCTTAATAGCACATAAGTAGTATGCAAGTACTTTTGTTTTGATTGTGCTATGTTCCGTAAAAAAAAGTTGGAAATGATGAGAAACTACAGCCTATGAAAGAATGTTACTTTGTTTTATGTTACACAGAGCTACCTCATTCTCAAAAGGCAGGGGAACTAAATGGAGGGAACAGACACTGCACTGAAATGGTACTTGAATTGTTTAATAAGCACTATACTGTATGTAACACTTTGTTGTCCAATTTTCAATTTGAGCTATTTTTGTCATTTTTAAATAAAAGGTTCTAATGTAAAACATATTTGATTGATATTGTATTGTTTAATGTAGCCTCATTTATAGTGTTTAATGTTGCCTCTAAGAAAGGTTAAGACTATTTGAACAGTAAAATGTGTTATTAAATTATGTTTGATGAATAAGTCTATTCTATTGAAAAGCTTGAAAAAATGAAATGGTTATACTTACCCCAGATGGTTCAACTTACCCCTTGACTAGGTTCAACTTACCCCGTACCTGGGGCAAGTTGAACCATTTGACAATTTCTTTTGAGAACCCATATTCTAAAAACCCTTTTGACATTAATGCACACTTATCATTTCAATTGATAGACAACATCTTGACGTTTTAGTAGATGTTTAAATTTCACTTCCATCTCATTTTGCGTTGCCAATAGGTGAACATAAGTAAAATATGGTTCAACTTACCCCGTTCTCCCCTACGCCCTGCACGGTTCAATGTGCCTTTATGAACCGCGCTCTTTCGGTTTTGCAATTCATTAATTTCTTACAGTTTCAAACAGTGGACCAAAATAACACAGTGTGCAAACATTGCTTTAACATTGTCCGTTACGCAAATGGAAACACTTCTAACATGGGCTCCCATCTCAGCCGGCATCACCCAGACGTGTCGCTCTCTCAAAGCAAGACAGCGCAGGTAACAACGGGACAAAAACAACAGTCCATCGGGGATGCTTTCAATGAGCCTTACAGCATGAACTCACAAAAAACATAAGAAAATAACCTGCGCAGTGGGTATGTAACCTGACTGCGCCAGATGGTGGCAGCAGTGCGTATGCCTGGCTGCATACCGCTCTGCTTAGGGCGGTAAGCACTACTGCCACCATCTGGCGCAATCAGGTTAGTGGGTATGTGCATAGCGAAAGACATGCAGCCATTTTCCATTGTTGGGGATAGAGGCTTTGTTCACTTAATAAAAACGCTCGATCCACGTCACATTGTTCCCGGCCTTTATATTTCACCGATGCCCCGACATGAAACAACTCGCTAAGGCATTGAGGATGATTTGGCTAAAACACAAAGCACACAACAAAAATCACAGCGGTGGTTGTGGAGGCTGTGCAACAGCACTACTGGGTGGGTGCAGCGGGGTTAGTGTGCTTTCCAATGCTGTAGTTTCTTCACACACTCTAATTTATTTGACCCTAAAACATTCAGTTTGTTAATAATAATAATAATACTTGACCACACATGCTGACCCACCCTTCCCCCCTGTGTGTGTGTGTGTGTGTGTGTGTGTGTGTGTGTGTGTGTGTGTGTGAAAGAGCGCCCCTCCCTTAACATGTGTGGTCAGAAAAGGTACTGCAGGCTTGAGGCTACATACACGGACGGCCGGACGGATACCCACACACACGGCCACGTATAGGAGACGGTGTGACCACCGCTCAAAAATACCTAATATGTTTTATGATGTGTTTGTGGGGACTATTCAGCCACAGAAAAAAACACTTGATAATAGATATATTTATTTTAGGCTAGTGTTAGACAATTTGTTAACTGGTAACAAATTTGACTTAATTTGGTATAATATCAAAAGGTTACGTGTTATTTCTCCATGGAAATTAACCTTGATAACTTCTGCCTATATATGCATATGTCACTGATTAGAGGATTAAAGTACACAAGTGAAATGATCAACAAACCTTTCATTGGTACATGTGCACTTGCCACCTAGTACTCACACACAACATTTGAGCAGGATCAGATCCATGTCTTGGAAGGTCAGCCAACATTATGTTCTCTCGGCATGGCGGCACCCTCCAGAAATATCGTTCTGCTCTTTCTGAATTTATTGAGTGCATCCTTTGATTTACCCACATCTTGCCTTAAAATACATTTCTACAAAAATAAACAATAAATACATTGCTGTTTTTTTCCCTATCACCACAAAAGCAACATTTACACCTAAACTAAAGGTATGTTTAAAGGACTACATTTCAGTATGTCTTTAGGTAAATTACATTCAGACTCTTTGATGAAAGGTTACATACCCCAGCAAATGTTATAAAGATTTCTAACTTTCAAAGTCCCTCAGATTTCAAAATCTGCTGCTAGATTGGGTACAGTATGTCTAAAGAAATCTGATTTGCAATAAAACTAGTAGATATCTCCACACAACCACTGGTTATTGTGGGCTCGCCTGGAAGGCGAGCACACGTATGTTATCTTCATTATTGTGGGCTCGCCTATAAGGCGAGCACACTTTAGATATTGTCATTAAGTGTGCCTATGCATAGCATGGGGACACTTATTGTTCTCGCTCATATTTATATATTTATTTAAGTCTGTCCATGCAATTCCCCAAAAGTTTGGCACGCTACTCCTCCCACAGTTTTTGCACCACACACTCGCGCCATATGTCAAATCGACCGGCTTACGCGGGAATCGTGTGCTAGTAAGTTGCTAAGAGAAAGGTTCTATAGTTTAATTGATATTAATTTATTAGTGCATTAATTTCTCCCCATTGACTTATAATGGGAATCGCAAAACTCACATTCATTTATTTTTCTCTCGCAAACCATAGGGGCTACAGTTTCAAGACTTGGTGAGGAGGTTCATAATGATTTCAAGGATTAAATGAAAAATAATAGTGTCATTTGGCCTCATGGTGGCGCTATAACAGCCCAGTTTACGTTTTGGCCTGTAACTGTTGAACCGTAGGTCGGAAAATGAAAATTCTTTTTTCCCTGGATTCCTTGGGTCATGACGCATCTCCCCATATAGGCCACGCCCATTTGCGTATGGGTAGATTTTCCGCCATCTTGAATTTTCTCCAAAACACACTTTTTGCTCCTTTTCCTACAAATTTTCTTCAAATGTCTTAAAAACCGGTACACATGATCTATGAAGCCACGCGATAAACATAGTCAAAGGATATGTCGATAGTCAGTACCCTTCGTTCGTAACGCGCTTCCAAAGTTAGCGGGAGGGGCACGTTTCGCAAACGATAGCCATAAATCACAAACAATAGGTCGAGTCGACACTGAATTTCAACCACAGGTCGGGGGTGGCATACTCAACGGATCCCCAAAAGCATTTCCACTTCGACCCCTAGGGGGCGTCACAAACGCGCGAAACGTAACCGTTTCATGCCAGAACGCGTTTTTCACGGGGACCGACCCTCTCACGACGAAACGCAGACGACAATTATTTTTCTCTCGCAAACCATAGGGGCTACAGTTTCAAGACTTGGAGAAGAGGTTCAAAATGATTTCAAGGATTAAATAAAAAATAATAGTGTCATTTGGCCTCATGGTGGCGCTATAACAGCCCAGTTTACGTTTTGGCCTGTAACTGTTGAACCGTAGGTCGGAAAATGAAAATTCTTTTTTCCTTGGATTCCTTGGGTCATGACGCATCTCTCCATACAGAACGCATTTTTCACGGGGACCGACCCTCTCATGACGAAACGCGGACGACTCGGCAAACGGTCTCACGGTCCGAACCGCCGCGCGAGGTCGCGCATTTAGCGCGCTGCAGGCACACTTGTCAAAATTGACTCTGTCAATTCTAGTTATTTATCTATCAGGCATATCAAGTTCTCCTCAAAACTTCGGTTCCTTTCTACTCCTACATACTTAGTGAGAAAATGAAAATAAAAACATCAATGTGTTCAGCTTACAGTGGCGAAGTGTGCTATTATTTATTATAGCAATCGGCCAAATGGTGGCGCTGTAGGAAGCCTTCGAAAGTGCGAACTTTGAACAGGTATAGCTCATGCTGTGTTATACGTACAGCCATGAAACCTGTATACACTTATGCGTCTCCTCATGCCGAACAACTTTTACCCTCTAACTTTTGACCTCTGACCTTTAGGTCTCCCACAATTCGGAATTATATGAAAAAAAGTAAAAATCTATCTCCGCCTGGGATTTTCGCGTCAAGTGCACAAAACTTTTTTCACATGAACTTTGAACCTATATCTACACAGGCTATGTGGTGAGAAGTTTGTACGTTAAATAATGATTTTTTAATAATTCAATATATATTGCGGTTTTATGCAAATTATTCTTCGGCCTCTAAATCATACATGCAAAGTTACACGTTCATGGCATTTGGCAAAGATGTGGAGGGTTAGTCAAAGTATCACTGAAACCAATTTTATTCCAATCGGCCAAAGGGGGGCGCTATACGAAGCGTCTGAAAATTCAAACTTCAAACGGGCATAAGTCATGACTCGTTTCGTTTGAAGACATGCAACTTGTTACACGCGTGCTTTGACTCAAGCGGAAGACATCTGTGTCGTTGTTAAGTAAGCTCCGCCCTTCGATTTTCCGCCATTTTGAGCAGTTTGTAAAACGCGTAAATCCGCTTTTATTCTGGAATTTTCGCGTCACGTGCACAAAACTTTTTTTACGTGAACTTTGGACCGATATCTAAAGATCTGTCAGATCGGATTTCTTTAACATTGAAACATGCTTTTTTAAATAATTCAAACAATATTGCATTTTTATGCAAATTATTCTTCTGCCTCTAAAACATACAAGCAAAGTCACATTTTCATGACAAAATAGTGTAGAGGGTTAGTTCAAATATCACTGAAACCAATCTTACCCCAAATGGCCAAAGGGGGGCGCTATATAATTTTGAGCAGTTTGTAAAACGCTTAAACCCGTTTTTATTCTAGGATTTTTTTTGCAATTTGCATGAAACATTCTACACGCAATCTAAGGACCTTTATCTAACATGCCTATGAAGTGCACACAAAAAAATTTATAAAATAATAATAATAAATATAGCTGCAAGCAGCGATAAAGTGTCCAAAGCCAAAAACACCTCAAATCATGAACACAGCCTGGGATGTGCGTGAAATCTTGCAAGCACATTCCCAATAGGTCAAGGAACAGATACCAACCTTCTCACATTGGCCTGTTATAGCGCCACCAGCGGGTCGACTTTTGCACAACACATTTTTGGAACAAAATGGACCAATCTTTGACGTCAGTAACGTCAAAGAGAGCACTGCCTGCGATCTTGACATTTTGTGCTTTTATAGCCATTGTTTTCTGGCTTGAAGCGAGCCCACAATTGTTTCGAAGGAACAATATTTTTCTAGTTTATTTATCTATCAGTCAGTCAGTATCTCCTCAAAACTTTGGCGCGCTTCATCTCTTAAACGCTTACACCTTTCAACACCATTCAAATTTTTATGTGTTCAGCTTACTGAGGACACGTGTGCTTGTATTTTTCGTTTTGAAATGTTTTGTAGTATAAATATAAAAAAATTAAAATGTTTAACTTTAAGCACCCAATGCATTTCCAATGGGTTTAGTGAGTGGGGACAGAGTGGAGAGAAGGATAATAGACCCATGTTTATGTTAAGGCGCTGTGGCTGCAGTGTTCACACTTCAGATATGCTATTTATATCATTGCGTTCACACAGGTCTGCTCTCTGATTTGATCCAAATATCTAAGCTGTGTGATGTATAAAACTATAGTTATAGTTAAAACTATAAATAAATGTCCCTCTCCACTCTACTGATTACACAGCTGTGATCAAGAATCAAGTCCGGGCGATGGGATGTAAATCCCATAGCCATATATCCTAGAGCCCGCAGGGACAGTCAGCCATATTAGTGGTTGTTGTTGGTTGTCAGGGAGATATCAAAACCAATGCATTTCCAAGTCAGATCCACAAACACAATAAAAGCCATGCTCCACTCCTCAGTCTGGAGTGGCCACATAGAAGAACGCCTTGGTTAAAGACATAGTGGAGGACAGATGTGATCTGGGATTGTTAGCCTACAGTATATGCACTCAATATACTCCACTACAGTTGGAGTCCATTTGACAGTTGCTGGTTCCCAAACACAGAATCAAAAATGTAGATCTAGAACACATAGAATATGTACAGTACAGTAAGGTTCAGTAGAGTACAGTAAAAGTACAGTAAGGTTCAGTAGAGTACAGTAAAGTACAGTAAGGTACAGAAAGGTACAGTACAGAAAGGTACAGTAGAGTACAGTACAGTAATGTACAGTAAAGTACAATACAGTACAGTAAGGTACAGTAGAGTAAAGTACAGTAGAGTACAGTAAGGTACAGTAGAGTACAGTAAAGTACAGTATAGTAAGGTACAGTAGAGTACAGTACAGTAAGGTACAGTACGGCACAGTAGAGTACAGTACAGTATAGTACAGTAAGGTACAGTAGAGTACAGTAAAGTACAGTACAGTAAGGTACAGTACAGTAAGGTACAGTAGAGTACAGTAAAGTACAGTAAGGTACAGTACAGTAGAGTAGAGTAAAGTACAGTACAGTAAGGTACAGTAAGTTACAGTAGAGTACAGTAAAGTACAGTAAGGTACAGCAGAGTACAGTAAAGTACAGTACTGTAAGGTACAGTACAGTACAGTAGTGTACAGTAAAGTACAGTAACGTACAGCACAGTAAGGTACAGCAAGATACAGTAGTGTACAGTAAAGTACAGTACAGTAAAGTACAATACAGTACAGTAAGGTACAGTAGAGTACAGTAAAGTACAGTAGAGTACAGTAAGGTACAGTAGAGTACAGTAAAGTACAGTATAGTAAGGTACAGTAGAGTACAGTACAGTAAGTTACAGTACGGCATAGTAGAGTACAGTACAGTATAGTACAGTAAGGTACAGTAGAGTGCAGTTAAGTACAGTACAGTAAGGTACAGTACAGTAAGGTACAGTACAGTACAGTAAGGTACAGTAGAGTACAGTAAAGTACAGTACAGTAAGGTACAGTAGAGTACAGTAAAGTACATTAAGTTACAGTAGAGTACAGTAAAGTACAGTAAGGTAAAGTACAGTAGAGTACAGTAAGTTACAGTACAGTACAGTACAGTACAGTACAGTACAGTACAGTACAGTAAGGTGCAGTACAGTATAGTAAGGTACAGTACAATACTGTAGGGTACTGTACCTTACAGTACCTTAAAGTATCCTATTTGTTGGGTTGGAATCGAGCCCACACTGTTTCGAAGGAACAGTATTTCTAGTTATTTAATAGCATCTTATGCAATGCTGTAACAGTTTATTTGACATAAATGTATGTGTTATAGTAAACAAGAAAAGGCAAAGGAGTCCTCACAAAAGTACAATTTTCCTCTAAACTAAGGTATGTTTAAATTACTATATTTCAGTATTTCTTTAGGTAAATTACATTCTAACTTTTTGGTGATGTAAGGTAGACACCTGGTTCATACCTCAGAGGATTCTCAAGTTATAGGCTTTTTTGTCACCTTTGCCATATTCAGATTTGCCTTTTCAGAGATTGGGGTAGGTTTGTTTGATTGATTGATTGATTATTTTATTAGACAAAAATGGAGAACAGAAAAAGTATAGTCAATACAATTGAAATGCAATACAGTACAAGTACAGTTAAACACCCTGCCTAAGGAACATCTCAAATAAGAACTTGTACAGTCTTTTTTTTACATTGAAAACCCTCAGTATTTAATTCACAGATATGATAAATAGCAAGCAAAAAGCAACAACAAAAAACATTCAATAATATAATGTGTAAAGAATAGCAAAAGAAAAAAAAATCAAAAATTAATTTCATTAACTCATTGACTGCCAAGGCACGAGTTTCACGAGTTATTACAGTACTCCCAGGCTGCCACAGCCCGAGTTTCCCGAGTTGGAAGCCATTTTGAAAAAAAAAAAAAAAAAATTTTTTTTTTTTTCAGTTTTTCACAGTGCTTGTATTTTTCGTTTTGAAATGTTTTGTAGTATAAATATAAAAAAATTAAAATGTTTAACTTTAAGCACCCAATGCATTTCCAATGGGTTTAGTGAGTGGGGACAGAGTGGAGAGAAGGATAATAGACCCATGTTTATGTTAAGGCGCTGTGGCTGCAGTGTTCACACTTCAGATATGCTATTTATATCATTGCGTTCACACAGGTCTGCTCTCTGATTTGATCCACATATCTAAGCTGTGTGATGTATAAAACTATAGTTATAGTTAAAACTATAAATAAATGTCCCTCTCCACTCTACTGATTACACAGCTGTGATCAAGAATCAAGTCCGGGCGATGGGATGTAAATCCCATAGCCATATATCCTAGAGCCCGCAGGGACAGTCAGCCATATTAGTGGTTGTTGTTGGTTGTCAGGGAGATATCAAAACCAATGCATTTCCAAGTCAGATCCACAAACACAATAAAAGCCATGCTCCACTCCTCAGTCTGGAGTGGCCACATAGAAGAACGCCTTGGTTAAAGACATAGTGGAGGACAGATGTGATCTGGGATTGTTAGCCTACAGTATATGCACTCAATATACTCCACTACAGTTGGAGTCCATTTGACAGTTGCTGGTTCCCAAACACAGAATCAAAAATGTAGATCTAGAACACATAGAATATGTACAGTACAGTAAGGTTCAGTAGAGTACAGTAAAAGTACAGTAAGGTTCAGTAGAGTACAGTAAAGTACAGTAAGGTACAGAAAGGTACAGTACAGAAAGGTACAGTAGAGTACAGTACAGTAAGGTACAGTAAAGTACAATACAGTACAGTAAGGTACAGTAGAGTAAAGTACAGTAGAGTACAGTAAGGTACAGTAGAGTACAGTAAAGTACAGTATAGTAAGGTACAGTAGAGTACAGTACAGTAAGGTACAGTACGGCACAGTAGAGTACAGTACAGTATAGTACAGTAAGGTACAGTAGAGTACAGTACAGTAAGGTACAGTACAGTAAGGTACAGTAGAGTACAGTAAAGTACAGTAAGGTACAGTACAGTAGAGTAGAGTAAAGTACAGTACAGTACAGTAAGGTACAGTAAGTTACAGTAGAGTACAGTAAAGTACAGTAAGGTACAGCAGAGTACAGTAAAGTACAGTACTGTAAGGTACAGTACAGTACAGTAGTGTACAGTAAAGTACAGTAACGTACAGCACAGTAAGGTACAGCAAGATACAGTAGTGTACAGTAAAGTACAGTACAGTAAAGTACAATACAGTACAGTAAGGTACAGTAGAGTACAGTAAAGTACAGTAGAGTACAGTAAGGTACAGTAGAGTACAGTAAAGTACAGTATAGTAAGGTACAGTAGAGTACAGTACAGTAAGTTACAGTACGGCATAGTAGAGTACAGTACAGTATAGTACAGTAAGGTACAGTAGAGTGCAGTTAAGTACAGTACAGTAAGGTACAGTACAGTAAGGTACAGTACAGTACAGTAAGGTACAGTAGAGTACAGTAAAGTACAGTACAGTAAGGTACAGTAGAGTACAGTAAAGTACATTAAGTTACAGTAGAGTACAGTAAAGTACAGTAAGGTAAAGTACAGTAGAGTACAGTAAGTTACAGTACAGTACAGTACAGTACAGTAAGGTGCAGTACAGTATAGTAAGGTACAGTACAATACTGTAGGGTACTGTACCTTACAGTACCTTAAAGTATCCTATTTGTTGGGTTGGAATCGAGCCCACACTGTTTCGAAGGAACAGTATTTCTAGTTATTTAATAGCATCTTATGCAATGCTGTAACAGTTTATTTGACATAAATGTATGTGTTATAGTAAACAAGAAAAGGCAAAGGAGTCCTCACAAAAGTACAATTTTCCTCTAAACTAAGGTATGTTTAAATTACTATATTTCAGTATTTCTTTAGGTAAATTACATTCTAACTTTTTGGTGATGTAAGGTAGACACCTGGTTCATACCTCAGAGGATTCTCAAGTTATAGGCTTTTTTGTCACCTTTGCCATATTCAGATTTGCCTTTTCAGAGATTGGGGTAGGTTTGTTTGATTGATTGATTGATTATTTTATTAGACAAAAATGGAGAACAGAAAAAGTATAGTCAATACAATTGAAATGCAATACAGTACAAGTACAGTTAAACACCCTGCCTAAGGAACATCTCAAATAAGAACTTGTACAGTCTTTTTTTTACATTGAAAACCCTCAGTATTTAATTCACAGATATGATAAATAGCAAGCAAAAAGCAACAACAAAAAACATTCAATAATATAATGTGTAAAGAATAGCAAAAGAAAAAAAAATCAAAAATTAATTTCATTAACTCATTGACTGCCAAGGCACGAGTTTCACGAGTTATTACAGTACTCCCAGGCTGCCACAGCCCGAGTTTCCCGAGTTGGAAGCCATTTTGAAAAAAAAAAAAAAAAAAAAAATTTTTTTTTTTTTCAAAATTTTTTTTTATAAAAAAATTTCTAAAAATGCCTCAAATGTATTAGGCATGATCGCAATTGCGAAATTGCATGTTTAGCCCCATAACAAACACATCTTTCAAAATGTCAAAAATGGCTGTTTTGTCTGACTTTGAAGGCTTTTATCTCATGAATGCCTGAACGGATATCCAAGCGGATTTTTTTGTTTGAAAGCTGTTAAAAAGTACTACACATATGGTGCATGATCTAGGCATGGGCGTGCACGATCCGTGCACTAAAAATTGATCCGTGCACTAGAAATTTGGAAGGTGGCAGTGTTTGTTTTGTCTGACTTTGAAGGCTTCTATCTCATGAATGCCTGAACGGATTTCCAAGCGGATTTTTTTGTTTGAAAGCTGTTAAAAAGTACTACACATATGATGCATATATGGTGCATGGGCGTGCACGATCCGTGCACTAAAAATTGATCCGTGCACTAGAAATCTAGGATAGTGGCAGTCTGGTACTTGGGGGCCATCTTGAAATGGCATTCAATGAGTTAATGGGAGACCCTAAAGATAAGCGAGCGACACGATGCGATGTCCTGCGATTGCGTTGCGACGTAGCCTGAACCAATCGAACAAATAGATAATTTAAAAAAGTGTTTGGGGGCTGGACATGGCCTTCTATCTCTATGGACCTGGTTTAAACTTTAAAGGGTCATTTATAACTTGCGGAACCTTTCTATGGAGTTCAATGGACAGGTGGAGCCATCTTGGGAGGGTTCCAGCTATTCGTTTCAGTGATGTGATGCCAAATTCTCTTCCGATTATAATTTGGTGTTAGACTAATAACACCAAATTAATTTTAAGTACCGAGGTTAAAGAAACCAAAAACGTTTACCGGTAACACGTCCAACTAATTTCTCTAAGGTTGTACAGTATAAGAAAAAAACAAAGGTCTCCAAAATACGAGTCCTAATGTAAGGCCTCTATTGACAGGATAAGTATGAATCTCTATAATGTTTGTTTCCGACTCTCTGCAAACGTACAGCAGTTATATTTCTCCCTTTGTTTGAATGCACTTTTCAGAGCACTTAAATGACTGAAACTAAGTGTTTTCCCTTGCGTGGAGACGCTGGTGTTTCTTCAGGTGAGCTGACTGATTGAAACTCTTGTTGCATAGTTTACAGTGGAATGGTTTTTCTCCTGTGTGGATACGGTGGTGTGTATTCAGGTGACATAAGTGACTGAAACTCTTGTCACAATGTTTACAGTTGAAAGGTTTTTCTCGGGAGTGGATCCGCTCATGTGCCTTTAGATTACCCAACACCCTGAAACTCTTCCCACAATCTTTACAGTGGAAAGGTTTTTCTCCAGTGTGGATACGCTCATGTGCCCTTAGATTACTTAACATACTGAAACTCTTGTCACAATCTTTACAGTGGAAAGGTTTTAATCCAGTGTGGATACGCTCATGTGCCTTTAGATTACTTGAGTCACTGAAACTCTTGTCACAATGTTTACAAGGGAAAGGTTTTTCTCCAGTGTGAACACGCTGATGTGTCTTGAGACAATTTAAATGCCTGAAACTCTTGTCACAATGTTCACAATGTAAAGGTTTTTCTCCAGTGTGGACACACTGGTGTTTCTTCAGTCTAGATGAAAAGCTGAAACTCTTGTCACAATGTTTACACTGGAAAGAAGTTTTTTCTCTAGTGTGGATGTGCTGATGTCTCTTCAGTTGAGATGAAAAGCTGAAACTCTTGTCACACAGTTTACACTGGAAAGGTTTTTCTCCAGTGTGGACACCTCCACTCGTCTCCCCCCAATCATCACTGTCTTCTGTGACTTCACTGTCAGATTCAAGCTCAACTTCAGAGCAGTGTGAAGAGATGTCTTCATCAACTTCACTTTTCACTGCTAGTAATGTCAATATTGATCCACCAGGCTCCTCTGGTCTTTGAAGTATCTCCTCCTCTTTAATGAGTGGAGGCTCTGGTTCCACCTGTTCCTCTTTAATGTGTGGAGGCTGAGGCTCTGGTTCCTCCTGTTCCTCTTTAATGTGTGGAGGCTCTGGTTCCTCCTGTTCCTCTTTAATGGGTGGAGGCTCTGGTTCCTCTTGGAGCAGACTGGAGCTCCTCTCCTGTTCAGGAGGATCCTCCTCTTTACACACAACCATGTGCAGCATGTCTAGGAGCAGAAAAAAATAACAGTGAACACTGGGTTCCTAAAATCTAAATCTATTTTTCCATCTTCCATTTACATAGCTATTACCTACTAAGACTGACCAGACAGTTACTAAATAAATACATGTGGTTCTGGAAACTCTAAACTAGACTCCAAAGCTTTCACAAGATTAGAGCAAAATACATGTCTTAAAAATGTAACAGCAATCGATATATTTTGTATAATTATCTGACATTGAATTATGGTTATAGAACAAATAATACATTTGACTCATTGACACATGTTTTAGTGTTATCATTTTAGCCTAAAAGTTTAACTGTACCTCCATGTTGTTTAAAATGTGACTGATAAAGTATTAACCCGGCACCGTCCTAAAGTCGGCTGTATGGTGCCAAAGAGATCTTGTGACATCCCAAACTAATTTCCGTGTTTCCTCATTCATTCAGCCTCAAGTTAATTTATTCGTCAGCTAAGCTAATTAACCACCAGTAGTTTGGAAGAGACACCTTGTGACAAGGTGATGACACTTGTGACGAGGAAACGAGCGTCGCATATTTCTGCCTAAAAATGGAACTGTGGCAGCAGTAGCCTGGGATTGCATCCAATTTCGGACTTTTGATCCGGTCGGGAGCTGATGGTGTCCTATGTCATTTTCTAGTCAAAACGGACTACACTTTGGCCAGAACTACCTAATCGATATTAAAAAATTAAAAACAATTCCCCACGCTCAATGACATCATTTTAGTACCTACCCAATAAAACCCTTGATGCGGCGTAGTTTTGTTTATTTTTTGAAACGTTTGTTTGGTATATCCACCTTCTAGTCCAACTCGCAGCGACTGGCAAGACTACACTGTACACTCCTCTATATAGCATTTAGATAGGGATTGGGGAAACACAGCAACGCCATTTCTGCCATTCGGTCTAGGATGCCATCCGGTCTCGACCAGATCAAACAACATGTTTAAACAGGTAAACGAGCACCAGGCGATGCAAGGTTATGGCAGCAGGGGCTAAATTAGACCTTATTCCACATGGGTTATCAGATCCAAAGGGCCCTGTACTGCTGTGAGGGGAGCCCATAGATTAGAGACCCCTAATATATTGGAAATTACAAAATACATACTGTATAATAGCCTAAGAATGTATTAATGTATAGCAGCTATTTGTATTTATTGAAAACAAAATGTATTAAAAAAACAATCCCTTGCCTCTCCAACATATGAATCTCGGGTGCAAAGATTGTGAGATTCATGCAGTATATTAGGATAAATGAATTAAAGATAATACATTGAAATAAGCCCATATTATGTTTGTGGAATACTTCCAATACTCTAAGAAAGGAAAAACATTTTGTTGGATGGCGCAGTTTCAACCTCCAGTGAACCTGAGCTTACGATTCAATCTTGCACATCAGTATCGCCAGCGGTGTCACAGACAAAGCATTTCTATACGTTGCGGGAGAAGAGTTAAATAAAGTTTACAATAAGTTTGTCTTGGCAGACAGCGAGAGAAAGTGTTTCAGGACTACTGTAAGCCCTGAAAAAAAAAAAAAAAAAAAACATACCAGTGAAAATTTAAAATAAATTAAAAAGTGTGCTTTCTAGTTATATTTCTTAAATTAGATGCATTAGACTACTTTATTAGTTTTAGCACACAAAACAAACGGTCAAAAAACTCGCTTTCACAACGTGCCAACACTATTTACACAGTACGTCGGGAAAGGACAAGCGCAGACACAAGTTACACAAAGGTTTGTTCACTGACATACCAGTGAAAATTTAAAATAAATTAAAAAGTGTGCTTTCTAGTTAGAGTTCTTAGATTAGATGGAAAGCCGGTATCGGCTAAAAAACAGTATCAGCAAGTCAAGACTAATGAGAGAATTTGGCCAAGAGTATTGAAATCGTTGCATCTCTAGTAAATAAAACAGTACATACCTATCCTGTACAACTTTACTACAGGTTGCATCCTTGCATCAGACATTCCTTGTCCCTCATCCGTCTCTCGCTGTTCCTCTGACAATGTTGAATATCTTTTGGAGACGCTTTCTCTCGATACCATAGACCTCTCCCTGTGGTGGTCTGTGGAAATAACCAGTAGAAAGAACTTGTAATTATCATTCAGCAACCTTACATACAGAAAGCAACACTAACTCCCACTAACGGTGTGTAGATGTATTCCTTGGCTGTGAAATTAGGCAGATTAACCAACGACTCTAGTGAATTTGGGGGGCACAGTGGCGCAGTGGTTAGCGCTGTCGCCTGGACGCTGTGGGCGTGTTCCCTGCTCCTCGTCATCAGCGCCCACACCCTAGGTGGGGTTGGCGATAGGGCCTTTCTATGTGGAGTTTGCATGTTCTCCCCATGTCTCCTAGGGTAGATACCCTCACAAAAACATACAGTAATCCAGGTCTCTATAATGCCTCCCCCTGGCCAGCCGGGGCGCCTTATGGAGGGGAAAGGAACACTGTCAGGTGAAAAGAAGCAACTTGGACTCCTCATGCATAGAAGGAAGCATGAGGTCAGTCCGTTGTCTCCCCAGGCGCGGCAGAGGGAGAGCAGAGCCCAGGACTTCATAGGCAATTGCCACTGGGTGAAAATGGGTTACAAAATCGTGGGATAAAAATTTGAAAAAAAGAAGAAAAAAAAAGAATTCTAGTGAATTAATGACTAGTTAATCTCATTATTATAATTTCCAAAGGGACCTATAGAGTACCACTGGCCTTCGAGGGGCGTCCGCTTAATATGCCAACGGGCCGCTGTTCTGACTAGCGTCGGCAGGTTAGTTACTCGTCACGGTTACTGAGGTTAGGGTTAGGGTTAGAGTTAGGGTTAGTTTTAGTGTCGGAATACCGGCCCGTCAGCATATTGATGCAGACCCCTTCGAGGCAAGTCTTCCAGCAAACCAGTTATCCTACTGGTTCCACGCTTGGTACACTGCTCAGCACTCTGGCAAGGTTCTAAGCTACGTTCCCAACGATGTTGACCAATAACAAAAAGCTCCCATACCTACCGGGAGAAATACAATTATGTACAAACAGAGCAGCAATATTTGTGAACTGTTGTGATAAAAGAAGGCTACCTGCTACCTTTAAACACATTTGTAATGAGGCTTTATTTTAAGGGGCGAAAAGCAACCTCGCCCTTTAGGCCCTTAAGGCATGCGCCGCATGCATGCATCCGCCTGGGTGACAGCAGACTGCTGGGCGAGCACTGGCGCTTTGGCATGGGATCAACTTTGAAAAAAAAAAATGCACAGCCCTTCTCGGGGGAAAGCCTGGTGCTCGTTTACGAAACATGGCGTTTGATACAGTCTAGACCGGATGGCATCCTAGACCGGATGGCAGAAGCGGCATCACTTTGTTTTGGCTCCCCGTTTGTTACCCCAATCCCTATCTAAATGCCGCCGCGAGTTGAATGTTGATGGATATACCAAACAAACTTTTCAAAAAATAAGCAAAACTATGCTGCAACAAGGGTTTTATTGGGTAGGTAGGCTACTAAAATGATGTCATTGAGCGTGGGGAATTGTTTTGGGTTAAAACTGATTCCGGTTTGGTATTTCCTGCCAAAGTGACGCCATCCGCTCCTGACCAGATCAAAAGTCCGAAATTGGAAGCGATCCCAAGCTAGAAAACAGCAGAATGTCCCTCAAAACGTCCAACTGGGTTCAGTTCAACTTTCACTAGAAAACCTCTGAGTCTGTTTACTTGGAATGGACTCTAGACTCTACTTTATTAGCGTTAGCACACTGTCATAAAACTCGCTTTCACAACGTGCCAACACTATTAAACAGTACGTCGGACAAAAGACAAGCGAAGACACAAGATACACTAAGGTTTGTTCACTAAAAATGTATATAATAGTGTTTACTCTCTGCTGTTAGCTTGTTTGAGCTAGTTGGAGGAGCGGTTTCCCGTCTCCATCTCTTCACAATAAGAGCACACCAGAGCTTTTCTATTTCATGTCCAGTGCTCATATCCGGTCTTGAGCCTGCCCCTACTGTATCCGGTAATTTCCACACACACACACGTTGATAAGTGATGACTCCTGTATAGTAAAGTTAAAGGGACACCAACTTTAGCAGCTGATAACACCAATTTAGCTGTGTCTCAGGAAGGGTTATCATACCAACGAATGCTGCGGCCAGTGGTTACAATGGTGGGGCCAGTGATCTTGACAATCCAATGGCCCTAAAATTTCCCATAGGCCTAATGTCTACCCCTGAATCAAATATACAATATTACAGATTTAATATACATTATGTGTGTCTGTATAGCTATTGCTTATCTACGTTTTTTGTATTAAAATGTATATTTTTATTGGGTTTTTAACATATAGACAAAAAGACATCCACACACACGCACAAGCACACGCACTCACACAACTTAAATGTTATTTTCATATAAAGTACCCAGACAGCACAGCGACTTAGCGCCTCCGCCTGCAACAATGTATGCGCTATGTAGCGTCGGGAGCGTCTGCTCATTGGGAAGATGCATTTGCGACGTCGCTTGCCAATACTGCGCGAGCGAGGAGCTAAATCGGCTGATTTTGGAAAGCGAGGTGACGTCGCAAATGCTTCTACCCAATGAGCAAATGCTCCCAACGCTACATAGCACCTACATTGTTACAGAGGGGAATGGGCAATTGGGCATTGTCGCTGTGCTGTCCGGGTACATTATTATAATTATTCTAAGGTATGCTGTAAAATAACTACATCTCTGACGTTTATAACAAACCAAACCATTGGAAAATCGGTTGAAAGTAGGCCATACATGGCAAGAGTGCTTTCTAGTTAACTTTTAATGAGGCGTCACGACTCAGCGTGACATGTGACGGACAAATGGACATGATCTGCAGGTTTTCATACCAGTAAGACTCCCTAATCGGGAGATAAGCGACCGTTGGTCGCTTATCTCCACAAATATAACCGACGAATCTCACTAAGTCTGACCTCACAAGCCCCATATTTGGACACGAACAACATATAACTCCATATATAGAGACATAGCTGCTGACATCAGTATGACATCACACTGCTGACATCAGTATGACATCACACCGTACACAAATGACCCTTATATAAGACCGGCATTATCTACCGACAGATTAGATGCAAGCAGGATCTCGACTCTGACACAACTCATCGGCTCATAAGCTGGTTCTCCCTCCATATATGGAGATAACCGACAAATCTCACTAAGTCTGACCTCACAAGCCCCATATTTGGACATGAACAACATATAACTCCATATATAGAGACATAGCTGCTGACATCAGTATGACATCACACTGCTGACATCAGTATGACATCACACCGTACACAAACAAAGGTGTGACGTGTGACCGACCGACGGACGGACGGACGGACGGACGGCCGGTGGAGGTTTTGATACTAAACTGCGACCTAACGGTCGCAACTAAACATATATAAGGACACAATGTGACATACTGTAGGAGTGCATCTCTCCACTCCGACATGTCTCCCTTCCGACATGTCTCCATTCCGACACTAACCCTATTTCTAACCCTAACCCAAAACTTTAGGCCCATGGGAGTGTCGCCACTCCGACAATAAGAAGTGCATCTCTCCACTCCGACATGTCTCCCTTCCGACATGTCTCCCTTCCGACATGTCTCCATTCCGACACTAACCCTATTTCTAACCCTAACCCTAAACTTTAGGCCCATGGGAGTGTCGCCACTCCGACAATAAGAAGTCAATTTCGGAGTGGCGACATGTCGGAATGGAGAGAGCCTCCCATACTGTAGCTCCGTTCACACAACATGCTCTCCATTTTCAACTGTTTTCTCTTTTTTTTTTCTTTTCTGGAATGACCTAAGCTCCAACATCTGACAGACGGTCTCTGAAACGTGGCCTACATCTGGCCAACATCTTTGCACAAAGTGCCCAAAGTTTATTGTACGTCCGGGTCACATTGGCCAAGCTTTGCAGGACCCTTAATGAAACTAGAAAGATGCAATTGGAAATTGCGAGTGTGGTTGCTGACTATATTCTACAGTAAGCTAACGGTCATGTGAAGCTTGACCCATGATTCCCATTCCCATTGATGCCCTATTGATTCCCTATCCCTGCCATTTCCAGTGGCAGCAAGCAGAAAAGTTACCCTAGTAATCAATGACGTTTCCTGGAAAAAGTTACCCTAGAAATAGATAAAGCTTCCCCAGGACTATAATGTGTTCGCAACCACTATTAACTCATTAATAGCACAGCTCACTTCACAATAGGCGTGATTTTTTAATTATATTTTGACACTTGCTATGTCAATAAAGATCCTTGGAATGGAATTGAGTAGTTTGGTGTGTGTGTGTGTGTGTGTGTGTGTGTGTGTGTGTTAGGGTTACCAACCGTCCCGTAAAATACGGGATCGTCCCTTTTTTGGGACGCTCTTTGTCCCGTATTTGAAGATTGGGGGATAAATATGAATGAGGGGATGATTTAATTGAGAAATGACAGCGATTCTGCCTGTCAGAGAGCTTCCACTCTGCTCTCCTCTGAGACAAGTGCTGCATCCCATTGCTGTGAGGGGCGCTGCGCTGTTTGTAAGCAGCTAATTGGCTTAACACAGTGTTGCTAAGACACAGTCTCCGCCCCCTACACAATCCCTTCCCATGGGCTGTAGGTTCAGTCCACAGTTGCCTGCGAGAGACGATACGGGAGTGCGTGCGAGCGAGCATACGACAGTGCTCGGCTCAGAACATTGTTTAATGTCTTAAAAAAAAACGCGTGACAGAAGATTGTGTACAAGCAGAATACACATGAATCCATGATTGGTGATAGCCTAAACAACAAAGTGACAAAGCAGGCAAGCAAGCAAGCAGAAAATCAGCCATCATGGGATGGTATTCCTGGGAGCACTACAGTAGTTTTGTCTGCCAACTAAAGCGACCCCAGACAGGCTGGTATGTGAAATAACATAAGCATGCGTTGATTTTGTTTTTAAAACCCGATGGTTATTACTGTATGCCAATATGATTAAACTAGTGTTGGGTAACCAGAGAGTGGGCACATAAGAACCAGGTAGACCTAGGCTATATGTTTTGGAAAATGTAGAGAAACTAGAAGTTAGTTCAGGCCGCTGCGCGGCCCTCACCGCCATGTTGCGGCAGTGTGGTGTGTGTAATGGCCAAATGTTTTTTTTGAGAAAAAATAGTTTTTTGAGAAAAAATAGTTTTTTGAGAAAAAAATAGTTTTTTGAGAAAAAAAAATTTGAGAAAAAAAAAATTGAGAAAAAAAAAATTGAGAAAAAAAAATTTTTGAGAAAAAAATTTTGAGAAAAAAAATTTTTTGAGAAAAAAAATTTTTGAGAAAAAAAAATGTTTGAGAAAAAAAAATTGAGAAAAAAAAAATGTTTGAGAAAAAAAAAATTTAAAATAAAAAAATTGGGAAAAAAAATTTTTGAAAAAAAAAATGGTGATGCGATGACGTGGTGTATACGGATGTTACTGCGATTGAGGTGAAAGAGAAAAGTGGAAAGTTGTGAGCTAACTATTAGCTATTTGTGTGTGTGTGTGTGTGTGTGTGTGTGTGTGTGTGTGTGTGTGTGTGTGTGTTCTGGCTACGCCCCCCTCGGTTGAAATTGGATCCGCCGGTCCCATAGCTGGGAATACGAGCCAATGGACGGCGGTCACCGGTCACCATGGCAACGGGGGGCCAATGATAGAGTTAGGGCGGTATTCTGTGAGTTCTACCAACCTACTACGGACCTACATCTGATCCACATCTGATCTAGCTATGAGTTGAGGTGGATGTGAAGTGGGCGTGAATGGGCTTGGAAGTGGGATGCGGCAATAGGAGGAATGTAGTATAGATATAATATAGGACTACACTACATGATTTTAAGGTAATAGCTTAGGTGGCCCAAAGACGCGTAATTTGGAATTGCACATGCGTTCTGGGCGGAGGCGTTTGATTATTGTCCACGACATTGCAAGCGGCGCGAAGGCCAGCGGACCTTGGGCCAGGGCCGCCGCGCGAGTTACGAAGCCGTGGTGAATGCAATCGTTATATTTACGGCCTGGGCAAGCCCACGATAAACGCACCGCCGTGCGGTCCAAGCGACCAAAAAGGAGCGCTCCCTAGCGCCGGTTCAGCCAATCAAAAGCTTCCATGGGCGGGGTTTGCCCAGAACGCGTGTGCAATTCCAAATCACGCCCCAAAGACACCCAAATTAATATTGTGAAAGGAAAAATATGATTTAATATAGGAAAATAGCCGTTTTAGCCAACTTTATAACCGAAAATACCCGATTTTAATAGGTTAGGTGGCCCAAAGACACCCGAATTAATATTGTGAAAGGAAAAATATGATTTAATATAGGAAAATACCCAACTTTTAGCCAACTTTATAACCGAAAATACACGATTTTTCGTCTGCACCTTCGGCGCCGCAGTAATCATTAGAGATGTCCATATTTGAAACTCTGGGAGTTGGCAACCCTAGTGTGTGTTTGTGTGTGTGTGTGTGTGTGTGTGTGTGTGTGTGCGCGCGCGCGCAGCAGCAGTGTGTAGTTGTACCAACTTACTTGCAGTGTGCTGTGTATTCTCAATCTCATCCCACGTTGCCTGAGGAAGTTTGAGTAAAGCCCTGGTTGCTCAAAACTATCTGGGTTTGAGTCCTCTTTGTGTCTTCAGCTTGAAAACGGCAGAATGACCCTCAAAACGTCGAACTGGGTTAAGTTAAACTTTCTCTGGTAAACGTCTGTTCACTTGAAAATTTACTCGAGAGTCGAGACAGTACTTGCAGCTCGCTTAGCATTAGCGTTAGCCCACAAGACAAACAGTCTTTGAACGTAACGTTGTGTGTAAATTCCTCTCGCTTTCACAACGTCGCCAACACTATTTACACAGACGTCAAGCGTAGGCACAAGTGACACAAAGGTTTGTTCACTGAAGACGTATGTACGACGTGGCATTAGCTCATTTGAGCTAGTTGGAGGAGTTGGCCTATGTCAAGTGAGCAGCATTAACGGAGCAGCAATAAGACATCCGGTTGACGATCTCTTCAAAATAAGATTACCCCTGAGGCAATTGAAAAATGTTGAAAAACGATTAATTTCCCATGATATGCACATTCAAAATATAGATTAAGCATTTAAACGAACATACACAATGCTAATTATGTTTCTGGGTTAAAAAAAAGGTTTAATAACATAAAATATAATTATAAATGGATAAATGCTGTTCAATGGAGTGCATAGCCTTTACAAATTGGACACTGGACAGGAGACAACTCTTCGTGTCGGCACTTTGGACCCACGCACGCGTTCGGGGAGACCTCCTCTTCCACACTACACTCTCCGCTAAGCAAGAGAGGCGGCATTGCAAGTGCTGCTGGCTGTCCAGTGCTAGCCTGACACTCAGCCTGAATTGACATTTTGTTTCACTCCATTATTCAGTCTGAACTCACTTCCACCGAAGGCGATTGCAGGGATGGGCGTTGCCAAAAAAAAAGGCAGTCTTCAGCGATTGGTTCAGTGTGGCTGGCTAGTGGCTAGCCTGTTGCTTGCTAGTGCTACTTGCTAACCAAAGAAACAGTCAGAATAGGAGCACTACGAACTAGTAATCAAACACAAAATAACATGCCTGCTACTGGTGTTTCATAGCGAGATCGATACGATCGCATTTTACCGCATTTTATCGCGACGCGATGCGCGGTACAGTACGGCGGCAGCGCTGGTGTACTTGGAAACACACATGAGTCCTGGGAAACCCCCACCCACGCTGATCACAAGACGCTGATTCACGACGCTGATTCGCCGATCGGATTTTCAACCGAGGCAGGCCTCTTCTTATGAGAGCGATGCTAGACCTGAATCGCCAAACAAAAAATTTAAAGGGGTGTGGCTAGCGATTCAGGGTCTGGAACTAGGCTAGTCCAGTGCGGCCAGGTGCTCAAAAAGGCCTCAAAGGGCGCCATTTTCAGACTCTAATGGGCGCTGGAGAGCAGGTGTGTCGGCAAGAGTACACCAGAGCTTTTACATCTCATGTTCAGTGCTCATATCCGGTCTTGAGCCCGCCCCTACAGTATCCGGTCATTTCCACCACCAACACACGTCTCAGCAGGACTGCGCATACGAATCGTTTCCGTATCCGGTCCTGACCGGATGGGTAAGCTGCAAACAGGAATAGGCTCCACATTACGCTGATGCGTCACAAACCAGACCCCATAGCACAAAAGGGACGGCCACTGTGATTGGGCGCTTGGTTGTCCAAGGCCAGGAGACAGACTTAGCGTGTTTGATGATCATAATCAATGTACACAACATGCAATTACTCTAGTTTTAGTAAAAAACACCTTTTAATCAAGATCTCACGGAGAACTGCATTACCCAAACTGCATTACCCATACTGCTAAAAATGTACAACTGGTGAAATCGACGTCTGTGATTGGTCTAATTTCTTCTTCTTCCGTGTACTGCCCCGTCTTCCCGGCGGATTATTGCACTTCAGCAGAAATCCGTGAGCGAGTATCTTTCTTTTACAAATATGATGCACTATGTTAAAGACCCAATGAAATGACTATTTTGGGTATTTTATTTTGAAGTTTCAGTTTGAAGAGAAGCCTGTGTGTTTCTGAACCAATCCGAGGGGACCAGCCCTTCAGGCGATGGGATTTAAAATCTGAGTAATGGGAGCCAGCAATGGGTAACAAACAGGTACGTGAATGTAATCAAAGGTTCATTTATATTCAAAAAGTCTATCTATGTCATCACTTTTCGAATTTCTGTTCACAGGAAGTAATTAAGAATAGGCCTATACACAAAAAGAAAATTATTTTCTTTTTTTTTTGGCATTTAGGTACGTCCGTATTATACAGATATGCTCTAAAAGTGTGAAAAACATGTTTTTGATTTCACCTTGTCTTTAAAGATGACGATAAGAGCGTCCACAGTGATGAAAATCACTACATGTCAGGCCATATAATACTGGCCTGGATAACTAAACTGAGCGTGATTTAAGGGATATATGTCAGGAAACAAGTGTCAGTCGCAATGCATTCTGGGAGTGTAGTTTCCGCAATTTTTAAAATAATGATGTACACAGTCTTGTACCCTGACATTTTTTTCAGCTCTCTAATTAATCGTTGCATTAAAAAAATGAATATTGTCATGATTCCTCACCAGCCGAGGTGGCTTTGTCCGAGGCTTAAAAACGTTTAAATAAATACTTTATGAAATGTCTATGGAAGAAATGAACGGGGAAAACGCTTGACACCAGAGTGAGAACGGGGTGGGGCTGGTTCCCCAATAGGCGGCTACTGTCTGGACCCACCAATCCCAGTAATAATGGTTGTATAAGACCAGCAACAACACTATATATATGTATATCGTCGTTGTTTCAGCCACTCCTGGAAGTTCTCGCGTTTCCGCAAGGCGGGTGTTAACTCGAGCCTGGTTAGTCCAGTAAAAATAAGGCTGAGGTTGGACACAATTTTATTATTTAGTTTTTCAACTGATTCTGACAGGAAATTAGGTCTACTAGCCAGGATAAAAAAATATACCATGATCTGCTCACTGCAAATACCCACAGTGGCCAATTCAAGTTGGGCTCCCCCATCGACTTTCTATACAGGAGGAAAATACCCAGATGTTTTGCTTTAAGTAGGACTAGCCTACAGCCCCCTGCGGGGGCCTGGCCCCTTTGTGTGTGTGCCTGTTAGTCCCCCTTGGTGTGAAGCAGACAGACTGTGATGTTGTTCTCTCTGGAACTGCCCCCGGACTGGGAGTGTGCTGCTTGGTGACGCCCATTTGTGATGTAATTCGCATCACAGGACAAAATTTGGGAAAATATTTTAAACATTTGGGGATTATGAGAAGTAGAGACACATCTGAAGGTGATAAAGTTGATGTTGGGCAAGGTACATGTGTTATTGATTTTTGTATTATGTTTTTTAGACAATTGAACAACTGCTGAACGTGGAGTTACAGATGGAAACCACACACACACACACACACACACACACACACACACACACACACACACACACACACACACACACACACACACACACACACACACACACACACACACACACAGGGCAATTCTAATTAAGGTTGTGGGATGTGAGGGGTCTAACTAGGGGTTTGTCATGATGCTGAATCCATTGCAAGCATTTGTTTTGCACAAAAACATTCATTGGCCCCATAAAACGCCCACAAAACTGTGGAAAAGTGATGACTCATCACTTTTCATCACTAAACCTACATTTTCTGCAATGGATTCAGCATCATGTCAAACCCCTAGTTAGACCCCTCCTCCTGTATAGAAAGTCGATGGGAGCCCAACTTGATTTGGCCACTGTGGGTATTTGCAGTGAGCAGACTATGGTAGATTTTTTTATCCTGGCTAGTAGACCTAATTTCCTGTCAGAATCAGTTGAAAAACTAAATAATAAAATGTTGTCCAACCTGAGTGTATTTTTTCCCTAGATTTACTAGACTGGTAAATGGTTTACACATTGATGACACACAACAAGGATGTATTCATAGCAACCACACTAATAATAATAATATTAGTAATGGTTTACACATACTGTAGATGACACGCAACAGGGATGTATTCATAACATCTGCAGTGTTTGTCTGGAGATCTTCGATAATGTTGAGGAAGTTCTATTGCTGCTTTGCTCCTTTAGAGACGCCACGTCTTGGCTAGCGGTCCAGGTGCATACCACAGGCTCTAATGCCTGACAGCGTGTTGCGGGTTCGAGTCCCTAGCTTTGCTGCATGTCACTCCCCGTCTCTCCCTGTTTCCTGTCTACCCACTGTACTATCAATAAAGTCTCTCCCTGTTTCCTGTCTACCCACTGTACTATCAATAAAGTCTCTCCCTGTTTCCTGTCTACCCACTGTACTATCAATAAAGTCTCTCCCTGTTTCCTGTCTACCCACTGTACTATCAATAAAGTCTCTCCCTGTTTCCTGTCTACCCACTGTACTATCAATAAAGTCTCTCCCTGTTTCCTGTCTACCCACTGTACTATCAATAAAGTACTGTCTACCCACTGTACTATCAATAAAGGCTGTCTACCCACTGTACTATCAATAAAGTACTGTCTACCCACTGTACTATCAATAAAGGCTGTCTACCCACTGTACTATCAATAAAGTACTGTCTACCCACTGTACTATCAATAAAGGCTGTCTACCCACTGTACTATCAATAAAGGCTGTCTACCCACTGTACTATCAATAAAGGCTGTCTACCCACTGTACTATCAATAAAGGCAGATAAGCCTGCAAAAAACAAAAAGAAGAGATGCCATGTACTGTCATTTCCTGTGTTCTTGTGAAGTTTGGGAGTTTGATACAAAATCCAGGAGAAATCGAGGAAAGATGACAATCAAGGAGTCCTCAAGGAAATATGGTTGAAATCAAGTTAACTCTTGCCGCATGCATCCAGGAGGGTTGGAAAATGCTGTATACTTCGAAAAGAAAAAAGGTCAGAAACGCCGATTATTATTTCTCCCCTTCACTGAAACAGTGGTTCTCAACCTTTTCAGGCTGCAACCCTTAAAACAATCATATTTTAACTAAAAAGTCCTTAAATTGTCACTTTAGAAATGTGCATAATCCCTCTATACACTTAAATGTTATGCTGGTTCGTTTACTGTTGAGAGGGGATATCTGGGGACCCCCCACAATAATTTGGGGACCCCCTCCCCCCCGGTCTCGACCCACAGGTTGAGAACCACTGCACTAAAACATGATATGGTATTTATATTGTTGTTTTCATCTTTACAGCGATGTATAATTTGTAAGAATTGTGCAATCATGTAATGAGCAACACAGCTAAATGTGTCGGTGTTCCTTTTGTGTTGCTCCACCTTAAAGGAGTAGTTCACCCCCAAAATGACTTTTTTTTTCTATTGATTGCCATGGAGACATGAGTTCAATAATTGTTTTAGTTTATTGTCGTACTCCTAAGACAATAATTTGATTACAATACATTTAACCCCATTGATTCCGGATGGATTCAGAATCAATGGGGGTAAATTTACTCAAATACATTGTTTGTCTTAGAAATGCGATAAATATGAAAAAATATTATAGAACTCAAGTCTCCACGGCATGAGTAATCAATAGAAGAAAAAAAGTCATTTTGGGGGTGAACTACTCCTTTAACTCTTCCTTCAACCACTCTGATCTGCAATCATGTTGTGTGACACTAAAGTTGTTTGTGATTCCTGCCTCCAGACTAAATTCTTCCACACCATCCAAAAAGTACCGTAATTGCTGGACTATAAGCCGCACCTGAATATAAGCCGCATCAGCTAAATTTAGAAGAAAAAACTAATTAACATATATAGGCCGCACCTGAATATAAGCCGCAGGTGTCCTTCCCGCTAGAGTGCCCCTGGAGGCCGTTAGCCGTAAAAATCTGTATAGCCTATAAGCCGCACAGTTGTATAAGCCGCAGGGTTCAAAACATGAGAAAAAAGTTGCGGCTTATAGTCCTGCAATTAAAAGTAATGTTAGGAAATCATAGCTCCCGTTCGGCATAATGACGCAAAATCATGCAGGTGCGTGTCTGTCTGTGTGTGTGTGCGCGCACTCTAAGGGTCGTTTCACACTCTAATAAGGAGCCTAACTAATTTCGGTTCGGGAGGGCTCCCCGACCCAAAATTATTTAGGTTCGGGGGGAGTTCATCCATACTTTCTTAACGGCTAGTGCCGAAGTTGCATGTAAATATTGGAGGTCTGTGGCATGAAAACGTTTGTGAGAAATGAGCGTTGCAGGGCAGATACATATCTGACTGGCCCTCGCGGCTGCACGCTGGAGGTCCAGTGAGCAGCAGCGCAGCGTCAGGGTCTCTGTCTCTCTCATCACTCTCACACACGTGCGAGCTCCATCAAAAACATTCAATCTACAAGCTCACATTATAGACGGTAGACGTGTCGCCTCTCTTTCTGCATGCATCACAGTCACAATTAGTCGCGGAGCTTGAAGATCGGCTATATAGGCTATCAATTACTTTAAGCTCTTTTTCCTCTTGAAAACGGTCAGTGACTAGCGAGACGCAGCAAAGCCGCGCGCGCCTCCACTCTCCAGCCAGAGTGAGAAGAACCAGCTGACAATGTATCCGCTATGCAACGCTCAAATCACGGCCACACAAGCATTTGGAAGTCAGCGTGTCTCCCTCCCAAATTACCGCTGTTTCCTTGGCTTCATGGCAGAGAAAATGAACTTGAACCCGGGCTGAATGAATGAGAAGACACCGCTGAGTACCAAAATTAAGTCGGGAGGTCACAACATTTCGGCAGCACCGTGGAGCCGAGTTTAGTCGGTTGACGCCCCCCCGAACCGGGGACGACGACCCATATTTGGGTTTGAACAGTGCCAAACCGAAATTAGTTAAGCTCCTTATTACAGTGTGAATTGACCCTAATAATGTAATAATACTACTTAATAGTGATCATAGCCACTCCATTCATACATAAGTAAAACAATAGACAGTGAAATGGTTCTACCTCATACAATTCATATGGTTTACATGATGATTCATAGCATAAATAGGACTATATAACACCAACATCATTTGCAATACATATTGTAGTGTTGAACATTTAATTAATACATTTAACTATAGCTATCATTGGATGATACTGTCTGATTGTGATATCGAATGCACCTGCCACCTGAATGGGATACATAAGCCCTGTAACCCCCTCATTCTCTCTCTTCATAATCCACCAGTAAACAGTATAACAGCATGTCGTTGTCTGACTTTTATTCCAGTGTTTCATCTAAAAACGAAGAACACTATACATATTACCACTGCAATTGCAACGTCTATCTAGATAAAACATTAACCACAAAAATAGAGAAAAAAATTGAAATAAAGAAACAAAAGTTTGACACTACAACTGGTTGTTGGATAAAAGGTGATATATAAATGCACCATTCACCATTTATCCAACTCATTGTCAACATAGAACATTTTAATTTGATTTAAAAGTTGAGCTAATTTATAGTGGAAAGCATTTAATTTTCCCCCGTGGTGTGAATGCACTCATGTCTTTTCAGAGCACTTAACTGATTGAAACTCTTTAGAAAAGTTCTCCTGTGCCTTTAAGAGAACCTGACTGACTCTGTGACTCTGGTCACAATGTTTAGAGAGGAAAGGTTGTACTTTTCTCTAGTGTGGATACGCTCATGTGCCTTTAGATTACTTAACACACTGAAACTCTTGTCACAATGTTTACAGTGGAAAGGTTACTTCATTGTGGATACGCTGGTGTCTCTTCATTTCAGGTGACTGATTAAAACTCTTATCACAATGTTTACATTGGAAAGCTTTTCCTCAAAGTAGAGCAGTGGTATTTCTGAAAAATGTGATTGTTAGAGGCATTTTCAGTAAAAGTTGAGAACCACTCTATTTTACACAACTCAAGGATGCTGAATCTGAAAAACATGGTTCCCAAGCAAAACAGGGAGCGTGTCATCCTTTCGACAAAGCATCTTTTCGGCGGCACATCCTTTTGACGCGGGTGAATGTTAACTTGATGAAAGGCTAACCTGTTGAAGCCGGTGAATGCTAACCTGGTGAATGTTAACCACTATGTCTAAACCTAACCCAAACCTCAGTAAAACTATACCTAACCCTTGACGAAACGATGTGCCTTCGAAAACGCGAAAATGGGTTTTTAATCTTCTAATTTGCATAACAAAGTATACATTTGCCCCCTGATGACCAGAAATGTCAATGGAGTGACATTCCATAAATACATGTATATTTCAACCCCAGCCACAGAACTGGTATTTAAAAAAATATATACATAGATAAAACCACACACACACACACACACACACACACACACACACACACACACACACACACACACACACACACACACACACACACACACACACACACACACACACACACAAATAAGATGGTAAAAGAAGATGAAAAAAGTTATTGACAAAACACGAATTGCTCACGTATTAGGAGGGCATCAGGAGTGACAAAACAAGGGAGGGGTGTTTACATTAAATCTATCATGGTTAAAATGGAAGGAGGCGTGTCTGATAAAATGAATATCAAATATCTCAATCTAAACTGAATCAAGCAACTCAAAAACTGTCCTGGGTGTTCCCAAAAGCCTGATTAGAAATCACTCAAAGTTTCTTTTTATTTTTTTCTTCTTTTTTTTTTATCCCTTGAAACATCCCTTGAAGAAACAACCTTTTTTCTGAAATCCCGCCAGCCTACAGTGTGGATACTCTGGTGTGTTTTCAGATGTTCTAAAAGTCTAAAACTCTTTTCACACAGTTTGCACTGGTAAGGTTTTTGTCCCGTGTGGATAAGCTGGTGTGCTTTCAGGTGATGTAATTGTCTAAAACTCTTTTCACACAGTTTGCACTGGAAAGGTTTTTCTCCCGTGTGGATACGCGTGTGTGACTTTAGGATAGTCAGCTTACTGAAACTCTTGCCACAATGTTTACACTGTAAAGGTTTTTCTCCAGTGTGGGTAAGCTGGTGTGTCTTCAGCTGAGATGCCCGACAGAAACCCTTGTCACAATGTTCACAACGGAAAGGTGTATCTCCAGTGTGGACACCTCCACTTGTCTCCCCCCGATCATCACTGTCTTCAGTGACTTCAGTGTGAGTTTTGAGTTGAACTTCAACTTCAGAGCAGTGTGAAGAGATGGAAGAGAGGAGCTGATCAATATTAGTCGTTTGTGATGGTACCCAACGTAGTATGTAAGCTTGTGTTTTCACGTTTTCAGTTGAGGTACTGGCCAGAGGCTCTGTCTCTGCTTTTTCATCTTCAACTTCACTTTTCATTGCTAGTAATGTCAACATTGATCCATCAGGCTCCTCTGGTCTTTGAAGTATCTCCTCCTGTTCCTCCTTAATGTGTGGAGGCTCTGGTTCCTCCTGTTCCTCTTTAATGTGTGGAGGCTCTGGTTCCTCCTGTTCCTCTTTAATGTGTGGAGGCTCTGGTTCCTCCTGTTCCTCTTTAATGTGTGGAGGCTCTGGTTCCTCCTGTTCCTCTTTAATGTGTGGAGGCTCTGGTTCCTCCTGTTCCTCTTTAATGTGTGGAGGCTCTGGTTCCTCCTGGAGCAGACTGGAGCCCCTCTCCTGTTCACGGGGATCCTCCTCTTTACAGGCAAACATGTGCAGGATGTCTAGGAGCAGAAACAAAACATGATAGTCAACACTTAAATTCTACATGTATTTTTTTCCCCTGTCCATGCTCCGTGTATAAATTGAACTACCAAATAGGTACTACAGTTTTTGAAAACGGAAATTCTAGAAAAAGAAAAAAATCACACCCGTGTGAAGTGGAGCTGTGTGTGTGTGTGTGTGTGTGTGTGTGTGTGTGTGTGTGTGGATCATGTGTACCGATTTTTGTGACATTTGAAGAAAATATGTAGGAAAAGGAGCAAAAAGTGTGTTTTGGAGAAAATTCAAGATGGCGGAAAATCTATCATGGCGCAAATGGGCGTGGCCTATATGGGGAGATGCGTCATGACCCAAGGAATCCAGGGAAAAATATTTTTAATTTTCCGACCTACGGTTCAAGAGTTACAGGCCAAAACGTAAAGTGGGGTGTTATGGCGCCACCATGCGGCCAAATGACACAATTATTTTTTATTTAATCCTTGAAATCATTATGAACCTCCTCTCCAAGTCTTGAAACTCTAGCCCCTATGGTTTGCGAGAGACAAATAATTGAATGTGAGTTTTTGCGATTCCCATTATAAGTCAATGGGGAAAATTAATTCACTAATAAATTAATATCAATTAAACTATAGAACATTTCTCTTAGAAAAGTAATAGCCCACGATTCCCGAGTAAGCCGGTCGATTTGACATATGGCGCGAGTGTGTGGTGGCAAAACTGTGGGACTAGTGGCGTGCCGAAGTTTAGGAAGTTCAGGCTACATACAGACACACACACAGACAGACAGACAGACACACAGACAGACCCACACGGCCACGTATAGGGAGCCTGTGCTTCACACAGCTCCAAAAAAGAAAGAAAAAAATATATATATATATATATATATATATATATACAGGGCTCCAGGGTGCGACCTATTAGGTCGCATATGCGACATAATTTCATAAAGTGCGAGTTAAAATTTAACCAGGTCGCGCTGGTGCGACCTGAAAAAAAAAGGGGGGGAAAATAGAAATCCTCAATCGAGGATCGCCTGACGCCTCTCTCTCTCGCTCCGTCTCTCTCTCTCCCTGGCTGCCTGCCTGCAGAGCCTATGCTCTGCCCCTCCCCTTCTCTCTCTTTCACTCACACACACACACACACACACACACACACACACACACACACACACACACACACACACACACACACACACACACACACACACACACACACACACACACACACACACACACACACACACACACACACACACACACTACTACACAGTACACACACACTCTAGCGTCGGTCCGGTGGTGGGTCACACACGCAGACAGACAGACACTCTCACTCTCACTCTCTCTCTCTCTCTCTCTCTCTCTCTCTCTCTCTCTCTCTCTCTCTCTCTCTCTCGCTCACATTGGATAGATATCACATATATACTATTACTAACCTTTCTTTGTATAACCGTGTTTTTTTCTGTTGTCATCTCGAACTGGATAATCTATAATCCACAGGTTGTTTGTTTGCTATTAGATTAGCTATTGATCAACAATCGCGTTACGTTAAAACGGCTGTGGCTCGTTAAGTTCCTCAGTGCCCAAAATGCGCTTCTCACTTCATAGCCAATTAGCTCAAATGAACGGCAGCTGTAAACTGTTCTGTCTTTGGTGTCTCGTGTGTTCTGTGTTAAAGAGAGAGTGTGTGCGTGTGTGTGTGTGTGTGTGACTATGTGTGTGTGTGTGTGTGTGTGTGTGTGTGTGTGTGTGTGTGTGTGTGTGTGTGTGTGTGTGTGTGTGTGTAGCGTAGCGTGTGTGTGTGTGTGTGTGTGTGTGTGTGTGTGTGTGTCTCCAAGTGAACGTTTTCTGTTGATATCAAGCAGCTTACTTCCCAGTATCTCACTCTAAAACCATAAGGACAATTTCATTTTTCCATCCTGCATGAAAGCAGGCCTATTTCATTTAGTCTACGTTGTGCAAGTTGAAAGTCATAGTTCTATATTGCCTTTGTTAGCCGAGATATTCGTAAATCTTTCTTGAATTAATGTAAATATTAACTTGAAGCAAAAATACATAAAAACTAGGCTACAGCTTTTTTATTACTTATCATGAGACATATTGTTATCGGGGTATTCAACAACATTATATTGAATATCAAAGGCTTTCCTAATATCACACAGCCTTAGTGCTGACCTATTTTTACTGCTGCTCATGCAGAGAAACCTAAAGTTCAGATTAAAATATTTAGCAAATATCAAGTTTGGGTCATTGTCAATCTTTACATCAAGGCAAATTGAAATGGCTTATGGTATGGAAATGAACACAACTGTCATCAGTATAATAAGGCTATGTATTAATACCACGCTAATACGCTATACAAAGAAAAATATGGTGCTACCTAATTTCTGATGGTGCTACCTAATTAAAACGTAGGTGGCACCAGTGCTACCTGTGAAAAAGTTAGTCTGGAGCCCTGTATATATATATATATATATATATATATATATATATATATATTAGTAGGGATGTTAAAGGCCCACTTCACCTCTGGGACAACCCTATCTTATTTTATTGTTGTTTGGGACACGATCAACACAATCCTGAGTTATTTTGTGTTCAATCTGTGTTTTTAGATATTTTGTTATTTCAGCATGTACTAGTGTTGCATTTTGCATCATCAGTGATGCTTTTTGCATCATATGATGCAAAACGCATCACTAGTACATATGCTGAAATACTACAATATCTCAAAAACAGATTGAACACAAAAAATAACTGTGTTGATCGTGTCCCAAACAACAATAAAATAAGATAGGGTTGTCCCAGAGGTGAAGTGGCCCTTTAATCAACGCATTATTTGTGAATCGACGCGTCGAGGCTGAAAATTGACGTGTCTATCTTTTTTGTTCATTTTTTCCCCGCTAAGCAGCAGCTGAGAGGAGAGCACAACGGCACATTACTTTAAGCAAAACAACTTATGCGCTGCACCCATCATGTTTAGAACTTGCATCAAAGCCCTAATAATAATTATAATAAATAATTGCTCTTCCTTGCGTTAGCATGGAGTCTGTTCTCTAGAGACTAGAAGCGGAGTGACAACGTCCATGGAACGTAGTGGGAGCGCTCAGGCTGGCACCCCAGGCTAGTGTTTCAAATGTGGAGTTTTGGTCTGTCTCGCTCTCCCTCCCCGACCGCGTCCACGGGTGTGTCGCATTAACGACGAGTAGAGTCGCTGAGACGCTGCCATTAACAAGCGAGCTTTCGTTTCAAGGCAGGAGGTAAACAAAATACATCATGGATCCAGTCAGCGCGCACCGCTATGACACGATCAGACCAGCAGTGTTTCTCAACCAGTATAGTCCGCGGACCTGAATAGAGCCGCATGCATGTGAATCTGCGATGGATGCATGCACTTACACAGACATGCACTCGTCTCCGACACAGACACACACACCAGTCTGCTCACATTTGGAAAACATTAACGCCTATAATTGTGAATTGTGGAGCAGAGTAGAAAGATGGAGACGAGAATAATGCATCTTTCTGTCAACACAACTGCGTGTCGTTTATTATTTCCACAGCTTGTATTTTCTCAGAGCGCAGCGCTGCTGTATCAAAAGAGCGATGTTGCCGATCAAGTCGTCGCTGGTGCGAGACAGTAAAAAACCTTTCCCCCATTGCTACTTCTCTGCCTGGAGACCACACTCAGTGTGTGAAAGAGTGGCTGTCGCTGCTGCTTCTTGTGCTTGGCTATCTCCAACAAGTAGAATAACAACACGTTGGCATATTTCCTCTCTAAGTGGTTAACTTCAAAATAAGAGCTACCTGTAATATGATCAAGGCAACATTCAAGTCAACGTTAACTGGTTTCATTTTAAGTCTACTTACAAGTAGTAGGAAGTATGGACTTAATTGGAAGTACATGACACCAGTCCAGCGCTATACCGCACAGCACCACAGTATTAACTGGTAAAAAAAATCTAGTTTCAACTCCTCGACTCAATCAATTGGCATCGATTCCGGGGACTTAAAACGACTCGTCGATTCGTCGATTTTACCTACTAGTGTCATGTGTACTTGTACATCATGCTAATACAGAAGCAGGAGAGTGATGTTGCTTTTCTATCATGCTGTGATCGACAGTATTTTCCGTTATACAATTTGTGTGTGGTTTGGTCATTTGACTGTGAGGTCAAAAACACAGATTAATAGACCAGCTCGGATTGCATTGAAGGTGATGGGTGTGAGCGAGCACCCCACCCTTCAAGCAATATTTGAGGATAGTGTAGTTAAGAAAGCTAAGAGAATAATTGCTGACCCCTCTCGTCCTTCATTCAGAATACGAACTGCTACCCTCTGGTAGACGTTATAGAGTCCCAGTTAAAACAAGGAAAGACATCTGAACATATACAAATACTCATTTATTCCCATATCCGTTACTCTGCTAAACTCAGGCCGTTAGTAGGGTGTGATGACTCTAGTGTAATGTAATGTAATATATGCACTTGACCTGTATGTCAGCACTGTGTGTTGTGCACTATTCGTTGTAATTTACTTTATTTCTATCTGTCTTGTCTTGTCCTGTTCTATGTTATGTAGCAGCCTGCATGTCCGAGACAAATTTCCCTCAGGACCAAATACATTTATCTTGAATCTTGAGATAGGCTCCTGCCCTATGGGCCTCATGGCTCAGCAAGGCTTACTTACTTACTAATGGTTGTAGTGTGCTCAACCATCCTCAGGTCTCCGTATAAGGAAAGGTGTGTCATGCTAGGGGGCGTGGCAGACGCTTTTTTTCTCTTTTTCTTCTGGTTTTCATTTATTATGTATCCATTGTAAACATAAGCAAAACTAAACATGTTTAAAGAGGCGGTGCCATAGTTGTGTACTTTTTCAGTTTTTCATGTGTCTAGGAGGTATTTTCATTAGACCCCCTGGTGTGGTTGTTATGAGCAATGACTTTGTATTTGGGATTTCTTCCTGGAGGCTGCCACATTGTGGGTCAAAAGTGCCGGTCCAAAAACACAGATACAATTACATCATATAATCAACCCCTCCCCTTTTACCATTCACCCAGCTGGGTGGCAGCTGGGTCACCACCCACCATGACAATCAGGCATGCTTAATGAACTGGTGGGTGAGGCTACATAAAAACCTAATTAGTGGCCAAGGCCACGAAGTGGCAAAAGGCCACTCATTGATATTGGACTTCATCATTACTATTATTCTTCCGCCACTTTTTCTCTAGCGGCTAGACCGTGCAGTCGCTTTTTACGAAACTCGGCAGTATGGCAGAGGACTATGCCAAACGGCTAAAACGCGAAGCTCGCAACAATCGGCCAAAGGGTGGCGCTGTAGGAAGCCTTTGAAAAATGCCAACTTTGAACAGGTGTAGCTCATGCCCTGTTTCAGGTACAGCAATGAAACCTATATACACTTATGCGTCTCCTCATGCCGAACAACTTTTACGCTCTGACTTTTGACCTCTGACCTTTACCTCTCCCACAATTTTGAATTATATGAAAAACAGTCAAAATGTATCTCCTCCTGGGATTTTCGCGTAACGTGCGCGAAACTTTTTTTACATGAACTTTGGACCAATACGGTCCGAGAAGTTAGGCGGATTTTCTTTAAAGCGAAACATTATTTTTTAATAATTCACTCAATGTTGCAGTTTTATGCAAATTATTCTTCTGCCTCTAAATCATACAAGCAAAGTGACACGTTCATGGCATTTGGCAAATATGTAGAGGGTTAGTCCAAATATCACTGAAAGCAATCTTACTCCAATTGGCCAAAGGGGGGCGCTATATGAAGCGTTTGAAAACTCAAACTTTAAAGGGGCATAAGTCATGCCTCGTTTCGTTTAAAGACATGCAACTTGGTTACACGCGTGCCTTGACTCAAGCGGAAGCCATCCGTGTCTTTGTTAAGTAAGCTCCGTCCTTAGATTTTCCGCCATTTTGAGCAGTTTGTAAAACACTTAAACCCGCTTTTATTCCGGAACTTTCGCGTCACGTGCATGGAACCTTTTTTACATGAACTTTGGACCAACATCTAAAGATCTGTCAGATGGGATTTTTTTTAAATTGAAACATGCATTTTTAATAATTCAATCAATATTGCAAGTTGTATGCAAATTAGTCTTCTGCCTCTAAAACATACATGCAAAGTAACATTTTCATGATGAACTACTGTAGAGGGTTAGTCCAAACATCGCTGAAACCAATCTTACCCCAATTGGCCAAAGGGGGGCGCTATATCATTTTGAAAGAAGGCGTCAAGTACATTACATGAAACTTTTTTTTTTTTTTAATGACAGGTCTATTATGTGTGACTGCCGTAGTGTAGTGGTCAGTGCCTGTGCCTGATATACGGACGGTTGTGAGTTCAAACCCCGCATCGGGTTGAGTTGATGTTAAAGGTATATTCAGTGATTGCATTTCATTCAAATAAAACTATAATTGGTACATTTTCCATTCATTCTCCTCACTAGAATGTGTGCTGACCATATAAGGACTTCCACCATGGCCCGTATTGCGAGCATAGCTAGATTCCGTTTTCAGTGGTGGCCAGCCAGTCCTCGACCAATCAGGGTAGAGTATGGCCATAGTTATGTTATGATGTTTAGTTATGATGGTCAAAATAAAAGTTTTGAGAACCAAAGTCGCTCTGAATTAAGAACTTCTGCTAAATGCCTAGATTGTAAACTACTGAACTCATAAAATGCCACAGTCTCGTAGTAAATCATTATCATACATATCCTGAAGCTGGAGACGTAGGCCTACCGATATTCAGTGATTGGGTCTAATGATCAAAATTAGAACATCATAATGTTGTAAAAAATCTATAAAAAACTAAACATTGCCACGCTATGACAAAATGACCCCCGGCCACTTTCATTATCACTGAATACACCTTTAACATCCTGTATGCCCTTGGCATGTGCGTATGTCAAACTCTTTAATGTTGACACGTCTGATCTAACTCCAGATCACGTTCATGTTTAATATGATCACTTGAAAATGTCAGAAATACTCAGATTACATTTACTCAGATTGATTTCACCCCAAGCCTCCAAAATATAAAAAAGAAATCAATAAAATCAAGGCACTCAGCCTACATAGAACTTTTTTTTTAAACAAACATGGTTAACAGATCCTGTGGCTGCCTAGTGTAGTGGTCAGGGCATATGCCTTTCATGCAGAAGGTCGTTGGATCGAATCCCGCCTGGGGTTTATACAAGCATACAATCGTGATATTTGGTAGACTTTACAGTTTGGTTCCTTGAACAATGTCTGATATGGAGCCTTCCTAAAAATGTCCCCCAACCCCCCTTGATGCGTATTTTAATATCCGCCATTACTAAATAATGTATTTTGCATCATAAATCCTGAAACAAGCATTATAATACAAACTGTCATGTCTACACCTATGTTGTGATTTCCAAGGATTGCAATGATATCATGAACCAGCTCAGTGGCCTAGTGGTTTGAGTGTCTGCCCTGAGACTGGGAGATCCGGGTTCAAACCCGGGTTGTGTCATACCAAAGATTCTAAAAAAATGGGACCCAGTTCCTCCCAGCTTGAAACTCAGCATCAAGGGTTGGATTGGGGGTAACTCCCTGCGACATACTAGCGTCATGTCCAGGGGGTGTACTTGTACATCAAGCTGCCTTACGCTACAGAAACAGGAGATAGGCTCCTGCCCTATGAGATTCATGGCTCGGCCGATTCATATGGTCTTCATAACTCAGCAAGGCTTACTATGTACATCATCAAACTGTCCAGGTGCATAGTATCACAGTTTTTTTATGTCTGTTGCATATAGGCCTACAGTCTTTTGCATACATGTTGTGTAGAGGCCAATTTGTGCTTTGTCTATAACCACCGATTAGTGTAAAACTTTGTATGTACACTTCCCAGAGGCCAAGGAAAAACCTGTGCCCTGCATTTTTCACATCTGCCATTTATAGCGCCACCAGAAGGCCGACTTACAGTATGTAAAACATTCTTCTATATTACTCCTTCAGATTTTATCCGAAAATCACACAAATCAGTACACAGTATCTCTACAGTGATGTAATCATGACAGATTTGTCCGATATCATATTCTATCTAATTGGCTAACATTGAATTCCAAGGTTTGCAGGATTGCAATGCTCCTTTTTGAACAAAATGTCTTAAACGCAGCCTGCTATGTGTGTGAGATTTTGCACACACATTCCCACTAGGCCAAGGAACAGATGCCACCCTTCTCACATTGGCCTGTTATAGCGCCACCAGCGGGTCAATTTTTGCAAAACAAATTTTTGGAACAAAATGCTTCAAATCCCGCATGCAGCGTCCGATTGCCGTGAAAGGCCCAAGAACACTTGGTACCCTTTTCACTTTGGCCTATTATAGAGTCACCACTAGGCCAAAAAACAAAACAAAAAAAAACACCTGACCTGCCGGAGACCTGTTCGGAAGAACACTGCTTCCAGTTTTTCTTTGATTTGTACTTTGCTTTCCCTTGATGCTTTTTTGCTTTCCTGCTTTTTCTGCCTTGGCCACTTTATCGCTGCTTGCAGCTATATTTTTAACTCTTTCTGTAGACTTTTTGGGGAAAGATCTTCCTCCTAGTATAATCATAATAGCTGATAATCATGTTTTAGAGGGGGGGAAAATCATGGGACCCCATCTTTAAGTCTCTCACACAAAATGTAAAAATCAAACCTCGGTTCGAAGTGAAGCGGTGAACTTTTATTCTATGTGTTCTAGAGCTATGAACTCTGTATATACATTCGGTTCGAAGTGAAGCGGTATGTGTTCTAGAGTTTCAGAATTCTGAATTCTGAATGAATGAATGATTTTATCTGGAGGGCCGAATTGTCATGTGAAGCTTGCCAATCCTCAACGTATGGTCTCATTGGACATTTTCAATCATCCAATCATCAGACCGGGACGGACACTACATACATATTCTGGACGTACGGGACAGATAAAACCTGTTCATTCTGGACTGAAATGACCATATATGGACGTGGGGGACACACATGGCACACACATTTACGGACAGATAAAACCTGTTCATTCTGGACTGAAATGACCATATATGGACATGGGACACACATTTTGTTTTTGATAAAACCTGTTCATTCTGGACTGAAATGACCATATATGGACGTGGGGGACACACATGGGACACACAAAGCCACTCCTTGGAAGCGGCTTTCACCGCTTCAAAAATATGTTTCAACAAAAGGTATGTGGTCACTGCATAATATGTATGTCCCCTCAAAAGCAGACCAATAGCAGCTCATGGCATGCCTTTACCAGCCATGACATTGTGAAACAGAAACATCTCCACCCATGAAGTTGGGTCATATTTCTGAGAGTCCTTGACTCCGTTTGTCTGTGTGTTCGGGGCAAACTTGACAAACCACTGTACCGATCAGGGCCAAGTCTCTGCTCAATGCCAGTAGGCCAAGGAAGCATTTTCACATCTGATGAAGGATGACTCAAGGCAGGTCTTAACCTCACCGAATCTCCCACGAATCGCCTTCGGAAAGCGTTCTTGCCGACAGGAAGCCATCGGGAGCTTGTCAGCAAGGAGCGCTTGCCGTCGATAGGGCTGGCGGAACCCATCGATGGAAAACTGAGTATGTTCAGTCGGTGCTTGCAGTCGGTGGTAAGTCCTCCCCTAGAATGGACCAGAGTCTAGTCTGCTACAGTGCAGAACTTTCCAGAAGCCTAAATAAGCTGAGACATATTTACGTCGCACATTTTAACGAAATACCAAATTCATAACTCTCAATTTCCTATATGAATCAACTCCAAAGCAACATTAGTAATAGTGCATGAGCAGAGCAGGTAATAGTGCATTAGCAGAGCAGGAAAAAACACCACACGGAGATCTCTGGTTGCCAGATTCTGTGAGTGAAACAAGCGGCCAGGTCTATGAAAATAAGACCAAAAGAAGCGACCAGTTTCACCTATTGAGCTCTATTACATTAGCCATTTTCTAAAAGAATGTTGAAAGCAAGGCCAAATAATTAACTACACCTCAGAAACAAGTCAAAACAAAAGCAACCCACAACAATTCACGATTATGACTTTACATGATGATTAATTGTCATTCAAATAATTGCGATTAACGATTTAATTGTGTTTTTGTCGTTTACAATTACTTTTCTGTTTGGCTCTTAGGCTTTTAAGTTGCACATGGTAGATATGACACAGACATATACAAAGAAATTACTGACATATTTGACAACTTTATACTTAAAAAAGAACATTGATAGTGGAAATAGCCAATCTACAAGCTCACAATGCGATCTGCTATTTCCACTATTTTTGACTTTTGTTTTTAATATATGAAACATTTTCAACATGGAAACGATTATGACAATTATAAAAAGTAATCACGATTATGTAAAAAAATCACAATTAGATGATTATGTAATAATTGTGACAGCCCTACCCACAATTAGCAACATTATAGGAAAACAGGATCAAAGTCGCTTATAACGATCAGACCTGGCAACACTGCCATATACAGTAACTATAACCAACTCGGCGTTGGCTGAAAAAAGAAAAAGTGCTTCGTTTTTTGCAGTTCTTTGCAGTCTGTGTACAGTCAAAAGGAGTCTCCTGTGGGCTGTTTAGTGCGGAAACACCTTTAAACTCTATATTTACTAGTGCGCTAACCTTCTGTCTATACTTATGCTTAGTGAGCCAACCCTCTGTCTGTACTTACTCTCTCTCTCTCTCTCTCTCTCAACCACACACACACACACACACACACACACCAGTCAGAGATCATTCAAGCATTCTTTCACCGTAGGAAAAAAAAACCTTGCTAGTATTTAACTCGCCGTCTTCCCTCTCTCTAGCGCACACACACACACACACACACACACACACACACACACACACACACACACACACACACACACACACACACACACACACACACACACACACACACACACACACACATTCGTAATTTCTCCCCATTAGAGTTGTTATTAATAATTAGAAATTAATGTTTCCTGCATTTTTTGGATGGGCAGGGAATATAGAGGTGGGGGGGGGGGGGGTAAGTGGTGAACACAGAGCCTGGGGAAAAGGACCTTTTTTGGGTAAGCGGGGAACATAGAACCTTTTTTGTGGGGGGAAATGGGGAACATAGAACCAGGGGTGTAACGGATCCCGTAGTAGGGTTTATTTTGAAGAGCTTCCTACAAACAGGAACTCATCAGGCTCAAGTGGGTGCACTGATTATTGAAATGGAGTTCACCTGGGGCCAACACCCAGTATGGGACTGAAGGTGCCTAGCAGCAAACATTATAAAATGTACTCTGGAACTGCAGAGATTAGAAACTGGTTTGATAGACTATGGCAGACGGTCCTGGAAGGATGGAAACTGTGAAGGGCATAATGGAACGCTCATTTAGCACCTAGCTGGAAGGGGCAAAAGGCATTATGTTTTAATGTGGTCTTGGTACTTTAGGCCTATTGAGTTTCATTGTCTTGATTGTTTGATAGGATTTAGGATGTATTGAAGTTGTATGGGAAATGTGCAATTTATTTGTGGTAATTTAAAATATGAAGTTTACGGATATGTATTGTCAGATTTATTGATGCAATGATGTATATCCATGACTTGACATTTATGCATTGTATTTTTTTTTTCCTGTTCTAGTTTTCACTTTGAGTACGGAAATAAAATGGTCAACTCATCAGTCGAGCTTCACCGTTTTTTATGGCCAGCTGGGTTCGCTACATGGGGTACATAGGTACGGTCCCGTAACATTTTGGTATGTCAACTAATACATACTTCAATCAATCAATCAATGTTTACACGAACAGAAAGTCTATGCCATTGGTTCTCAAAGTGGGGTCCGGCCGGGAGACAACCTGGTCCTCGAGGAAGTTCCAGGGGGCCAGCTAAATGATAGATGGTTAGGAACCAAATGGTCCCTTATGGTTCTTAGTGTAACTCAGATTGTACAAATGTTTATTTGTGTCCAATATCATTTTTAACATCAACATTGGCCATCATCTTCAGTTTCAAAATGCTTTATTTATAAACACATTTGTAAACACTATTAGGCTATGCAAGCCCAATTATCAAACTAGGATGTGTTGCCAGATTTTGCGAGAGGAATAAGCAACCGGTCTATGATAACCAGCCTAAAGTGAATATAGGCCACATAAGCACTTTAAATCTGTATACGTCAGCTATTTGAAAATAGAAAATACGATCTACAAGCTCACAACCGCAAACACCATTATTTACAAGCAACTCTACATAAAAACAAGTCCAACATGGCTCTCACTGAGTCACTGACACTCGGCCTACATTATGCTTTACACCAGGGGTTCCCAAACTCTTTTGTCTCAGGGCACCCCATAAATACTGTTTTTAATCCGAGGCACCCCTACATTATAATTTTCACTCCCAGCACCTTATATTAATAGCATATTGTCGTTGTTGGGTGGAAACGTTGTATGTTCAAAACCGTTTGTTTTGTATTTATCATCTATAAAATGTACAAAACTAGTGAAAACAGCAGATCTACAAGCACACAACGTCTTATGTTGCGAGGCGTTGTGTGCTTGTAGATCTGCTGTTTTCACTAGTTTTGTGCGACAGTCTTGGCAGGGCTTTGAAACTTGGGAGATACAAGGTTTCTGCCCGACAGTGACGATATTTTAGTGATTATGTTGTGAGGAAAACGTTGAGATAATAGCCGTTTTGGTTAGAACTGACTGAAAATAACTTTGTACTTCAAGTTTAAAATCATACTAGATATTTTTTCCCAAGTGCCCAAATAAATTCCAAATATTATCAAATGATCTTGTGGCACCCCTGGACTGCCCTTTGAAAACCCCTGCTTTACACGACAATATTAGTTGAACACAAATCTAACGTTACATGTTTCATGTTTTTTTAAATAGCATAATAAGCTTACAATTAGACACGCTATGCTATAATCATGGCCAACTCACGTTCAGAGGTAGATGCTGTTGTATGGTCCAGGTCCGACTCCACAGGTACCAGGAGTAATGGTCGGTCAGCCAGGCCATCGTCGTCACGCACGTTAGATAATGGCTGTATTTGTTGTGGCGTCATATCAATTATTTTTTGGGACAACGGATCCATTTTTCCGGGTGGGGGTCCCCCCCTCTCCTGTCCAGCGTCCTTTTTAGCCTTTGATTTTAAGTTTTTCCAGCAGGCTCTCAGGCTGCGGACATCTCTTTTATCCTTTATTCCCCCAGAGCCATTGAAGTGCGTGCATACCTCGTCCCAAGCCAAATCTTTTTTTCTCACCGAAACATTGTCTGTTCTTTTATCTTCAATTGCGTTTCCATATTGCTCCATTAATTGACATAATAGAAGCTTTTCGTGGCTTGTAAAGTTTGCGTTCCGTGCGCGCCGCGCCATGTTGTTTGTTTAGGAACTATCCTACAGGAGCTGAGTGGAGCTTTGTAGTGCGAGCCTGCGAGGGGGCAGATCTATAAACCTAGCAGCACTCCGCCAGTGAGCCCACTACGCACCACGGAGCGGAGAAGCCTGTGACTGCAGTAGGCAGATCGGGGCGGGGTTACGTATTGGCGGGATCCCTGCCCTGATCCCTGCCCATTCCTGCTTCATGAATCCAGCCCATAGCACGCAGATCGGGGCACAGGAGAGGGTGAGATGGAGGCAGATGATTTGCTGTGATGTCTCCTGAAAAAAAAGGAGATAGTGTGGGGATTTAAGGGGAGCAAATGCAAATTTCGTGCAAATGTGTCTTAAAGCGCAACATTTTGCATAGTTGTAGCCCAGGGCTTGTTCTAATGATTTAGCTAGGGCGCCCGAGCCGACGACCTTCGGGGTCGCCACAGCGGCCAAATCAAGTTGGGCTCCCATTGACTTTCTATACAGGAGGAAAATACCCAGAAAAACTTAATTTTTTTTCTAGGTATTTAAGTAGGATCTGAGGGGTCTAACTAGGGGTTTGTCATGATGCTGAATCCATTGCAGGCATTTGTTTTGCACAAAAAACATTCCTTGGGCTAGAAATGGCCTCAGAAAACGATGCATGTATGGGTGAGCATTCATGTTAGTCGGAGGACTAAGGGTTTTTTTCTCGTGCTAATCAGTCTAAAAGTGCAAAATTGTGCACAGATGTAGCTCAGGGCATGCTCTAATGATTTAGCTAGGGCGCCCGAGTCGGCGACCTTCGGGGTCACCACAGCTCCAGAAAACACCTACAAAACTCTGAAAAGTGATGACTCATCACTTTTCATCACTAAACCATCGTTTTCTGGGGCCATTTGTAGCACAAGGAATGTTTTTTTGTGCAAAACAAATGCTTGCAATGGATTCAGCATCATGACAAACCCCTAGTTAGACCCCTCACATCCTACTTCATACCCAGAAAAAAGTGTTTTTCTGTGTATTTTCCTCCTGTATTGAAAGTCGATGGGAGCCCAACTTGATTTGGCCGCTGTGTCGCAGTGTCGCAGACTCGGGCACCCTAGCTAAATCATTAGATAATTTTGCACTTTTAGACTGATTAGCACGAGAAAAAAAAAAAACTAAGGCCTCCGACTAACATGAATGCTCACCTATACATGCATTGTTTTCTGAGGCCATTTCTAGCCCAAGGAATGTTTTTTGTGCAAAACAAATGTCTGCAATGGATTCAGCATCAAGACAAACCCCTAGTTAGACCCCTCAGATCCTACTTAAATACCCAGAAAAAAAAAATGTTTTTCTGGGTATTTTCCTCCTCTATAGAAAGTCAATGGGAGCCCAACTTGATTTGGCCGCTGTGGCGAGAAGCCCGTGACTGCAGTAGGCAGGTCGGGGCGGGGTTACGTATGGGCAGAACCCCGCCCCGATCTGCCTACTGCAGTCAGTGATACTTGACGGAGCGACGCGTTGTGGGCTTATATATCTGTTGTTTTTAGCTCGCGTCACCGAAAATGATGTTTTTTTGCTACAGGCGCTACTTTTTAACATAAGCTTGCCCATTATGCTCTCAAAAGTTAATACAAACGCTTTTGATATTAGGGTAAAGAGAGTAGGTTATTCCTACTATTTATTTACATCGCAAATCCAAGATGGAGGACATTTAATCCATGAAATAATCGTAGTTTAAGGATTTAATCACAGGTTAAGGATTAAATCAACGATTTGTTAAGCAATGCTTAAATTTAAGTGGTGCAACACACCTCGATTTAAAATAAATCCTAGATCAACAAAACCATGATTAACCCTAAACTAAGATTTATTTAATCCCTCTTGGTGCAAGCTGCCCATGCAGCCTAAAGTGGCTTTAGGACTAGGGTGACCAGACGTCCCGGTTTACCCGGGACAGTCCCGTTTTCAAGCTGCGTGTCCCGGTGTCCCGACAAATATCTCTAAAACACTATTCACTATACACATTCCCTGCAAAATTGTCCCTGTTTTCGCCAGAATTAAAATAATAGTAGCTGTTTTCTATGGGATTAGATTCATGCCAATAGTCCAAACCATGAAAGTAGTATTTCAAGACTGTAAAATGTTTTTGAATCTCTGAAAAATGTTTTTGAATCTCTGAAAAATGATTTCGAAACTCTGTACAATGTCTTGGCAGAATTTCTTCAGAGATACAACACATTTTTTCAGAGATTCAAATCACTTTTCAGAGTTTCGCCAACACATTTTTTTTGTCAAATTAATCAGAAACACAGTTTCAGAATATGCATTTTGGCACTTTTTTCCCTCTGTGATTCAGTTTGAAACCTTGTAAACTCCTAAGGTTTCAAAACCTTGAGAGTTATTTTCAATCTCTGAAAATATTTTTTGCAAGACTGAAAAATGATTTTGAAACTGAAAAATATGTTGTATCTCTGAAGAAATTCTTCCAAGACATTGTGCATTTTTTTTCAGGTATTATTTTCTCAGATCTTATTTTTACAGATTCAAATAATCTTTTTTTTCAGTTTCAGATTATTATTATTTTTTTGCGCTTCTTACTTTTTCAGTTTCAACGTGAAAAGTTTCAAGTCTCAAGTTTCAAGGTGCAGTTCTGGCAGTGTTTATGGAAACCATGCAGGGTTGCCATGTTTGCTCTTACTTTTTCAGTTTCAACTTGAAAAGTTTCAGAGTCTCAAATCTCAAAGTGCAGTTCTGGCAGGGCAACCAGCTAGGGTTGACATGTTTGCTAGAAGTGAGTTCTCTGGGCTTTCCTATCCATAAGTTTAGCTAAATCCATCACCAGTCCCTGTTCCTATGGAAGAGATCTACATGCCCATCCACATGTTCTATAGATCTATGGAGTCATCATATGTTTTACAGATCTACAGGCCCATCCCCATGTTCTATAGATCCATGTTTCTAAGGTCCCATCCATGTGTTTCACAGATCTATGGGCTCATTCCTAGGCCCATCCCTATATCCTACAGATCTACAGATCTTTCTGGAGTCTTCCCTATGTTTTACAGATCTACAGGCCCAACACCATGTTCTATAGATCTATGGAGTCATATGTTTTACAGATACAGGCCCATCCTTATGTTCTATAGATATATTGAGTCATCCATGTTTTCAGATCTACAGGGCCATCCCCATGTTCTATTGATTTATGGAGTCATCTTTTTGTTTTCAGATCTACATGCCCATCCCCATGTTCTATAGATCTATGGAGTCATCCATATGTTTTCAGATCTACAGATCCATCCCCATGTTCTATAGAGCCAATCCATGTTTCTAAGGTCCCATCCATATGTTTTATAGATCTATGAGCTCATTCCTAGGCCCATCCCTATATCCTACAGATCTACAATTGTACCCATACCTTCTACAGATCTATGGAGTCATACATATGTTTTCAGATCTAAAGGCCCATCCCCATGTTCTATAGATCTATGGCGTCATCCATATGTTTTCAGATCTAAAGGCCCATCCCCATGTTCTATAGATCTATGGAGTGTAATAGTGCAATAAGTGTAATAGTGTAATAGGTGTAAAAGTGTAATAGTGTATTAAGTGTAATAGTGTAATAAGTGTAATAGTGTAATAGTGTAATAGGTCTAAAAGTGCATTAGTGTTATAGGGCAATACGTGTCATAGTGTAATAAGTGTAAAAGTGTAATAGCGCAATAAATGTAATAAGTGTAATAGTGCAATAAGTGTAATAGTGTAACAAATGTAATAAGTGTATTATGTGTAATAGTGTAATAGTGTAATAAGTGTAATAAGTGTAATAGTGTAATAGTGTAATAAGTGTAATAGTGTAATAGGTGTAAAAGTGTATTAGTGTAATAGGGCAATATGTGTAATAGTGTAATAAGTGTAATAGTGTAATAGGTGTAAAAGTGTATTAGTGTAATAGGGCAATATGTGTAATAGTGTAATAAGTGTAATAGTGTAACAAATGTAATAGTGTAATAAGTGTAATATTGTAATAGGTGTAAAAGTGTAATAGTGTAATAGGGCAATAAGTGTAATATTGTAATAGCATAATAGTGTAATAGAGCAATAAGTGTAATAAGTGTACTAGTGTAATAAGTGTAATAGTGTAATAAATGTAATAGTGTAATAAGCGTAATAGTGTAATAGTGTAATAAGTGTAATAGTGTAACAAATGTAATAGTGTAATAGGTGTAAAAGTGTAATATTGTATTAGTGTAATAGGGCAATAAGTGTAATAGTGTAATAAGTGTAATAGTGTAATAGCGCAATAAGTGTAAGAAGTGTAATAGTGTAATAGTTTAATAAGTGTAATAGTGTGAAAATGTAATAGTGTAATAAGTGTGATAGGGCACTAAGTGTAATTGTGTAATAGGTGTAAAAGTGTAATTGTTTAATAGTGCAATAAGTGTAATAGTGTAACAGGGTAATAAGTGTAATAGTGTAATAGGGCAATAAGTGTAATACATGTAATAGTGCTGCCCCTTGTGATGTGGGTAGAGCTGCGAGGGCCCGGTCATTGCTGCTTGCAGCTTTAATGATTACAAATAACTTCAACCCTAAATACATTTATTTCGGATATATACTGTATAGGTACATACCTGCCATTTGAAAATAGCCGCTCTGTGGGGGGTACAACCCTGAGAAGCGGGGGGTCCGCGGACCCCTCCCCAGCTGAGCCAGGGGTTCACGAGAGCTGCCGCAGGGCCCCCGATGGTGAGTCAGGGGCAGGGGCTCCCTGGCGGCCGACCCACTATCACGCGGACCACGGTGTACCCCGGGAAAAAGAAATGGAAAAATAAGCTTGAGCTCCGCTCCACAGGCCGTGGCTCGGCCAGGGAGGGGTCCGCGGACCCCTGCTCCTCAGGGGGGGTCCCCGGAGGTCCCTTGCCGCTGATATTTATTATTAAAAGTAATTTTTCATTATTAACTCATTGACTGCGCCGCCACGAGTTTCCCGAGTTATTTCCATTGTCTGAGGCTGCGTCGCCCGAGTTTCACGAGTTGGGGCTGTTTTCAAGGTTTATGCAAAAGTACACTTTCCCCTAGCCTGTTACAAAATGTCATGTTTCTATGATAAAAGGGTGGTTAAAAATCACACATCAAAGTCAGCTTGTTTGAAAACAAAGGAGAAATCGACCTCCCCAGTCCCCATGACCCAAAGTGAACTCATTTATCAGGACACGCTTCAGTTCTGCCGACACAGTGCGGCGCGGCCGCAGCAGTGGTGAAACAAAACTAGCAGATCTTCAAGCAGACCATTCTGCATGAATCAAAAACATTTTCACTTGAAAAGCTGTGACCTGCTGCACTGGGTCACCCTAACTCTAACCCACACACAGCTCTTTACCCACACAAAAAAGTTCAACGTTTCTACAACAAAAGTTTACCAAAACGGTAAGACCCAGCAAGAAAACAATGGCTACATCAGAGCCTCGTAGCAACCGCCCGGCCTCTCAGGCCTCTCTATACCAAAACAAGCCAACACAAACACATCAACAACACAGCAACACCTCCCAGATGAAAGCATTGACAAATCAACACTCAAAGTGTTATAAAGGTTTCAACATAAACTTACCTCAGTGTGATGAGGAGAGCGTTGGTGTAACACACACACACACACAGAGAGAGACAGATAAGTCCAGTGCCGTTTAGTGTCAGTAGATCAGTAATCCAATAGTTTCATTCGTGTAGTTTTCTTTTTCTGTTTGTGAGCGGGTTTCATGCCCTCACCGCGGCACAGCAAGCGCCCGACGGCTAGCCATGGTTCGCCGGTCGCCTCTGATTCTGGTTCCCGTCGCGAACCAGCCCGATCCCTGGACGCGGGCGAGGGGCTAGTGGGCCTCCATCGAACCCCGGTCCTGGTCAGATCACCATGGATGCCTTTCTAATCGCCAATTTGCCCCGTCCGGAGACGGATACGGAGTACGAGACGGATGAGGCGGCGCCGCCGTCCCAACAACACACACCGCGGGCAGACATGGCTCCACTGCCCGCACTCCTCACGCCGGAATCGGTGGCTTGCGTGAGGCCACGCGAAGAACGCTCTGCCATGCCCATGTCGCCGAGAGATAACATCGAGACGCTCTCCCAGTCCCAGAGTGAGATGTATGTATTATCCATATCATTGATCCATTCAAAAACAGCAGATAGCAGTCAGTGCAAGTTCACAGCGCATCACTTTGTAGCCTACTTTCCTGACTAACTAACTTTCGCTAAATTATTCACTCGATCAAATGATGTGTACACTGTACAGGTCCGTGTCCGATGCAGATGATGTCATCGGCAGCACTGATGATTGTCAGAGCAGTATAATCAGAGAGTGGTGTCACCGCGGGGTCAGAAACAGCGCTGGTCACGTGGTTCATTGTCACTTTACACCTCATAGACTTCAATGCATTTTGTAAACTTCCGGTTGGCCGTTTATCACTATACGCCAATAGATGTGTGCGTAGAAGACCTGGCCCCATGAAGTGAACGGGAGTGACGCAACTCTCCATTCTAGGGCTCTGATGATTGTGAGTGGCACCCCCGGAGAGCAACACGCAACCGCAAAGACGACCCTTTCTATGCGCGTAAGTTGTGCACATGCAGCACACATTGCGCGCGCGTGCACAGACACACACACACACACACACACACACACACACACACACACACACACACACACACACACAGTATATTCTGTATAATGTATTTATTTATTTAGATGAGTAACTAATCGCTCTGGGTCTACTAAATGCCTAAAACATTTCCCATGTCAATATGTTCAAAATAAAACAGCATAATGGCAAATATAAATGTATTTTTCTGTTCAAGTTATTCTAGTCAAGGTATTGATGTTTTGTCATTACCCATAACAGTAAAATACATATTCCCATTTTCACCATGCAGTACCCCTGCATACCCATAGTACACATACACCCACAGCAAACCTTTATGTATCTCATATAGCATTGATGCTTTTCACACACACACACACACACACACACACACACACACACACACACACACACACACACACACACACACACACACACACACACACATGGAAACAGAACTTTTCATTCAATTTGAGGAGTAAATAATGTATTTTATTTTGGTATGCGTTTTCAGAAGCTGATCAAGGAAGTGCTTCTCTGTCAGGCACTGGGACACAGAGACCTTCAAGCAAAGGAACAGGCAAAGGTAAGATAAAAATAATGATATTTTATATATATATATATATATATATATATATATATATATATATATATATATATATATATGTGTGTATATATGTGTATATAAATATATATATATATATATATATATATATATATATATATATATATATATATATATATATGTGTGTGTGTGTGTGTGTGTGTGTGTGTGTATATATATATATATATATGTGTGTGTGTGTGTGTGTGTGTGTGTGTGTGTGTATATAGGAGCTCCTGAGCTTCACCGAAGCCATTGTCGAAGCCTGGTGCACCCCGCGACCCACCCAACCCCTCTGGCCCGATCCTCGGAGTGTGAGGAGGTCAGCCCATGTCCCTGAGAAGATACCGCCCAGACCACGAAGGAGAAACCCTACAAGGGTCTGCTACATCTGCAGCAAAATACATAAGAAAAGGAGTGAGACCTCATTCTACTGCCCTCTGTGTCTTGTGCCTTTGCACAGGAGGCTTTGTTTCGAACGGTACCACGCAGAGATTGACTATGAGCATGCAAGCGGTGCTCGACGTCGACGATAGACAGACACATTTTGATGACATGAGTGTAGACATACTGTGTACCGATTTGTGTGATTTTAGGGCAAATTCTGTAGGAGCAGTGTCCAAAAATGTGTTTGAAAAAATCGGCCTGATGGTGGCGCTATATGGGACAGATCCATTTTGATGACATCAGTGTAGACATACTGTGTAGCGATTTGCGTGATTTTAGGGCAAAATCTGTAGGAGTAGTGTCCAAAAATGTGTTTTGAAAAATCGGCCTGAAGGTGGCGCTAAATGGGACATATCCATGTTGATGAGATGAGTGTAGACATACTGTGTACCGATTTGCGTGATTTGAGGGCAAATATTGTAGGAGCAGTGTCCAAAAATTGATGGGTGGAGGTTGTAGGTTGGCAGGCAAGGAGTGTGTGTGCGAAATTTGGCATGGATCGGGGCAACGGTTGCGGAGATACGATGTGACGTGCAAAAGTGTGACGTGTGACGGACGGACAGACAATGTGCCCATTACACTGTAAGAAAATATTGTTTTTGTTTCAAATCATAAAGTAAGCATCTGATGTAATAAATAAAGAGCTGTGAGTAAAAAAAAATGAGTTGTTTGCTTGAAAAGAGACCATTCACAAAAACTTCTTTTTCTCCAGTTGTTATTCTGAGAGGGCTTGGTTTTGGTGAAACAAGGGTTTTCAAATGGCTATAACTAAAGAAGTGTACATGATAAAAACATAATTATTTTTTCTGTGGAAACTAGAAGTTATCCTCTTTCATCTGGGCCATGGCATGACATAGTCATCATTAGACAGAATTAAAAAAAAAAATGGTAAACATGGTAAAAAATCAAGAAATGCTTGGCAACCTAGCTTGATAGTTCACTTTTAATGGTGGCAGTCAATGAGTTAAGAAACGTTTTCTTTTTTTGGAATGTTATTTTCCACTGTTCAATAAAGGTTTGAAGTAGAGGTGGGATGTTTGCGAATGAATCAAGTCTTTTGAATGGCTCTTTGAAATGGGATCCGGTGAAAAGTAGGGAGCCGTTCCTTTCTAAATGAACAGTTGTGGAAAACGTACAAACATTCTTTACTTATGTAAAAGTATCAATACTACAATGTGGAAATACTCTGCCACAAGTAGAGGTTCGGAATTAAAATGTACTTGAGTAAAAGTACAAAAGTATTGGTATCAAAATGCACTTAAAGTACCAATGGTAGAAAGTACTCATTATGCAGAATGTCCCATTTCACAAGTTTTCCAATGAATACAATGTAGAAAAAACATTTGAAAATAGCAGGTCTACAATTTCACAATGTGAGCTTGTAGATCAGCTATTTTCAAATGGAAGGTAAGTACCTACAGTATATATATCCGAAATAAATTATTCAGGGTTGAAGTTTTTTGTAATTATTAAAGCTGCTATTACACTTATTACACTTATTACACTTTTACACTATTACACTTATTACACTTATTACACTGTTACACTTATTACACTATTTTTTTTTTTTAAAGATTTGTTTTTGGGCTTTTTATGCCTTTATTGATAGGACTAGACCGACAGGAAATGGGGAGAGAGATGGGGAATGACACGTGGCAAAGGTCGTCCGGATCGGGAATCGAACCGGCGACGCCAGCAGGCATCATAGCCTAGTATGTGGTATGCGCCTTGACCACCAGGCCAGCGGGCGCCCCACTTATTACACTATTACACTTGTTACACTATTACACTATTACATTATTACACTTATTACACTTATTACACTATTACATTTGTTACACTTATTACACTATTAGACTTGTTACACTATTACACTTGTTACACTATTACACTTACCAGTAAGACTCCCTAATCGGGAGATAAGCGACCGTTGGTCGCTTATCTCCACAAATAGGCCAAAAGTTTGTTTTACCAATTATCAAGACATACGGGCAGTTGACAGTTTGCCATGGTTACTCATTGAAGTTGAATCTCCATATATGGAGACATAAGTTGCTCATACCATAGCAACCATGTTTTTTACAGGGCCTGGGATTGATGACATCAGAAATCTCCATATATGGGCATGAAAGGGATTTTGTTTCTGGAAATATGTCTGTGGGGTGCCACATTTGGAATAAAACACTTACATCACACATCTGGATATCCATACAGCCCATCTAGTTTGCCTGTGTCCATTTATGCCCATATATCTGATGACATTGGGACAATGATCTCCATATATGGGCATAAAACTTATGTTAATTAGTAAAGCCTGGGGATCTCCATATATGGGCATGAGGGGTACCCTAAAAGGGCATCATCTGGGAATAGCAAATATAGTTATCCTAGAAAGTGAAAATCTTACATCAAAGGCCATAACTACCTACCTACCACCATACTGCATTCCTCATTAAACTACCTACCAGTAAGATGCCTATAGGGAGAAAAGCAAAGGGCGAGGTTGCACCATTTCTTGGTCTTCTGGCCAGTGATGTATATCGGACCATTTAACCATATATGGAGACATCTGGTACCCAAAGATATTCACAGATATGGGCTTAATATTGATGACATAAGGGATCTCCATATATGGGCGTAAAAGGGATTTGGTTCCCCTGGCATCACAGGGATCTCCATATATGGGCATAAAATGGATTTGGTTACCCTGGCAACACGGGGATCTCCATATCTCCATATATGGGCATAAAAGGGATTTGGTTCCCCTGGCATCACAGGGATCTCCATATATGGGCATAAAAGGGATTTGGGTTCCCCTGACATTACAGTGATGTCAGTGGCTGGTTCTACAGAGGGGATCTCCATTTATGGGCATAAAAGGGAATGTATGTATGATGATGTCAGATATCATAGACGTCATAGGACTTTCACATAACGAATAACTGAGTAAGCATGTAAACCCGTAAAATCTATATTTGGGCATGGCTGATTTATGACCTCATCATGATGACACGAGCAAACACAGCTGAATTGTATAAATGATCAGTGCAGAAACCAACAGAAGTATTTGACCAAGACTCTTCGATTTAAACATCAACAAAGGTGTGACGTTTGTTGATGGTCACAAAGGTGTGACGGACGGACGGACGGACGGACGGACGGCCGGTGGAGGTTTTCATAGTAAACTGCTCCCTGACGGTCGCAATTACACTTATTACACTATTACACTTATTACATCATTACACTTATTACACTATTATACTTATTACACTTATTGCGCTATTACACTATTACACTTATTACACTATTACACTATTACACTTATTGCCCTATTACACTATTACACTTATGACACTATTACCTTATTACATTATTATACTTATTACACTATTACATTTGTTACACTTATTACACTATTACACTTGTTACACTATTACACTTGTTACACTATTACACTTGTTACACTATTACACTTGTTACACTATTACACTTATTACACTATTATACTTATTACACTATTACACTTATTACACTTATTACACCATTACACTTATTGCCCTATTACACTATTACACTATTACACTTATGACACTATTACCTTATTACATTATTATACTTATTACACTATTACATTTGTTACACTTATTACACTATTACACTTATTACATTATTACACTTATTACACTTATTGCACTATTACACTAATACACTTATTACACTATTACACTTATTGCCCTATTACACTATTACACTTTTACACCTATTACACTATTACGCTATTACACTTATTACACTATTACATTTGTCACACTATTACTCTTATTACACTTATTGCACTATTACACTTATTGCCCTATTACACTATCACACTTTTACACCTATTACACTATTACACATTTGTAGATCTGTAGCATGTAGGGATGGGCCTTGGAATGAGCTCATAGATCTATAAAACATATGGATGGGACCTTAGAAACATGGATTGGCTCTATAGAACATGGGGATGGATCTGTAGATCTGAAAACGTATGGATGACTCCATAGATCTATAGAACATGGGGATGGGCATGTAGATCTGAAAACAAAAAGATGACTCCATAGATCTATAGAACATGGGGATGGCCCTGTAGTTCTGAAAACATGGATGACTCAATATATCTATAGAACATAAGGATGGGCCTGTATCTGTAAAACATATGATGACTCCATAGATCTATAGAACATGGTGTTGGGCCTGTAGATCTGTAAAACATAGGGAAGACTCCATAGATCTATAGAATGTATTAGTAAATCTGTAGATCTGTAGGATATTGGGAAGGGCCTAGGAATGAGCCCATAGATCTGTGAAACATATGGATGGGACCTTAGAAACATGGATCTATAGAACATGGGGATGGGCCTGTAGATCTGTAAAACATATGATGACTCCATAGATCTATAGAACATGTGGATGGGCATGTAGATCTCTTCCATAGGGACTGGTGATGGATTTAGCTAAACTTATGGATAGGAAAGCCCAGAGAACTCACTTCTAGCAAACATGGCAACCCTAGCTGGTTGCCATGCCAACACTGCCAGAACTGCACTTTGAGATTTGAGACTCTGAAACTTTTCAAGTTGAAACTGAAAAAGTAAGAGCAAACATGGCAACACTGCCAGAACTGCACCTTGAAACTTGAGACTTGAAACTTTTCATGTTGAAAAAATATATATATAATCTGAAACCGAAAAAATATTATTTGAATCTGTAAAAATAAGATCTGAGAAAATAATACCTGAAAAAAGTTGAAACTCTGAAAATATGTTGGCGAAACACTGCACAATGCCTTGAAGAATTTCTTCAGAGATACAACACATTTTTTCAGTTTCAAAATAATTTTTCAGTCTTCCAAAACATATTTTCAGAGATTGATAATAACTCTCAAGGTTTTGAAACCTTAGGAGTTTACAAGGTTTCAAACATGAAACACAGAGGGAAAAAAGTGCCAAAATGCATATTCTGAATCTGTGTTTCTGAAGAAGTTGACACTCTGAAAATGTGTTGGCGAAACTCTGAAAAGTGATTTGAATCTCTGAAAAAAAAATTGTTGTATCCCTGAAGAAATTCTGCCAAGACATTGTACAGAGTTTCGAAATAATGAGATTCAAAAACATTTTTCAGAGATTCAAAAACATTTTACAGTCTTGAAATACTACTTTCAAGGTTTGGACTATTGGCATGAATCGGGGTCCCGGTTTTAGGCAACAGTGTTTCGTGTCCCGGTTTGAGTGGCTGAAAATATGGTCACCCTATTTAGGACCTAGTCTGAAGTGTACTTGAAGCTAGCTTAGCAGAACTGGCCTGATGAAGTGAATAGAAACACGCTGGCCTTTAAATGGTTTTGTAAAGATGATTAAAGTACCTTGATTTGACGCCCTCTCCTCCGGTTGTGTTCTTTGAGTGCTCGGATCTAGCTCTCCTGTTTGGCTAGCTTAGCAATAGCATTAGCATTAACCCACACATTCCTCCCGTTTTCACCACGAGCGAGGCTGTAATTTTAGCACACACAATTTAAGGCACAAGCCACACACAGGTTTGTACCCGGCAAATATAAGTGTTGTAACACAGATTGTGTGTAGCCTATTCTGTTCACTCTATGTCCCGTTAACACCGTGGTGGATGCGCGCCTATGTGAATGTGAAGTGAGCAGCACTAACCTAGCTGCAATAAGACTTCCGGTGGCCGATCTCTTCAAAATAAGAGTACCCCTGAGGCAATTGAAAAATGTTGAAGAACGATTAATTTTCCCATGATATGCACATTCAAAATATAGATTTAGCATTTAAACGAACATACACAATGCTAATTATGTTTCTGGGTAAAACCCCTTTTTTTAATAACATAAATATATAAATGGATAAATGCAGTTCGCTGGAGTGCATAGCCTTTACAAATTTATTTAGGCCAGTCAATCTGAGGTTTGATCCAAAAGAAATTGCAATAGTAATGGTTCAAGGTTTTTTATGCTCCTTAGGATCATCCAAAACACATGTTAAAAGTTTTCCATTATATTCTTAGTGGATCAAGATGCATTCAAGGGGTTCAAGTTTGGGTCCCTTCACTTACCCCACCCTGTCCTCACTCTGGTGTCGGAAGCGTTTTCTGCATTCATTTCTTCCATAGACATTTCATAAAGTATTTATTTAAACGTTTTTAAGCCTTGGACAAAGCCACCTCGGCTGGAGAGGAATCATGACAATATTCACATTTTTATGAATGCAAAGATTAATTAGAAAGCTGAAAAAAGGGCAGGGTACGTACAAGACTGTGTACATCATTATTTTTAAAATTGCGGAAACTACACTCCCAGAATGCATTGCGAATGACACTTGTTTCCTGAAATATAGCCCTTAAATCACGCTCAGTTTAGTTATCCAGGCCAGCATATGGCCTGAAATGTTGTGTTTGTCATCTCTGTGGACGCTCTTATCATCATCCTTAACATAGTGCATCATATTTGTAAAAGAAAGACGATCGCTCACGGAGTTCTGCTGAAGTGCAATATTCCGCCGGGAAGACAGGGGGCAGTAGCTACTTCCGCGGTAACCGCAAGATATGTGAAAGAAGAAGAAGCTAGACCAATCACAGACGTCAAATTCACGGGATGTACATGTTTAGCAGTATGGGTAATGCAGTTCTTCTCCATGCGATCTTGCTTGCAATGGATTCAGAACCATGAAAAACCCCTATAGAGGCGGTATTGCAAGAGCTGCTGGTTGTCCAGTGTGGCCAGGCGCACAAAAAGCGCCATTTTCGGACTCTAGTGGGCGCCGATGTTAGAAAAGGTGCCAAGCCATGTCTCAAGATCAATGGCTCCTGCATGCATTCTTCATGTGAGATGACTTTCCAAATACTTCTCCATTCATTCGAAGATGGCATATTTCACATATCTTACAACGGCAACATATATCACATAGGCCTAAAGGAGAAATTGTACAGTACACTGGAAGGCCAGCAGGACTTACAATGCCACCTCCCCCGCTTGGTGAGGTGGCCACTAGCCACAACATATGTAGCGCTGACTACAGACTGTTGGAATTCATTAACAACAGAAAGCTACATCACCGTCACTTGCCACTACATGGAGGCCTGAGATGAAGTCGGCGGTCCTAGCCACAGAGACGGCATGTCGGCGAGCCATACGGCTGATAATTTAGCTGATAAATTAAATGACATTGTGGAATCATGGGGGCTGACCGGGCGCGTGATAGCCTGTGTTCATGACAACACGCGGAACATAGTCTTGGCAAACAGCACACCTCGAGTCGACTGGGCCTCGGTTCCATGCTACACGCATACTCGCTGGCCATCTGCAACAAGTCATTGCTGCTGCAGGCAGGTTGGTCAAACACTTCAAGCACAGCACTAAAGCCACGAAAGCGCTGGAAGCGAAGCAAGACCAAATGGGCCTGGGACATCATCAGCTCGTTCAGTCCTGTAAAACCAGGTGGAACTCAGTTTGTGATGTTTACCAGACTCATAGAACAGTGGTGGGCCGTGTGCGCCGTGCTTTCAGACCGCACATTGACCAGGCTTACAGACACTCGAACACTGGAGATAAATGACGACCACTGCAAACATAACCTCCCTCCCCATGAGCCTTCTATTCTAAATATATATATTTTCTTCCAGTTTTTTTTTTCTTTTTTCTGATATCTACTGTGTTCTATCCGTCTGTCATTCAATGTTATATGAGATACATAAAGGTTTACTGTGTAAATAAGCCGAAAAGCTTAACCCTTAAGTTCTGTTCAGATTCACTACACCTTCGTTCTGTTCGGGTCATTTTGACCCGGTGGATATTTGGTTTAAAAAAAACAACACTAATATAAATTTTAACTTAACAAATCATCATGATACATTGACTTTGACTCAATACCAAACAATTCATATGATATATTTGGTAAATGTTTGCATTTCTGCTTTGCTATATCACATTAAACACTGAAAGAGCTAGGCGTTTTTACTGATTTAGCTGAAATCCATGTAAAAAAAAATACTTCATTTAATACTGGGCAATATTGCTCATGCTTATAGGAAGGGGGGGAGGGTTCGGAATGGGGCTTCGGAAGGGGGGTGTTAGAAGTGGGGGTGACTGTGTGTCTGTGTTTTGGCATAATACTGTGTATTTCTGTGCTTCCGGGTCAAAATGACCCGAACAGCACTTAAGGTTCAAAAAATATGAGGGGGGTGTAGCATGGGTGTAGTGCAAAAATATTTTTTTTACATGTTCATCTCAGAAGAATCTTTAAGGCCAGTGAGTTTCAGGTGGAAACATTTTTAACTTCTACCTTTTTTTCCCAAATGAAAATGTAAAACGGGTCAAAATGACCCGAACAGCACTTAAGGGTTAAAGGGCCACTTCACCTCTGGGACAACCCTCTCTTATTTTATTGTTATTTGACACGATCAACACAATCCTGAGTTATTTTTGTGTTCAATCTGTGTTTTTAGATATTTTAGTATTTCAGCATGTACTAGTGATGCATTTTGCATCATATGATGCAAAACGCATCACTGATGATGCAAAACGCTTCACTGATGATGCAAAATGCATCACTAGTCATGCTGACATACTGAAATATCTAAAAAACACACCGCCCATGGTCGGCGGTGAGGGACCCCCGCAGGACGGCCGACTCACGGCCACCATGCGGGGGTCTGTCGCCGTGCGGGGGCCGGGGGTCCGTCGACCCTCCACCGGGGTCTACAACGGGGTGGGGTGTCTCTCGCGGACCTCGCCGCTAATATTTATTATTACGTTATTTTTCATTAAGAAACGTTTAATTTTTTTGTAATGTTATTTTCTAGTGTCTAGAGTAATTTTTGGCAATAAGAATTAATACAATACAGTTATTTATTATTAAAAGTTACTTTTCATTATTAATAAATGTTTAGTTTTTTGGGAATGTTAGTTTCCGTGTTCAATAAAGGTTTGACGAGGAATTCAAAGCCCAAAAGCCAATCACAACATCATATATTTAGTGTAACGTCAGTCGCAACCGCCGGATGTGCAGCGCCAAAAAGGCAGACGAGCCAAAGTGGAACGCACACCTGTCGTGCCGCCCCTTTCGGATGATCCGCGCCGCGCTCAGTCACGCGTCATCTCGTCTTTGCATTCACTTTGTATGTAATCGCGCTGCTCGAACCATCCAGGTTTGAACCCAGCTTAACTGTCACTGAATGACCAACAGGCATAGACTCACTAGGTGACAAACAAGTAATTGGCATAACTTTGAGGAGAAAGGTGGTAAAAAGCTAAATAAAAATATACAACAACCTTTGTTTTCTTTCACATAAGGGTGTAATGATCATATAGACTCAGAGCAGTATCCCACCTATCTCCCAGACTCCCTCCCCAGAGTTCACAGTTTGATGTGGATCAACATTGACACGTGGTGAGCTTGTAGATTGGCTATTTAAAGGAGTACCCCCAAAATGACAGTTTAAAATTACTTTTCCCTAGGTGGATTTTTGGCAGCTGCTGAAAGTTTTGGTACCATTACATTTACTATGATAATAATAAAAAATATTCTGAATCCATTGCAAGCATTTGTTGTGCACAATAAACAATATGTGGGTTGAAAACGGCCATATCCACTTTTCCATGTCTTCACAAATTATTTTGAGTGGGGGCAAATTTACCCCCAAATATTACAATTTAGGCCAGCCAGGGGTCAACCTTAAATGTCAAAAGAGCCATTTTGGGCAAAAAGCTGCCTGGAGCCACAAAACATATTTGGGGGTTACCAGGAATCCAAATATGGGACCCTCACAGCAATACAGACAATTTTGATTATTTTATTGGCACAATGAATTTACACACATGTACAGTGGACACATTTAAAACATGTAGCACATCACTGGTAGGGCTAAAAGCATTCTGTCCAATAGGAACATCCCAATAAGTCCTTTTACAGTCTTGATTCCATTGGAAGTCCTTGGCACTCAATTTACAGAACATGGCAATGTTCGTTGCATTTGATAAATATAAATAATTCACATATATGTTCGGGGCAGGAGGCAAAAAAAAAAAAACCTTTTTTCCTGTCTTCAGGGAAAAAAATGTAGGCTACCTACGCCTCTGACCTCCTGAAAGATGAATTTTCAGGGCCGTTTTAAAGGAGGCCAGCGAGTTACTTGTTTTAAGGGAAATGGTCAAAGAGTTCCACACTTCAGTGGCTGTATTGTAAAAGGAGAATTTCCCCATGTTTGTACTATGGGTTTGTATTATTAAATCGTTGTTTGCGCTCCCTCTGGTGTTGTAGTTGTGGGTGTCCCTTACTTTTTGGAGGTGTTTGATCAAATATGCGGGCACTGTGGGGGTTGATGTTAGATTTGCATTGACTATTTTAAACGATCAGCATTGGCAGTGAAAGCAAACCAGTTATGTTCTGTTTTCCTCAGTTCTCTCTTCTTTTGTTGTGTTTATTTATTCTACAAATTTTACAACATTGGATTACGTAAGCATGTGTTTTATATTACAACAGCAATAATACATAAATAACTAGAAGAAGTGCTCTTCCGAGCACAGGTCTCCACCAGCCACGCGTCCTGGTGGTGGTATAATAGGCCAATGTAAAAAGGGTGGCATGTGTTCTTCACCAATCTTAGGCCTTTCATGGCGCCACCATGAGGCTGATTTGAACATTTTGTAGTGTAATTTCTTCCTTGGCCTTTTGCGAATGTGCATGCACAATTTCATTACAATTGCACGCTGTTTGAGGCGTTTTGTTTGAAACGGATCAATCCTGCAAAGTTTGGAGGCCAATCTTAGCCAATCAGGATGGAATATTTAATACAGGACAGATCTGTCTTGATCATATGACTGTAGAGATACTGTGTACTGATTTGTGTTCATTTTGGGTCAAATCTGAAGGAGTAATATCCAAAAATGTGTCTTACATAAGTCGGCCTCCAGGTGGCGCTATAAAAGGCTGATGTGAAAAATGCAAGGAAAGGGTTTTTCCTTGGCCTATAGGGAGTGTGCTTACAAAGTTTGAAACTGATCGGTAGAGTTATAGGTAAAACCACGAATTGGCCTGTTATAGCGCCACCATGCGGCTGATTTCAAAAATTTGAAGTGGCATTTCTTCCTCATCCTAGTGGGAACGTGTGTGTGCGATTTCATGTCAATTGCACTCTGCGTTTGTGATTTGAGGCATTTTGTCCAAAACAGACCAATCTTACAAACTTTGAAAGCCAATCTCAGCCAATCAGGATGGAATATGGACAATCAGACAGATCCATGTCGATCACATGACTAGAGATACTGTCTACCGATTTGCGTGGTTTGTGATTTGAGGCATTTTGTCCAAAACGGACCAATCTTACAAACTTTGAAAGCCAATCTCAGCCAATCAGGATGGAATATGGACAATCAGACAGATCCATGTCGATCACATGACTAGAGATACTGTCTACCGATTTGCGTGATTTTTGGACATGTAGGAGTACTGGCCAAAAGGTAGTTTTGCACCAATTGCAAAAGGTAGTTTTGCACCAATTGTCCTGCTGGTAGCGTTAGAACAGGCCCATGTGAAAAATGTGGGGCAGAGGTTCTGAATTTGCATCCAGGGAGTGCGCTTACAAAGTTTGAAACTGATTGGTGGAGTTATAGGTAAAACCACGAATCGGCCTGTTATAGCGCCACCATGAGGCTGATTTCAAAAATTTCCTCGGCCTAGTGGGAACCTGTGTGCGCGATTTCATTTTAATTGCACTCTGCATTTGTGATTTGAGGCATTTTGTCCAAAATGGACAAATCGTACAAACTTTGAAAGCCAATATCAGCCAATCAGGATGGAATATGGACAATCAGACAGATCCGTGTAGATCACATGACTGTAGAGATGCTGTCTACCGATTTGCGTGATTTTTGGACAAAATCTGTAGGAGTAGTGTACAGAAATGTGTTTTGCAAACATCGGCCTCATGGTGGCGCTAGAACAGGGCCATTTGAAAAATGTGGGGCAGAGGTTCTGAATTGGCATCCAGGGAGTGTGTGTGCTCATTTTGGCAGCGTCCGGGCCAACGGCGCCAGAGATTAGCTGGTAACAAACTCGGAGGACGGACGGACGCACGGACAGGGGCGAAAACATACTCCCCCCCTGCCTTCGGCTGGTGGAGACAATAAACATAGTACATTTCCATATAATTATTTGTAAAGCTACAGGGAGCCACTAGGGAGTCGTGGGTTGCAGAGCCCTGCAATAAGCATATCAGCATATTAGCATGAGATCTGATATATATGTTTTGTGCCAGAGACTCCCAAAAGAGATTCATGTAAAAAACAAATTTCCTGTCAGTAACTGTTCACTATCAATAAAGGCAGAAAAAGCTAAAACAATATCTCAAAATAGAAAGAAAGAAAGAAAGAAAACCATTGTCAAATAAATAATGTACCATGTACGAACAGTTTATGTACACTATGTAGACTAAAATGAAAGAATAGTGATAGTTTAAAAGCAGGGTTAAGTATTGTCTGTGGTTAAATTAAATGTTAAATATCTATATTAGGATAGTACTCATTAATATGGAGTGTTTGCTCAGTAACAGGGGTCTCCCTGTCTCTCCAGGCTAAGATTTATTTTCAGGTTGGGATGCAAATTGCATCCAATCAGTATAGAGAACTCAGTCAGGATACAGTTTAAATAAAACAGAGACAGGGAGACCCACACATAGCAACACGTGTTACTGTATTGTTCACAGTAGTTATTATGGGGTAGGCATGCATTGTTTGCAGTAGTTGTTATGGGTATGTAAACAACTTCCACAGTTGGAGGTGGACCATGCATTTGATTGAACATTTATGTTATGATATGTAACACAAATCAAAAACCTGTAGCAGTGAAACTTTTGATTTTTTAAGAAACCAAGCATATGTACAACAAACAAATCACAGGAAAAAAGTACAAAACAGTCAGAAATCATATACAAGATAATGACAACAGAGAAAAGGTTTATGGTTTATCTGTTTGTTCCAGAGCTTAGAATATAAACACATGAAGTGAGTGAGTGTGCTTTCCCTTCCTCCCTCTTATGTCCTGGAAATGTCTGTAGTCAGAAGGCTCCAACTCTCTTAATTCTCAACAAATCTCTATGATTCAAATTTTCCAATGAGCATTGAGATGTTAGTGACGTCTATATAAATACAATGATTTGAGCACCTCAGTACAGCTGAAGAGTTAGTGTAACACTGCGCGGCAGCACTTATTCATAGTTTGTGATTGTCATGACTAGAATGCCTCTAGAATCAGTAGCAGGTGGCATTAAATAAGACGTCAATAATAGTGCCATAATAATTCTCAGTATCTTGACCAAGCACTGCAACTAAAGGGTTTGTCTGCCTGTAGTCCTTATGTTTTATTTCAAAAAGTTTATTTGAATTTATCTGTTTTTGATTTTTTCTTTTTACATTACAATCAAAGGGCATTTCCCCTACACTGGATGTAGTTTTTTTTTTAGCCTTTACCCTTTACGATGTGGCGATCCAAGGCGGTATTTCATCATCTCCCCCTGTATGAGACCTCATATGTATGTTTATAATTTGCATTTGATTATAACCTTTAGCAAAAACTAGACAAGTAAAAGGCTTTCCCCTGTATGAGTCCTCATGTGTACTTTCAGCTTATCACTTCGACTACAGGCTTTACCACAAACTGTACAAGTAAAGGCCTTCCCCCCTGTATGAGTCATCATGTGTACGTTTAGCATACCACTTTGACTACAGCCTTTACCACAAACAGTACAAGTAAAGGGTTTTTCCACTGTTGAGTCCTTATGCTTACTTGACTTAAGCTTTTGAATTCCTTTCGGAACATAGGCCATTGATGAATCGTTTCCACCCTCGTCTGTCTTGGGCCATACTATCCAGCTGTTTCCACGTCAGTCCCTTCTCCTTCACTTCCTGCTCTGTGCTCCTTCTCCAGGTGTTTTTGGGTCTTCCTCTGCTCCGCTTGCCTTGTGGGTTCCATGTTAGTGCCTGTTTGGTTGTCGTTTTGCTTTTTCTTAGTGTATGACCAATCCTTTCTCCTCAACAGCTGTATTTCTATTGTTTCCTGGTTGGTGCGTTCCCACAGGTTGATGTTAATAATGCGATTTGGCCAGAAGATCCTGAGGTTGCGTTTTAGGCAGTGGTTGGTGAATGTTTATAGTTTATTGGTGATGTTTTTGGTGGTTCTCCAGGTTTCAGATCCGTACAGGAGTACAGATTTTACATTGGAATTGTAGATTTTGAGCTTTGTATTGAGAGAGATGTTTTGGGTTTTCCAGATCTCATTTAGTATGTTGAATGTGGTTCTTGCTTTCCCTATTCTTGATTTAACATCCTATGAGTCCTCATGTGTACTTTTAAATGACCACTTTGACCACAGCCTTTACCACAAACAGTACAATTAAAGGGTTTTTCCCCTGTATGAGTCCTCATGTGTACTTTTAAATTACCATAATGACCACAGCCTTTACCACAAACTGTACAAGTAAAGGGTTTTTCCCCTGTATGAGTCCTCATGTGTACTTTTAAATCACTACTGGTAACACATCCTTTACCACAAACAGTACAAGTAAAGGGTTTTTCCCCTGTATGAGTCCTCATGTGTACTTTTAAATTACTACTGGTACCACAGCCTTTACCACAAACTGTACAAGTAAAGGGTTTTTCCCCTGTATGAGTCCTCATGTGTACTTTTAACTCACCACTATGAACACAGCCTTTACCACAAACTGTGCAAGTAAAGGGCTTTTCCCCTGTATGAGTCCTCATGTGTACTTTTAACTCACCACTTCGACTAAAGGCTTTACCACAAACTGTACAAGTAAAGGCCTTCCCCCCTGTATGAGTCCTCATGTGTTTTTTCATATTACTCATTTGACAAAATCCTTTACCACTAACTGTGCAAGTTAAGGGCTTTTCCGCTGTATGAATACATATGTGCGTCTTTAGGGCTCCCTTTTTATTAAAGATTTTGCCACACACCGTACAACTAAAACCTTTCTTCCCTGTGTGGCTGTTCTTGGAGTGAGTTTGTTTTGACGATGGCAAGTCCTGGGACAGCTTGTGGCTTACAGACAATGTTTGTCCTTCCACATTGTGTGTCTTATGTGAATCCAGTGTGTTTACAACCGGCTGACCTTCCCATGTCTCCTCCCACTCATCACTGTCTTCAGTGACGTCAGATTGAGAACAGTGTGAAGCGAGAAGATGGTCACCACTAGTTGGTTGTGATGTTCCACAGTCCTCTACATCAGCTTGTGTTTTCATGTGTTCAGTTGAGGTGCTGGCTACAGGCTCTGTCTCTCTGTTTTCATCATCACCTTCACTTTTCACTGCTAGTAATGTCAACGTTGATCCATCAGCCTCCTCTTGTAGTAGCTCCTCCTGTTCCTCTTTAATCTGTGGAGGTTGTGGTTCCTCCAGACTGGGCGTCCTCTCCTGATGTTCAGGGAAAAGCTCCTCTTTACACAGAGGGAGGGAAACCAAGTCTAGGGGGGAATAAAAAGATAAAACATTGAAGGTTTGAACTTTATTTTTTCATGCAGTGTTTTGTAGTAAAACTTCAGCTGTAAAAACGTTTTCCATTTCCAAACCATGAGTCTATTATCATCCATTAAAAAAATAAAAATAAAATAAGCCATTTGCAAACATTCTAATTTACCAACACATGCTTGGAGCATATTCCAGTTTGAATGTGTGTGCTCTTCTAAGTGTTGGTTGACAAGAGGATAACCATAAAACAGATAGATAGATAGATAGATAGATAGATAGATAGAGAGATAGATAGAGAGAGAGAGAGAGAGAGAGAGAGAGAGAGAGAGATGACGACACGTACTGATGTCCGGGGGGTTTTCAGGTTCCTGTTTAACAGAAACACTCCAACTCATCTTCACCTTCAGGCTGGACTCTGCACACTGGTCTGCAATGAAGGAATATAATAAGGACTTTATTAACTCTTATTCTGCCAGATGTTGTTATTTATTATTGGGTTTTGTGCCAGCAAAAGCACCTTACCTTTGCGATGATATAGACAAAGGTGTATTCTTTTTTTTTTTTGAAATGTTCTCTTAAAGAGTGTGCCGTGGCTCTACCAGCAGTAGGGGGCAGCCTCATGCAAGAATTAATGTGAAAATGGTCTCAGCTCGACGCTTGCTTGTCAAGGCTGTTCAAGGCTGATGAGTCGCTACAGAGCAATAGATCCAGAGAAAAACACATGGAACAGTGTTGTGACTCCATTGATGTTAACGTCCAGTTGGATTTTAAGAGTACTTTTATGGGAGCTGTTTCAACGGTAGACACCCGCGCGACACCTCAACAGGTTACAGACATCAAACCAAGGTACAAAAGAACGAGCCAAAGAACGTACAATTGGCATTATCGGGCCGTCAAAAATGGGGCGAACGGGAACGTTCAAAGCAGTATAAGAGTTAAGATATGGAATTTGATTGCGACCGAAGGTCGCATATACCCTGAAAAACCTTGTCACTTGAGTGACCTTCCTTCCTTCCTTCCTTCCTTCCTTCCTTCCTTCCTTCCTTCCTTCCTTCCTTCCTTCCTTCCGTAACCTTCCTTCTGTACAGGGAGTGATGTCAGTGTGATGTCAGCGAGTGTACGGGGCGGCTACACGAAAGACTAAAAAAAGAGAAGGATACACAAGACTAGGAAAGACAAAAAAGAGAAGAATAAAAAAAAAAAAAAGGAGGAGGAGGAGGAGGATAAAGATACCAAAAGGAGAGAGAAGAAAGGGTGGATGAGGTACAATGTGTCTCAGAAAAGAAAATGTAACAAGGAGGTGGCAACGGGGCGGATAGATAAAGTTATTAGGCCTGGATCCAACTTTAAAGGGATATTACACTTTCAAAAAACTTTTTGTCATTGTATGGTCTAATCAGGCTTGTATGAACACCCTGAACAGTTTTTAATTTGCTTCATTCAGTATTTAGATATTTGATGTAAATGTTACCAGCTCCAACACGCCCAGGCCCTCTCCACATACACACCCATTGTAACTTCAAACTCCATTTTAACCATGATAGATTCATTAAAAACACCCATTATTTTTTCTGGTGACTCACAATACCCTCCTAATACGTGAGCAGACCGTGTTTTTTCAATAACCTTTTTCTTTTATTTTTAATAATTCTTTGGGAAAATGGAAAACATTAAATACAATAATATTTTATTGAAAATAAATGAAAAAAGTTATTGAAAAAACACGGTCTGCTCACGTATTAGGAGGGTATTGTGAGTCACCAGAAAAAATAATGGGTGTTTTTAATGAATCTATCATGGTTAAAATGGAGTTTGAAGTTACAATGGGTGTGTATGTGGAGAGGGCCTGGGCGTGTTGGAGCTGGTAACATTTACATCAAATATCTAAATACTGAATAAAGCAAATTAAAAACTGTTCAGGGTGTTCATACAAGCCTGATTAGACCATACAATGACCAAAAGTTTTTTTAAAGTGTAATATCCCTTTAAGTCGACGCACAGGATTCCAGAAGTGTAGTGCTTATTCGCTCTTGTATCAAACTGGTACTTAGAATTTAATATATATTTTCTAAAGTAAATATGGGGGCGGCTGTGAAAAAAAGAGAAGAATAAAAAAGAAAAAAAAGGAGGAGGAGGATAAAGATACCAAAAGGAGAGAGAAGAAAGGGTGGATGAGGTACAATGTGCGGTATCCTCCTTGTCAAGCTCGACGTTGGGCATTTGGACCTATACATGGAGAAATGGAGCGAACCTGTTTGGCCTAAACATGGAGATGTGGTACAGAATGACTCATATATGGCCATAAAAAGTATGTCATGTGACATCACTTCCTGTACAGACAGTCAGACAGACAGACAGACAGACAGACAGACAGACAGACAGCCATTGACTCCGGCCTAACAATGGCTACTGTCTATGACGGTAGTCCCATATGAAATGATGGACTGGATATCTCCATATATAGTGTTCTCCACATCTCCATGTTTAGGCCCCATCACTCACACCCTAGGTGGGGTTGGCGATAGGGCCTTTCTGTGTGGAGTTTGCATGTGCTCCCCGTGTCTCCTAGGGTTGATACTAGGGGTGTAACGATACATTATAATAGCGATTCGATACATATCACGATACATGGTCGACGATACGATACATGGAAGATATTGGTTCATTCATGGCAATACGATACGATTCGATTTAATTATTTAAAATCGATATAGTAACTATTTAGCAAAGAAATTAAATCTGTGTGAAAGGTGTGGATAGTGCAGGTTTTTAAGGGAAACATGTATTATTATGGATATAAATAAGTAAACACAGTGATTATCTGCCAAATACATGGACATTGTATATTGACAAACCTGCACCTTGACATGAACCCAGAGATTACATACATTTATCGATAGACCAGTGTAGCTATATGGAAAGGAAAAGTAATTAAACCCCTCCTTTTAATTTGTTCTTCTTAAAAATGCCAAATACAATGGACAAGTAGGTAGTATCGATACAATCGATTCTTTACACTGCCGATTCGATACGATACAAAATAAAACGATACGATTCGATTTTAGCTGTTTTCATTTCGATCTACTTCGATTTTTTAAGTTAAACTCACTGAATGCCATCCTTGATTAAAAATCTACAAAACTGGTGCCAGCCATTTTGTTTAATTTTGCCTTTTTATGGGGGCCAAAATCATATTTTGTACTTAAATTACATATATAAATCTATGCTTCTATCGAAAGCCACACTACCCCTCTTACAAAGGAAAACATGTATATTTATTGCGACCGTAAGGTCGCAGTTTAGTATGAAAACCTCCACCGGCCGTCCGTCCGTCCGTCCGTCACACACGTCACACTTTGCCCTGCTCAATGTATACGTGTAACGCCTGATACTGAGGTGATGTGTCACTGTGACATCACAGATACTGAGGTGATGTGTCACTGTGACATCACAGGTGAGATCGCAGTGATGTCAGATACTCAGAGCAGGGTTCTCCATATTTAGGCATAAACAGGTGACATCACAGTGATGTCAGATACTCAGAGCAGGTATCTCCATATATGGGCATAAAATGGATTCTGTTAGGGATCTCCATACTGTATATGGGCATAAAAGGGATTAGTGATGTCAGATACTCAGAGCAGGGATCTCCATATATGGGCATAAAAGGGATTAGTGATGTCAGATACTCAGAGCAGGGATCTCCATATATGGGCATAAAAGGGATTCAGATGGAGATTCAACTTCAATGAGTAACAATGGCAAACTGTCAACTGCCCGTATTCTTGATAATTGGTAAAACAAACTTTTGGCCTATTTGTGGCTTATCATCACATCCAACCATCTTAAGATACTCAGCTAGTGGGGAATGCTCTCTTCCCTGGTGAGAATTGCCCCTTTATATAGGGCTTGTTTGTGTATTGTATGACATCACGCCACATCATCAGCTGTGGACTCTGTGATGTCATCGTATCTCCATATATGGCCATCTCCGTATATGGAGATATAAGTCGTCCATGCCCAGGTATGGGCTGGTGAGGTCAGACTTTGTGTGATGGGTAGGTTATCTCCATATATGGAGATTCAACATTCCAGGTGTAACTATGGCTGCCCGTATGACGTGAGAGGTGGAGGCTGTGATATTTGTGGAGATAAGCGACCAACGGTCGCTTATCTCCCGATTAGGGAGTCTTACTGGTATATATATATCCTATCATTAGATTTGGGCTTCAATAGAACATGTGTAAGATGTCTTGATCATCATCATATGTGAATGCTGTCTCTGGGCCTGTGTGTAATCTGGAGTGCAATGGCCTGTGAAAACCACCAGGTGGTGGTCTCCTACTATCTGATCAACTAACAGAAGAAGGAAGAAGACGTCCATCTTTTTTTTGGTTTGGGCCTTGTTGTTTAATTTTGGCCAGGCCTTTTAGCTAGCATGCTACACACTTCAGAGCCCTGGCGATCGCGATCAAGGATAGCAATCGCCAAATGGATGGCACCGCTGGTTTCGTGTGATTTTTCTGAGTTTTTGGAGTACTTATAGTTCGTCAGGGAAGCACGGGAAGTGTAAAAACGAACGTTTTAAGATAACATTTAAACGGCCGGAACCAATGTTCGGTTATACCGTTTCCCGTCGGACTGTGTTACACTGGTGCTACAGTCAAATCGGCCGTATCGCTCCGGTCACGGAGGCTCATGGCTAACTTCTAGAGCGATTTTTTTGAAAAAATTATAAAACTTTTGATTAATTAAAAAGACGTAAAAGACGTTTATGGCACTAAGAATCAAAGACGTAATAGACGTTTATGGCGTTCAGTGAGTTAAAAACGATATTTCGATACAGTTACTATATCGTTACACCCCTAGTTGATACCCTCACAAGCCGAGTTTTCTCTCGGCTTGATTACTGCTTGATTACACTTCTCTCTGGTCTGCCAAAGAAAACAACTGACAGACTACAACTTGTTCAAAATGCGGCAGCCAGAGTTTTAACAAAAACTAAGATAAGAGAACATATTACTCCAGTTTTACCGTCGCTACACTGGCTCCCTGTTGTTTTTAGGATTGATTTTAAAATTATTTTACTTGTTTATAAAGCTCTAAATGGTCTGGCACCTCGTACCTCTATGACTGCCTGCATAGATATGTTCCAACCCGCCCACTCAGGTCCTCTAGTGCAGACCTACTTGAGGCGCCAACAATGACATATAAAAAATATGGTAAAGCAGCTTTCTGCTTCTATGGACCGACAGCTTGGAATAAACTCCCACTACACCTAAGACAGGCAGCCTCGGTGGATAGCTTTAAAGCACAGCTCAAGACCTATTTCTTTACTCTTGCTGTTAGCTGATTTTTTAATCCCTGTGCTGCTATTGACGTCCACACTGCTCTTAAATAGTTTTTCAATGTTCTATGCTTTTATTTTTTCTTGCTTTATTGTAATCATTTTAATTATTTCTTTTTTATGTTTTTATTTTATTTTACTTTTTCTCTGTTAAGCACTTGTGCTTCATTTTATGCTCTGTAAAGCACTTTGAGCTGAATTTCATGTCATGAAAGATGCTATACAAATAAAGTTTTATTATTATTATTATAAAAACATGAACAACTTGCTCATCGGGAGCAGATAGGGGTTCAGCGTTGAGAGGCAGTTCCATGTGCATCACAGGACAAGGACAAGGAAGCCGTCGTTAGAGGTTGTAAACCAGGGGGCCAGAATAGTAAATAAGGTTTGGGAGTGAACCGTCACTCAATACGCCTCTGGCCAATCACAGCGTGTCTTTTCCGGGACTTTCCTGACGGCTGCTATCATTAGTGTGGTTGCCCAACAGGGCAACACATTATAGTCCTGGGAAAACTTTATTTACTAACTAGGGTAACTTTTCCACTGCCATTGGAAATTGATTGAATTAATGTGAATGGGAATCAATAGGGAATCAATGGGATAGGGAATCAATAGGGAATCAATGGGAGTGGGAATAAGTAGGGAATCAATGGGAGTGGGAATCAATAGGGAATCAATTGGTCGAGCTTCACATGACAGTTAGCTTGCTGCAGAATATAGTCACGTCAGCAACCACTTGCAATTTCCAATTGCATCTTTTCTAGTTCACTATCACGATAGTGATACTAGTGCCCCTCGCCAGCCTATTAGGCTCCATGCACAGCAGCCATATTAGAATGAAATCGGGCCTCTTTCTTACTTTATTCACAGGTGTTGCTAATGATAATAATGAAGGCTCAGTTCCATTCTGGTCAAACAGAGTCAGGGTGCAGATATTGTGCATGTGGTTCCTTGAGGGGGTTCCAAATGGCCTCTTACAGGTGTTTAAGTCTGGGAGTGTACAAATGGAACCAAGTCAACCTGTACGGGTCCATTTGGTTCCATTTGTACACTCTCATAATAATAATAATAATAGTCATAAGAATTAAGGGTAACCGGAACGCTCATCCCAAAACACACTCTGCCCGTTCTGAGGTCGCCGGCATTTGACACAGGTCAAGTGTGTTTTGGCCTTGAATTCTTGTATTCAATAAAACACTACATACAGGTTGTACAGTAAATAAAACAGTACATACCTATCCTGCACAACTTTACAACAGGTTGCATCGTTGCATCAAACAGTCCATGTCCCTTGTCCATCTCTCGCTGTTCCTCTGACAACGTTGAATATGTCTGGGAGGCCATCGCTCTAGACTCTGTAGACCTCTCCCTGTGGTGCTCTGTGGAAATCACCAGTATAAAGAACTTTTGTTATCATTCAGCAACCTTATATTATACCATGATGTAATCAAATCAAACTATAGACGTTTACCATGTTTTGTTCAGTTGAAATGATCAGTCACTACTTGTTCTAAGAGCTAAATTAATTGTCCTCATCCTGATGTAAACACCAAGTAAAATAAAATAACATTTTAATCCTGGGAAAAAAAGATAGAAGACAAAACAATCTACAAGCTCAACATGTGGGACATTTTTAACTTCCAGATTGGCTATTTTCGCTACTATAGGTAAAGAGTTCGGGTCACTACGGAGCGCTCACACCTCTGTCGCCACGCCAATCCAACTGATATAATGCCCATACATATCTGTCAGTCCTTGTCCCTTTCATGACCATATCTGGACAGCCCATATGGGCATGCCTCCTTTTTTGCCCATATGGAGCTGACCTTGTCCTTATAGGTTTATGGCTGAGTCATGGTGATGTGAGAGCTTGTAGATCTGCTCCTCTTCAAAGCCATGCGATCAGTGTTTCCAGATTTTGCAACAGAAATAAGCAACCAGGTCTATGAAAACAAGCCCAAGAGGAGCGACTATAGGCCGAATGAGCACTTCAAGCGCCGGCTATTTCAAAATAGCCGATCTACAAGCTGGGCCGGCGGTGCTTGTGTGTCTATTTGATGACCACTGATGCTACAATTCTCTTCCGGCCCGCAGAAGTACCATTAAATGGTAAATAGTGCATTTATATAGTGACTTTATCCAAGGCGCTTTACAGAGATTCACCCATTCACACAAATGGCAGAGGAAACCATGCAAGGCACCAGCCTGCTCATCAGGGGCAACTAGCCGCAAATTGCAACACTAGATTTTTTTATAATCGGATGAATCTAGGGTTGCAATACCTCCCATAGGCAGCCAATGCATCAAAACAGTTTTTTGCTATCTGATTGTATTAAACTACGTCAAACTCACCAATATTGCGGCTCTATGGAAAGCTTGGAATTTACTCTTTCTATCTGCAAAGTGTTTGTTTCAGAATAATCCATCGTAAACATGTTATGATTTATTTTCTGTCAAGAAATCCGAGCAGACATGGTTTATTTTCAAAGTGTTGAACTTCGGAAGCGCTCGTCTTCCATAACGCAACGTCCCGCTGCCTCCTGCATTATGTGACATTTAGAACCAGGTGGTACACAGGACCGCTGAGCGATTTTCCACGAGCGCTTCCAAACTCCAGGACTTAGAAAAAATAAAATCTCCTGAACCAAATTTCTTGATAGAAACTGGCTCATAACATGTCTATGATGGATTTTTCTGAAACAAACACTTTGCAGATAGAAAGAGTAAATTCCAAGCTTTCCATACAGCCCCAATATCGGTGAGTTTGATGCCGTTTAATACAATCAGATAGCAAAAAACTGTTTTGATGCATTGGCTGCCTATGGGAGGTATTGCAACCCTAGATTCATCCGATTATAAAAAAAATCTAGTGTTGCAATTTGCGGCTAAGGAGCAACTAGGGGTTCAGAGTCTTGCTCAAGGACTCTTTGACACTAACTCTGAGGGAGCCCGGGATCGAACTGGGAACCCTTTGAGAACCCTCTGTGTTTTAACGACGGTTTATCTACCCCTGAGCCCCTGCCACCCCTTATCTTTCGTATTGTTCAATACAGACATACCTGCAGTGTGTAGTGTGGTGTTGTGTGTGTGTAACAGACATACCTGCAGTGTGTAGTGTGGTTAACAGACATACCTGCAGTGTGTAGTGTGGTGTTGTGCGTGTAACAGACATACCTGCCGTGTGTAGTGTGGTGTTGTGTGTGTAACAGACATACCTGCAGTGTGTTGTGTAGTGTAGTGTGGTGCTGTGTGTGTAACAGACATACCTGCAGTGTGTAGTGTGGTGTTGTGTGTGTAACAGACATACCTGCAGTGTGTAGTCTGGTGTTGTGTGTGTAACAGACATACCTGCAGTGTGTAGTGTGGTGTTGTGTGTGTAACAGACATACCTGCAGTGTGTAGTGTGGTGTTGTGTGTGTAACAGACATACCTGCAGTGTGTAGTGTGGTGTTGTGTAGTGTCTCCATCTCTCTCTGGAAGAGGTTGCACATGACCTCTGCGGCCGCACGGAGGCGCTCCAACACAAACACTCTGACATCGAGCTTCACGCGACAAACATCAACACTTTGTTGCTTTTCCAAAACACACAATATCTCCTCTCCCACCGACGTCATGTGTTCATTTATCTTCAGCCGTACAGACTCCATTTGAAGCGTTTTAACTCCTTTTAATATGAGAAGGTTTACACCACGCGCAGTGTCCCAACCACCATGAAACACCAACACTTCCTTTGTTGTGGAAACACGACGCCTGTGCTCGTTTCCCAACTGCTCTGAGCACAACGGTGGGGGCCGCGGGTGGCCCAGAGATGTAAGGGAGCGTTTGTTTTCCCTGGAGACGACGGAGGAGCGCCGTCTCAAGCGGACTCGAACCACGTGAGACACCGGAGGACGAGCGAACTAAAGCGAGCGAGTCTCCGTGTCGAGCGTTGCGAAGTCCGTCCGAGTTATGTCCTGATAGGGACAGAATAGTACATCTTCATCCCCTCGACGAAGTGAACACGGGTCCAAGTGAACACAGCGGAGCTCCTTGCCCCCCGGCAACCACCGTTATGCTTAGGTTTGTTGGCAAACGCCAGGTCGCGTCCCAAAACCACCATGAAACACCAACAGTTCCTTTGTTGTGGAAACGCCACGCCACAAACATTCTACTTCCGGAAGATCCGGCTTCCGGATCAACGTGTTCAACGCATGCGCAATAATGGATCCGAGCACTGTTTGCTCTAATGCCTTTCGCCCCCTGGTGGAGGAGATGTGTAACTGTCTGTCACTGTCTGTCAGACATACAGAGACTGATTCACTATGTGAGTCAGTAGGATACAACAGCAGTGAAAATACAGAAATGTGTGTGGGGAAGAATCAATTGGCAATTTGGCATAACCACTAAATTGGGGAGAAAGGGATGTAAAAGGAAAACAATGTTCATTAAACTTTGTTCCCTTCTTTTTTGTGTGAAATATGATCAAGATAATGATCATTAGACTCAGAACATCGACATGCACGTTCACGTTGTGCGGCTTGTAGATCACAACATGGAGGTGTCAGACAGCATAGGGCCAGGATTGGGGCCTTTATCTCTTTTAAGAAAATAACAATAAGAAGAAGAAGAAGAAGAAGAAAAAGAAACAAATTCAACATTTTTATTTCAACAAACTCATTGTGTTTAATCAAGAAGAGGGAGCCACATATGGCATTGATTGATTAAAATTATGCTTTGTTAACAGTTGCAGTGGTACAGATTTATACAAAAGGATGCTAAAAGGATGACCCTGAAAAGCCCAGGGCTCATTTCCATTGAGGTCCTTTATATTCAATTCAACAGGACATTTAATGACAAAAACAACGTAGGCATATTACACAAGTAGTCAAAACATGAACTAAAATGTACAGTAAGCAGACCTCTTACAGAGGCCAGTTACAAATTGATGATATATTTAGGTGCTCTTTTAGAGCTCTTTTTCAAACCCGTGACACGCTCTCATGCATCAGAGCCTTTGTGGTATGCACCTGGACCGGTAGGCCAGCAGGCACCCCAGGACACAATAATAGATTTAACTTCTTTCCATTAATCATCACCATGATTGACTGGATTATGGGCGAAGAAAAGAAAAGAAAAAAGTCTGTTAATACTGCATCAAATGCAGTCAACAAGCTATGCTATAAAAACTGGTAAACTGATAACATTTCTCAATTTCTATCTGTGATATTAATAATAATTGTCATAAGAATTAAGGGTAAACTGAACGCTCGACCCAAAACACACTCGGACGGATTCTTTCCGCAGGAGGAAGTGGTTTCCGAGGTTTAGGAATAAGACAGAAAAAGCCCAAACATCTCAAAGATTGAAAGTAAAGAAAAATCATATTATCATATTGAACATTTCTTGTATGATATATAACAAAAATAAAACATCTGTAGCAGTGAAAACCTCTTTTTTATATTGTATTAGCCGTTCACAGAAGAAGAAAAAAAAGCACAGGAAAGTAAAGTTCAATACAAGGTGGAAAGAGGATTTTAACCCAACAAAGCACTGTGGCTTGCTTCCATTGGGGTCCTTTGTACTCAATTCATTGAAACATTAGATGACAACACTTTGCAAAACACCATATAACAGTCAGATATCAGAAACCAAACATATGTACAGCAAACAAATCAGAAATAATAATGACAATCATCAGAGAAATGGTTGAGCTGTTTTTCCATAGCTTACAAGAAAACAAATGGAGTGAGTGTGCGTTCCCTTCCTCCCTCTAATGTCCTGAAATGTCTGGAGTTGGGAGGCTCCAACTCTCTTAATTCTCAATAAATCGCTATGATTCAGATTTTACTAAAATGAGAAGACGTGAGTTTCAATATCTTGTGTCAATTGTGTTTACCGCTGAGATGTTAGTCTGTATAAATACAATGAGAACCTAAGTGCAGCTGAATAGTTAACACAGCTCGGCAGCACTAATTAATAGTGTGTGAATGTCATGACATTCTCTAGAATCAGTAACATGTGGATGATAACCCACTTACACATGGTTTTATTCAACTGTCTGCAATCAAAGGCTACAGCTTATAAAGCAAGCATTGGGATTGCAACCATATATGATTATGGCCATGCATGCACTTGACCATTTCTCCTTTCAATATGACGTTTCTTACTCTTTTGGTCTCGCCGCTTAACGCATGCCTTGCACTGATCTTAAAGGGAATGGCAGCTGATACTCTCTCTGATTGGTTTGATTAAAGTAACACCCAACACCCATGACTAATTCAGGGCCGTTTTACCGTGAACCGCTTTGATGCAGTGTGCAGAATTCCGCACCCACAATAGCAAAATGGCATTGGTCACACCTCCACAAGACCTGGCGTTAATTAAGACATCCATAATACAGTTGTTTGAATCCTCCGTATCTTGACCAAGCATTTGCCACAAACCGCAGCTAAAGGGTTTTCCTGCCTGTATGAAGCCAGGGTGCCAGCCTGCTACACTACGTTTCGTGGATCTGTTTTATCATTTCGCTTCTCAGTCTGTATATCAGTTTTGACGGAGGTGATGTTGTTGCTGATTGGATGTTGTTCCAACAAATCAGAGTAGATTAGGGTAGCTACGTCATCAGCCAGCCAATACACACTGGTGTATTTGTCCCACCCCCACCAAAGACCAATAAGAAGCCACGTTTGGATTCCACTCGCATTCTATGTCTCACCTCCCCTTGGAGAATGGAAGCTGTCCAGACTGAGAAGCCAAGTGACAAAATAAATCCATGGAGAGTACCACAAACTGCACAAGTAAAGGTGTTTTAACCTGTATGAGTCCTCAAGTGTACTTTTAGATTATTACTATGACTAAAAGCTTTACCACAAACTGTACAAGTAAAGGGTTTTTCCCCTGTATGAGTCCTCATGTGTGTTTTTAAATTACTACTTTGACTGTAGCCTGTACCACAAACTGTACAAGTAAAGGGTTTTTCCCCTGTGTGAGTCCTCATGTGTGTTTTTAAAAGATCACTTTTACTGTAGCCTGTACCGCAAACTGTACACGTAAAGGGTTTTTCCCCTGTGTGAGTCCTCATGTGTACTTTTATCTTACCACTTTCACTAAAGGCTTTACCACAAACTGTACAAGTAAAGGGTTTTTCCCCTGTATAAGTCCTCATGTGTGTGTTTTTAAATTAACACTTTGAACGTAGCCTTTACCACAAACTGTACAAGTAAAGGGTTTTTCCCCTGTATGAGTCATCATGTGTACTTTTAACTCACCACTTTGACCACAGCCTTTACCACAAACTGTACAAGTAAAGGGTTTTTCCCCTGTATGAGTCATGTGTACTTTTAACTCACCACTTTGACCACAGCCTTTACCACAAACTGTACAAGTAAAGGGCTTTTCCCCTGTATGAGTCCTCATGTGTGTTTTTAAATTAACACTTTGAACGTAGCCTTTACCACAAACTGTACAAGTAAAGGGCTTTTCTCCTGTATGAGTCATCATGTGTGTTTTTAAATTAACACTTTGACCGTAGCCTTTACCACACACAGTACAAGTAAAAGGCTTTTCCACTGAATGAACAACTTTGTGCCTCTTCAGATTATTCTTGCGATTAAACATTTTGCCACACTCTGTACAACTAAAACTTTTCTTCCCTGTGTGGCTGTTCTTAGAGTGAGTTTGTTTTGACGATGGCAGGTCCTGGGACAGCTTGTGGCTTACAGACAATGTTTGTCCTTCCACATTTTGTGTCTTGCGTGAATCCAGAGTGTTTACAACCGACTTAGCTTCCCTGGTCTCCTCCCGCTCATCACTGTCTTCAGTGACGTCAGATTGAGAACAGTGTGGAGAGAGGAGCTGGTCACCACTAGTTGGTTGTGATGCCCCACAGTCCTCTACATCAGTTTGTGTTTTCATGTGTTCAGTTGAGGTGCTGGCTACAGCCTCTGTCTCTCTGTTTTCATCATCACCTTCACTTTTCACTGCTGGTAATGTCAACGTTGATCCATCAGCCTCCTCTTGTAGAAGCTCCTCCTAATCTGTGGAGGTTGTGGTTCCTCCAGACTGGGACTCCTCTCCTGATGTTCAGGGAAAAGCTCCTCTTTACACACAGGGAGGGAAACAAAGTCTAGGGGGGAATAAAAATAACAAATAAATTAGAGAAAGACCATTAAAGGTTTGAAAGTTACATTATTTCATTGTGTTTCCTCTGTTTTATAGCTTTGGTAGTTGGAAAAACATTTCCGGCAAACATTCTAATTTACCGACACATGCTTGAAGCATATTCCAGTTTGGATGCGTGTGCTCCTCTATTTGTTGGTTGATAAGAGGATAGATAACCTTACAATAAAACAGAACGAAGAGAGAGAGAGAGAGAGAGAGAGAGAGAGAGAGAGAGAGAGAGAGAGAGAGAGAGAGAGAGCATGAAACGTACTGATGTCCAGGTGGTTTTCAGGTTCCTGTTTAACAGAAAGACTCCAACTCATCTTCACCCTCAGACTGGACTCTGCACACTGGTCTGCAATGAAGGAAACAAATAAGAATAATAAGGGGCCGGGCAGAGCCTCGGGCTCTGTTGCTCAGGCAATAGAGAACATATACATATCGCTGTCTGTCTGCACCGTAGCACTGAATGAACCAAGGACAATTGTTGACACACTCGGAAGTAGATCCTACTAGTTGTCTCGTTGTAACATGTTGGGATGACGTCACAAACATAACCTTTGGATATTCAGCCTCAGTCAGAGCGCATTAGCTCTGAGGTGGAGCAGCAGCAGGTGCGGTCAAAGTCTTTAGCAGCGCGAAAAAAAAAAAAAAAAAAACGAGTTAATAAAAAAAAAAACTCAAGCAGTGTCACAAGTCATTTTGAAATCTCTTGTCAATGGGACAATGTCAGACTCAAGCTCAGTGCGGAGTCTGAAATCAGGCTACACCATATGTTGACAACCTTACCTTATAGAGACGATCAGCTCATCTGGTAAGATATTATTAATTCCATAGGCGTTCTGGTTAATGAAGTGTCCCTTGCTGCTGTGTGCATTATATTAATGGGTTTACAGCCACAGACAGCACACCGCTTGGACTCGCAGAAGGCATACAGTACATGCCTGAGTGTATGTTTAAGCATGGTGGTAAGGTGGTGTCGCGCACAGAAAATAACAGATCTGCAAGCCCAGTATGTAAGCCAGATGAACACGTTTTGGGTTTATTAATAGATCTGCCCCGCCTGTTGCCTGTGTTTGTTGCGTCACCGTTGAAAGGACGAAATATAAATCACGCAGGCAGCGACAACGCCATGGGGAGAGAGAGAATGAGAGGTTTTGAGATTGACAACAACAGGGATTTAATTTTAGCCTATTTTGTGCAGAACCTAACCTAGCATGTATCATGAACAATTTAACACCAGTTGCCAGTTCTCTCACTATGTTGTAATTTGAGACACTGGTGCTGCCTACTGGCGACATTTCTTTTTTTATATATTTTTTCTCTCTTTCTCAGGCTTTCGGGACGAAAATGATGAAAATTGTTAGGGTTGGGCCAGGCCTCGGGCCTGCCCACTTGGACCCAGTTAGGGCCGTGCCTTAATTTTCAGGCCTGTTGAGAACTCTGGTAAGACGATTTATTACTGCCGATTTCTTCACACCCATCTTTGCATATTCATATGAAGAAAAGTGGGTTGGCCATCTCTTGCAGTTCGTAGAGAGCAACATTGTATTTTATTTATTTATAAAGGCCTTGTGTGGTAAGCTTCCTTTGTATGGTAAATGTATGTTTACCATTTATCACAGTGTGATCCAGGAACCCTGGTTCCTTGAGGGGGTTTCAAATGGCCCCTTGCGGGTGTATAAGTCTGTGAATGTACAAATGGAACCAAATTAACCGGTAAGGGTCCATTTGGTTCCATCTGTACACTCTCATAATAATAATAATAATAATTGTCATAAGAATTAAGGGTAACTGGAACACTCATCCAAAACATACTCAGCCCCATTTCTGAGTAGGTTTAGGATATTACTGAGGTTACGTTTAGCAATAAGGTTTGGTTTAGACCTAGTTCTACTAAGGTTGAGTTTAGGAATACGTTTAGGCATAGACAGAGGTTGCTTTTAGGAATACCTAGCGGCGTCCGTTACGATATCGCCGGCATTTGACACGGGGCAATCATGTTTTGGGCTTGAATTCTTGTATTCAATAAAACACTATAAACCTATCCTGTACAACTTTACTATAGGTTTAAACCACAGTAAATAAAGCAGCACATACCTATCCTGTAAAACTTTACAACAGGTTGTAAAGTAAATAAACAGTACATACCTATCCTGTACAACTTTACAACAGGTTGCATTGTTGCATCAAACAGTCCACGTCCCTTGTCCATCTCTCGCTGTTCCTCTGATAACATTGAATATGTTTGGGAGGCCATCTCTCTAGACTCTGTAGACCTCTCCCTGTGGTGCTCTGAGGAAATCCCAAGTAGAAAGAACTTTTGGTTATCATTCAGCAAACGTATATTATACCATGATGTAATCAAATCAAACAGACATTTAGCATGTTTTGTTAAGTTGAAAGGTTCAGTCACTACTTGTTCTAAGAGCTAAAATAATTGCCCTCATCCTGATGTAAACACCAGGTAAAAAAAAGAGCTTCTAGATCAGCTATTTTCGCTGCTATAGGTCAAGAGTTCGGGCCACTGTGGAGCACTCACACCTCTGTCGGCTGTCGCACCTCCAATCCAACTGATATGCCCATACATATCTGTCAGTCCTTGTCCCTTCCATGCCCATATCTGGACAGCCCATATGGGCATGACTCCTTTTTTTGATGAATCAGGCTCGCCCAATATGTTTTGATTTTCATTTTGAGAAGTGTACAGCTAAGCATGAACACAATGATGTATGTATGGGACAACTACAAACCAAACTCATGTCATGAGTTACAACTTACGACTGAGCGACTATCCTTCGACTAACTAACCATCGATTTCACTGTGCAAAGTGGTTTCGTTCGGTAGTTTCAGATTTTTTTAAATTTTTCAATGGGACTTCATTCAAGAGGTTGTTGGAAATATCTGTCTGAAATTGATACTTTTAACCTGTCTGGTTGTAGTGGGACAAACGGTGCACGTGTCCACTATTGAGCCCCCAACATTATGAGAGAGAGTAGGGATATAGGCAACCACAGCAAAACTACAAAACTATAACTTTATCTATAACTATAAATATATGAAATATAAAGTGCTTACTCCATCCATGACCACTGATGCTACAATTCTCTTCAGGGCCGCAGAAGTACCCTTAAATGGTAAATGGTATTTACATTCACCCATTCAAGGCGCCAACCTGCTCATCGGGAGCAACTAGGGGTTCTTGCTCAAGGGTTAGGGTCTTCAACACCAACTCTGAGGGAGCCCGGGATCAAACTGGGAATGCTTCGGGAACCCTCTGTGTTCTAATGACAGTTTCTCTACCCCTGAGCCACTGCCGCCCTTATCTTCCGTATCTTTCAATAAAGAGGGGCCATTTCAGAGTGCAGTACACCTGCCCAACCAAAGGCAGAATCTCAATATTTCTATTGTTTCGAGGTCCCAGTAGTCTGGATAGGGTAAGGGTAGGGGTTAGGTTTAAACTTAATGTTTAGGGTTTAGGCTTTGGGTTAGCATTCACCTGTATGAGCAGGTTAGGCCTAACAAAAAAAAACTTTGGTTTCCGGTTGGCTGTCATTTTATGGCTGAGTAGGTAGGGAATTTATTTTATTTTATTTTTATTTTTATTTTTTTGTGGGCATGATGGGTAGCAAGGAATTTTATTTTATTTCCTCATGGGAAGGATGGGTAGGTATTTTTTATTTTTTATTTTATTTTAATGTTTATTTTTTAATGAATCATTTAAAACATAATTTTGTAATTGAATTTGAATGTTTTATTACAGTTTTAATGAATTATGACAAATGAAATCATATTTCAATGTCTTCAGCGATACTCTTATTCTGAAGAGATTAAGAAGTCGACCACCGTCTAGAAGGATTATTGCATTACGAAAATGACCACCGCCTGGAAGTCTTATTGCGGCTAGCACATCATATCTTATTCTGAAAAGATCGGCTACCGGAAGTGTTAGATTTGCCAGCTTAGATTTGACAAAATAACACAGCTCGGCGAGCGAGCGACAGAGAGCTGAGCCGTGAGCCCGCAGTCGCACCATAACCCAGAGAGACACGCGGGGGTCCGCAAGCACTGTTGCTGTTGCCGTACAGTCTTTCAGATGAATGCCACGCTGTCATAAATGTTTTGACTCCATCTCACGTCTCTCTGTGGCTGTGCAGGGCTCAGCTGTACTGGTGGATGGGCTGCTAATTTTGCTAGCATCGCTGTTGTTGTTGACTCAGTTGTCCCCCGATTGTGTGTGCGCTTGTGTGTGTGTGTTTGGAGGAATACAAGAGCCGCTTCCCAATTCAGAGTGTGCGCCCTTCGTAGTGTAGCCCGTGTAGGGCTATGTGGTCGCACCAAATATATTTTTTGTATGACGTTTTTGATCGACTCGGTCGGATTTTGACTTAATTTTTTTAATTTTTTTATTTTCACTCCAAATGCCAATAAAATCATCTGGGTCGCACGTATTTAATAGGGTCGGTCGCCAACCGGAAACCAACTTATTTTTTTGTTAGGCCTTAGCGTTCACTTGCGTCGGCAGGTTAGCCTCTGTCTACTGGGACCTCGAAACAACCACAACCGATAGGGTCGCGTAGTTGAAACATATGGAGGAAATACGCGGAAAATGGCCACCATTCAGATTAAAATGCTTTTTTATTGAACGATACTGAATATACTTGTACCCACCCGAAGAGAATTGTAACATTTGTGGCCATGGAATAAGCACTTTATATTTGAAATTAAGCTTCTGAGACAGGTATGTTTGTGTGTAACAGACACTGCAGTGTGTAGTGTGGTGTTGTGTGTGTAACAGACACACCTGCAGTGTGTAGTTGGGTGTGGTGTGTGTGTAACAGACATACCTGCAGTGTGTAGTGTGGTGTTGTGTGTGTAACAGACATACCTGCAGTGTGTAGTCTGGTGGTGTGTGTGTAACAGACATACCTGGGTGGGTGACGTGACGTAACGTTTTCGCTGTCCTCGGTGTCAAACATGTATAAATAAAAAATATATTTGTCAAAAACCTTCTGAATATTGTGCAGGACATTAAGCTTTATGTGAACTTACTCAAGATTAAAACATTTCATTCCTCATTTCTTCAGAATTTTCAACCAAACATGGCAAAACTCATATGGTGTGACTGTCCTGACCTTGTTTCTCAAAGTGGGAACTTGAATAAAACTAAGAAAAAGAATTGCTAAAAATCATTTGAAAATGAATTTAGGCTAAAAAAATGTCTATTTGTGAGCCTATATCTTTTCAAAGTCAAAGCATAATGTTTTCAGTCATTTCTGATCAAAAACATTTTGTCCCCCAAACCAAAATCATTTGGTGTGACACTAGTTTGGACAAATTAAACAGGCAATTATTTGGACACCTATTGGCTAGAGAGGTCCTTCTTCTGTAAGGCTATTCAGCACTCCCAGCACAACTGCAAGACAGGTGTCTGAGGTGAGTTATGATTTTAACATTTTCATGAAATGCCATCTTGTTGAAACTTTGACAAACTCACCACTTTGGATGTCTGTTGGTGTGACACCTTTTCATTAAAAAAAGCTTAAGTTATTTGAAGTTTTGGTCATATTTCCATGTAGATCTAGGTTGCTTTGTTATAGCTAGCATGCTGTTAGCATGCTAATGTGTACATAGTAGCCTCAAGGTAAACCTAAATGCAGAAAACGTAATATGGTGTGACACTTAATCATAATGGTGTGACATGTCTGCTTGTCACGCCATATGACTTGATTGTCACACCATATGATTTATACTGTATTTAACTACAGATATAACAATAAATAACAAAGTTCCATGTTTCTTTTGTACATTTAAACATTTGTTTTAAACATTTTTACATAAAATGTAATTTAGCTTCATTCAGTGATACTTCAAATTCATCAGACAGAGCAGAAACCCCTTCACAGAAACCTTAACATATTGTTTCAATCTAAACAATATTTTCTCTTTGTCTTAAACTATACATTCCATTTTCTTTTGTCAGCTGGAAAATGAGTGCTGAGAGAACGAGAAAGTACAGGGAGAAACTAAACAATGACCCAGCAAGGAGAGAGGAGCCAAAGGGGCGAGACTGCATTTTCTACGAAGAGCAGGAGGTTGTCTGTGGCATAGCAGAACCGCAACAAGGCAGCCGGTTTGCTACCCTCACCAAATACGACTGGCTGATGTACAATACAGTCTAAATGTATAATCTAATCTGATCTAATACTTTTGTACTTTCACTCACTGGACTGGACAGTGGACAGTGTTAAGGTAGGACCCGAGACAAAACTAGCGAAAATAGCTGATCTACAAGCTCTCAACACGTTGTGCTGCGAGAGCTTGTAGATCAGCTATTTTCGGAGTTGAGCAACCCAGCACTCTTTAGCTAGTGGAGATGTGGTGTACATTTGTTCAACACAAAATGCTGTGTTCAAGTTCAGGAGACTTCGGAAAAAAGCAATTTACCTGAATGCTGAGTTCTGTTTCCACTAATTGGTGTTAATAAAATGTTGCCTTGGCTCCAAGTGTGGCTATGCGCCTTATTGTCTCTTTAGGATCCTTCTGCCGTGGGCCGGCAGAAGACTTAGGTGTGCGTAGCATTCCTGTGCACATCCTCATCATCCATCTACTACTACAATTCTTTCTTATCCCATGTTAAAGCTCTACAATAATATCCTGTTCAGAAATATTAAGGCCATGTTATCCTGGGTAATTGTTTAATCAATCAGTAAAGTTCAGTACTCACTAATAGGTAGGTTAAAACACAGTTTGCTTTGACACATGAAGATATGATCATACGGTGTGACACTAAATCATTTGGTGTGACATTCCAAATAGTGAAAAATCATACCTTTATTAATGATTAAACCAAAAAAATGTTTATGGATTACATAGAGAATATTATCAGGAAGAGTCACAAATATTTGTGTAATTTTAGAGAAAGTTTTGACAGAATACATTTAAAATATGTTGTAAGATCATGAACATGGGCCTCACACAGAGTGTCGATTATGAAAAAAATATACAGATATAATTAATTTTCAAAAAACTATAGTGGATCACTGGTTAGTTATGATAAAGGACTTTGATAAAGTGAGTAACTTAAGAAAGATGTACTCCATTTTCATTTTATGAACAATTATTTTCATGTCACACCATATGACGATTTTAGGCACAAGTACAACAAACTGCTGAATAAAGTCTGATTCCAATAAAATATCTAAAAACAAAATGTATTTCCATAAGGTTGAGAGTGAGTAGAACAAAAGTAAATCACTTTTATGCCTGCAATTTAAAGTTTTTTTAAAAACACATTTTTTGGGGCGTCACGTCACTGACCCACCTGCAGTGTGTAGTTGGGTGTTGTGTAGTGTCTCCATCTCTCTCTGGAAGAGGCTGCACATGACCTCTGCGGCCGCACGGAGGCGCTCCAACACAAACACTCTGACATCGAGCTTCACGCCACAAACATCAACACTTTGTTGCTTTTCCAAAACACACAATATCTCCTCTCCCACCGACGTCATGTGTTCATTTATCTTCAGCCGTACAGACTCCATTTGAAGCGTTTTAACTCCTTTTAATATGAGAAGGTTTTCACCACGCGCTGTGTCCCAACCACCATGAAACACCAACACTTCCTTTGTTGTGGAAACACGACGCCTGTGCTCGTTTCCCAGCTGCTCTGAGCACAACGGTGGGGGCCGCGGGTGGCCCAGAGATGTAAGGGAGCGCTTGTTTTCCGACGGAGAGCGCCGTCTCAAGCGGACTCGATCCACGTGAGACGCTGCGAGCAAGCTAAAGCGAGTGAGTCCGAGTTATGTCCTGATAGGGACAGAATAGTACATCTTCGTCCCCTTGACGAAGTTCCAAGTGAACACAGCGGAGCTCCTTGCCCCCTGGCAACCACCGTTATGCTTAGGTTCGTTGGTAAACGGCAGGTCGCGTCCCAAAACCACCATGAAACACCAACAGTTCCTTCTTCTTCTTCTTCTTCTTCTTTTACGTTTCCGGCAGTGTAGACGCCGTACGGCGTATTACTGCCCTCCACTGGTTGGTGGTTTAATTACTCATATTCTTCCATATAGCCCAGTGTCATGCAGGAACTGCAGTACTGCCTTTGTAATCTTCTGATGGTTCTCACTGTGCCCAAACAAAGTAAAAAGAGAAAAAACTTCCACTCCTATTTCTGCCATGCTTGTAAAAAGCCCCTGTCTCTCAGTCTGATACTCCCTACACTCCAGGAACACATGTGTCACAGTTTCTGACTGCCCGCACTGGCATAAACCAGTGTCGTGCTTCCCTATAACAAACAGGCTCCCGTTCAGTCCACTGTGCCCCAGCCTGAGTCTACATAGCTTCACTTCGTCCCTACGAGATGGGGTGTTGCAGTTACACACCTTATTCACTTTTGGCTGTACCTTGTGATAGTGTCTCCCCTTTTCCTCCCTCTCCCAGCCTGCCTGCCACTCGTTCATTAGCCCTTCTCTAATTAGACCCCTCAGTTCCACCCTCCCCAGGGGTAAGTTAATATCTATTTCCCTATCTAAACTTTCCTTCGCCAGGAGGTCCACCCTCTCGTTCCCCTCCACCCCAGCGTGCCCCGGGACCCAACACAGAGTCACCTCACAGTCTCCTATTCTTCCCATGACATTTTGAATTTCTATGACTATGTCAGGCCGGGCCTTACTTTTTCCCCTTCTCAAAGCCTCTAGTGCTGCTGCAGAGTCGGAGCATATTACTACTTCATTTGGCCTCTCCCGCTCCACCCATCTTAGTGCCCATAAGATTGCCATCATCTCTGCTGTGAACACCGAGCTCTCATCTGATAGTCGGACGCTGTATTTTTCCTCCAGCTGTTCTATATAGATGCCAAATCCTGCCCTCCTCCTCACTGGGTCCCTTGACCCGTCTGTGTACACAGGGCCGGTTCTAGGGTTCAGGTGGCCCTAAGCAAGATTATTTTAGGTGGCCCCCCACTGACGGACGCGTGCACTTATTAACTGTCTTTGAATCGCCAAAACTAAAGTTATAAATAATAATGTCTTCTTCTATCTAGTAGAACATGTGTTTGTTGTTAGCACTCAAGCATGTATCTACTAACTACACACATAGGGTTGCCAACTCCCAGAGATTCAAATACGGGATACATCCTGGCCGCCCGCAAGACGGGCGGCCGAAAAAAAATTGGGGTTTTGAGGGGCGGTCAAAACCCCAGAAATGCATAGAAATCTGCATTTTGGCACAGATCAGACAGTTCTACCTATAACACACAATAAAGTTTACAATGGAGGTAAAACATTATTAGATCATTCTCCCGGGTTAGTTAAAAGCTATTAAAACAGAAACATGTAGGCCTATGCTCTAATGAAAAACATTTCAAAACCAAGATATAACTATTATAATACATATCTATTTCTAGACACTGTTTCATTTGTCCAAAAACATGAGTGTAATGTTATAACAAGAAAAAACAACAATTGATTTGAATCAGATTCATACAAAGCATCACACACCTTCATCCTGTGTTCTTTTGGTCTCAAATTGCAACTTGTAGGCCTATTCAACTCTACAGTATGTGGCATATTTTCAATTCTGTTGTGTCTTGTGTGAGATTTTATTGCACATTAAAATAATAAGTAGCATTTGGATAGGGTAGGATTGGACAACTTAGATGGAGAGGGACACTATATTTCACAATCACTCCAGAAAAATAGATCTACAAGCATTGCGATGATCCATTATTTTCTCAATTCTTTTAATTGGAATCCTGTATTCTTTTTAGCTATTTTTTTAACTGGAATCCTGAAAAGTAACATTATTATTTAATTTCAAATACATTTATATGTTTGTATGTTAACTTTATGAAATGCAAATACATTGACAAAAAAGACTATAGCACTGGTCATTATGCTACTACTATAAGCTGAAGTAATTAAAGTGGGTAACAGCTGAAATCAATAATATATCAGTATTCCGAGAGGGCCACTTCACACTCACTCCACAATGCATATAGTGAAAAATAGCTGATCTACAAGCTCAAAACGCGTTGCAGTCTTCTGCCTGTGATGTGGCCCCCTTATGGTTGTGGCCCTAAGCGACCGCTTATGTTGCTTATGCCAGGAACCGGCCCTGTGTGTACACTATTACCTTACCTGCCCTCGCTACGTTTAAGTACTCCTCAACCCTCCCCCTCACCTCACTCTTATCTTCCTCCTGGAGGAAACGGAGCTCCACTTCAACCTCTGGTATCAACCACGGTGGTGTAGGAGGCCACATTGTTTGTTCTGCTATGCCTACTTGTCCAAGTCCTAGTCTCCCTGCCCACTGGTTTACACTTGCTACAAAAGGTTCATACTTTTTCCCTCCCTCCTCCTCTAGCAACAGACATCTAGCTGGGAATGCAAGGCTGCTCCCACTGATCTTTGACCAATACTGTAGTCCCAGTTTAACCCGTCTCATCCATAATGGCATTTGGCCCATTTCGACCAGCAGAGCTGGTATGGGTGCCGTTCTGAACGCCCCACAACAGTGCCTCAGCGCCCTGGCTTGGATCACGTCCAACCTACTTAGTACAGTTCTTGCTGCCGCCCCATACACCATACTGCCATAGTCTAGGGCCGCCCTAATCATGGCCTGATAAATTAAATGCAGCGTGTCCCTGTCTGCGCCCCACTCACACCCAGACAGGCTTCTCAAGACATTAATCACTTTTCCACACTTCTCAACTGTTTTGCTTATGTGCACTGCCCATGTCATTCGCTCCTCAAACCAGACCCCCAGAAATTTGAACACCTTGACTTTTTCAAGTGGTGACCCGTATAGCGTCAATGCCACCTCTGGTTGCTTCCTTTTAAAGCCGAATATGACATATTTGGACTTGGCCGCTGAGATCTTAAAGCCCCACGTGTTGCCCCACTCCTCCACTGTCTGTAAAGCCTTCTGAGTCTGTTTTAAAATAAACCCCACATTCCGACCCCTTTTCCAAATCGCCCCGTCGTCAGCGAACAGGGAAAGGCCAAACCCTCCTCCTATTTTGGCAAAGATATCGTTAATCATTATATTAAATAGGACAGGAGAAATTACACTCCCTTGCGGGATACCGTTCTCTATTCTTACTACTTTTGATCTGGTGCCTCCCACCCGGACCTGAATAGTTCTGTCCCTTAGAAAGTCCTGCACCCAGTTAAGCATTCTTCCCCTGACCCCCAGGTCATACATTTTAATTAGAAGTCCCTCCTTCCACAGTGAATCGTACGCTTTCTCAATGTCCAGGAATACCCCAACAACAACCTCTTTATTTCTAAAAGCCCTCTTGATATCCTGGTCCAATATTGCAATTGATTCCATGGTGGACCGCCCATTCCTAAATCCATTCTGGACATTGACGAATAGCCCTCTGGTCTCCAAAAAATACACTAATCTATTTGTAACCATTCTCTCCATGACTTTGCACAGCACTGCTGTCAAAGCTATGGGCCTGTATGACCCTGGGTGAACACAGCGGAGCTCCTTGCCCCCCGGCAACCACCGTTATTCTTAGGTTCTTTGGTAAACGTCAGGTCGCGTCCCAAAACCACCATGAAACACCAACAGTTCCTTTGTTGTGGAAACGCCACGCCAGCAACATTCTACTTCCGGAACATCCGGCTTCCGGATCAACGTGTTTAACGCATGCGCAATAATGGATCCGGGCACTGTTTGCTCTAATGCCTTTCGCCCCCTGGTGGAGGAGATGTGTAACTGTCACTGAATGACAGACAGACAGAGACTGATTCACTATGTGAGTCAGTAGGATACAACAGCAGTGAAAATACAGAAATGTGTGTGGGGAAGAATCAATTGGCAATTTGGCATAACCACTAAATTGGGGAGAAAGGGATGTAAAAGGAAAACAATGTTCATCAAACTTTTTTCCCTTCTTTTTTGTGTGAAATATGATCATGATAATGATCATTAGACTCAGAATATCGACACGCACGTTCAGGATCGGGGCCTTTATCTCTTTGAAGAAAATAAGAAGAAGAAGAAGAAGAAGAAAAAAAAAGAAACCTATATATATAGGCCTATAGGCCTATATAAATACATTGTTTTCTTTTATTTTTCTTTTTTTTTACGTTTTTTGCAACCCATTTTCTCACCCAGTGCCAACTACCTAACCTGTAGTCCTGGTTTCCGCTCTCCCCCTGTCGCGCCAGGGGAATTGGGGAGCACCTGGCTGGCTAGGGGGAGGTTGTATAGAAACCAGGACTACTGCATGTTTTTGTGAGGGTATATCTACCCTAGGAGACACGGGGAAATCATGCAAACTCCACACAGAAAGGCCCTATCGCCAACCCCACCTAGGGTGTGGGCGCTGATGACGCGGAGGGAGGAACACGCTCCCAGCGCCCACAGTTTCCCCCGGTGGGAATCGAGAACATTTTTATTTCAACAAACTCATTGTGTTTAATCAAGAAGAGGGAGCCACATACGGCATTGATTGATTCAAATTATGCTTTATTAACAGTTTCAGTGGTACAGATTTATACAAAAGGATGCTAAAAGGATGACCCCGAAAAGCCCAGGGCTCATTTCCATTGAGGTCCTTTATATTCAATTCAACAGGACATTTAATGACTAAAACGACGTAGGCCTATTACACGAGTAGTCAAAACATGAAATAAAATGTACAGTAAGCAGACTTCTTACAGAGGCCAGTTATAAATTGATGATATATTTACGTGCTCTTTTAGAGCTCTTTTTCAAACCCGTGACACGCTCTCATGCATCAGAGCCTATGTGGTATGCACCTGGACCGCTAGGCCAGCGGGCAACCCAGGATACAATAATAGATTTAACTTCTTTCCATTAATCATCACCATGATTGACTGGATTATGGGCGTTTCAAATCTTCTCTGCTGCAACACATAAAGCAGAATAATGATGGAATTAATTATCTCTTGTGTTCATTTAGAGGCAAGGTGCCAATACAGAGCTTACTTCCTCTTCTGCTCTGTGCAGACCAGAGCAGCGTTAATCTAGCCTAGCTCAGCTATACCATCATACACCCATGTTAAAACAAGGAGGGGAGGCAGTTGATGCAAATGCAACTATACTGCAGTTATTTAGCTGCATTAGTATAGAGTCTGGCCATGCCAGGCTAGTGTTAATCTTAGTTGGTTCTCATCCTGTGGGTCGGGACAGTAACGTTTTTTAAAGATGGAAAGAAAAGAAAAAAGTCTGTTAATACTGCATCAAATGCAGTCAACAAACTATGCTATAAAAACTGGTAAACTGATAAAAGAAATCTGCATTTTCACAATGTCTATCTGTGATAATAATAATTGTCATAAGAATTAAGGGTAAACTGAACGCTCGACCCAAAACACACTCGGCCAGATTCTTTCCACAGGAGGAATAGGTTTCAGAGGTTTAGGGATAAGATGGAAAAAGCGAAAACATCTCAAAATATAAAGAAAGATTGAAAGTAAAGAAAAATCGTATCATATTGAACATTTCTGGTGTGATATATAACAAAAATAAAACATCTGTAGCAGTGAAAACCTTTTTATATATATTGTATTAATAGTTCACAGAAGAAAAAAAAAAGCACAGGAAAATTAAGGTGGAAAGAGGATTTTAACCCAACAAAGCATTCCATTGGGGTCCTTTGCACTCAATTCATTGAAACATTAGATGACAATATACTATGCAAAACACCATATATAACAGTCAGATATCAGAAACCAAACATATGTACAGCAAACAAATCAGAAATAATAATGACAATCATCAGAGAAATAGTTGAGCTGTTTTTCCATAGCTTAAAAGAGAACAAAAAGAAGTATGAGTGAGTGTGCGTTCCCTTCCTCCCTCTAATGTCCTGAAACGTCTGGAGTTGGGAGGCTCCAACTCTCTTAATTCTCAACAAATCTCTGATTCAGATGTTACTATAATGAGAAGACGTGAGTTTCAATATCTTGTGTCAATTGTGTTTACCGCCGAGATGTTAGTCTGTATAAATACAATGATTTGAGAACCTAAGTGCAGCTGATAATAGTTTGTGATTGTTATGAAATTCTCTAGAATCAGTAACACGTGGATGATAACCCACTTACACATGGTTTTATTCAACTGTATGCAATCAAAGGCTACAGCTTATAAAGCAAGCATTGGGATTGCAACCATATATGATTATGGCCATGCATGCACTTGGACATTTCTCCTTTCAATATGACGTTTCTTACTCTTTTGGTCTCGCCGCTTAACGCATGTCTTGCACTGATCTTAAAGGGAATGGCAGCTGATACTCTCTCCGATTGGTTTGATTAAAGTAACACCCAACACCCATGACTAATGCACCCTTTGTTAGCCTTCTGGTTGGTCCCTGACTGAACAACCATCAGGCTCTATCTGCCCTGTCCCGCCCTGGTCCCGCCTTTTTCATGTTGAATTTGTTAAAACATAATTTTTGGTAGTGGATGGAGTGTCCCACCGAGTGTCCCACCAAGACACAGCATCCAATGGGTGTGAAGAGGGGCGGGACAACGGGTGGGACTTGACAAAGGGTGAATTCAGGGCCGTTTTACCGTGAACCGCTTTGATGCAGTGCAGAATTACGCACCCACAATAGCAGAATGGCATTGGTCACACCTCCACAAGACCTGGCGTTAATTAAGACATCCATATTACAGTTGTTTGAATCCTCCGTATCTTGACCAAGCATTTGCCACAAACCGCAGCTAAAGGGTTTGCTTGCCTGTATGAAGCCAGGGTGCCAGCCTGCTACACTACGTTTCGTGGATCTGTTTTATCGCTTCGCTTCTCAGTCTGGCCATGATTCAGTTGACTCGTATATCAGTTTTGACGGAGGCGACGTTGCTGCTGATTGGATGTTTTTTCCAACAAATCAGAGTAGATTAGGGTAGCTACGTCATCAGCCAGCCAATACACACTGGTGTATTGTCCCACCCCCACCACAGACCAATAAGTAGCCACGTTTGGATTCCACTCGCATTCTATGCCTCAACTCCCCTTGGAGAAAGGAAGCTGTCCAGACTGAGAAGCCAAGTGACAAAATAGATCCATGGAGCGTACCACAAACTGCACAAGTAAAGGTGTTTTAACCTGTATGAGTCCTCAAATGTACTTTTAGATTATGACTTAGACTAAAAGCTTTACCACAAACTGTACAAGTAAAGGGTTTTTCCCCCGTATGAGTCCTCATGTGTACTTTTAACTCACCACTGGTACCACAGCCTTTACCACAAACTATGCAAGTAAAGGGCTTTTCCCCTGTATGAGTCCTCATGTGTGTTTTTAAATGATCACTTTGACTGTAGCCTGTACCACAAACTGTACAAGTAAAGGGTTTTTCCCCTGTGTGAGTCCTCATGTGTGTTTTTAAATGATCACTTTTACTGTAGCCTGTACCGCAAACTGTACACGTAAAGGGTTTTTCCCCTGTATGAGTCCTCATGTGTGTTTTTAAATTACCACTTTGACTGTAGCCTGTACCACAAACTGTACAAGTAAAGGGTTTTTCCCCTGTGTGAGTCCTCATGTGTGTTTTTAAATGATCACTTTTACTGTAGCCTGTACCGCAAACTGTACACGTAAAGGGTTTTTCCCCTGTATGAGTCATCATGTGTATTTGTAAATGACCACTTTGAATGTAGCCTTTACCACAAACTGTACACGTAAAGGGTTTTTCCCCTGTGTGAGTCATCATGTGTACTTTTATCTTACCACTTTCACTAAAGGCTTTACCACAAACTGTACAAGTAAAGGGTTTCTCCCCTGTATGAGTCCTCATGTGTACTTTTAAATCACCACTTTGACTCCAGCCTTTACCACAAACTGTACACGTAAAGGGTTTTTCCCCTGTATGAGTCATCATGTGTATTTGTAAATGACCACTTTGAATGTAGCCTTTACCACAAACTGTACACGTAAAGGGTTTTTCCCCTGTGTGAGTCATCATGTGTACTTTTATCTTACCACTTTCACTAAAGGCTTTACCACAAACTGTACAAGTAAAGGGTTTCTCCCCTGTATGAGTCCTCATGTGTACTTTTAAATCACCACTATGACAACAACCTTTACCACAAACTGTACAAGTAAAGGGTTTTTCCCCTGTATGAGTCATCATGTGTACTTTTAACTCACCACTTTGACCACAGCCTTTACCACAAACTGTACAAGTAAAGGGCTTTTCCCCTGTATGAGTCCTCATGTGTACTTTTAACTCACCACTTTGACCAAAGCCTTTACCACAAACTGTACAAGTAAAGGGTTTTTCACCTGTATGAATCCTCATGTGTACTTTTAAATCACCACTATGACCACAGCCTTTACCACAAATAGTACAAGTAAAAGGCTTTTCCCCTGTATGAACAACTGTGTGCCTCTTCAGATTATTCTTGCGATTAAACATTTTGCCACACTCTGTACAACTAAAACTTTTCTTCCCTGTGTGGCTGTTCTTAGAGCGAGTTTGTTTTGACGATGGCAGGTCCTGGGACAGCTTGTGGCTTACAGACAATGTTTGTTCTTCCACATTTTGTGTCTTGTGTGAATCCAATGTGTTTACCACCGACTGACCTTCCCTGGTCTCCTCCCACTCATCACTGTCTTCAGTGACGTCAGATTGAGAACAGTGTGGAGAGAGGAGCTGGTCACCACTAGTTGGTTGTGATGCCCCACAGTCCTCTACATCAGTTTGTGTTTTCATGTGTTCAGTTGAGGTGCTGGCTACAGCCTCTGTCTCTCTGTTTTCATCATCACCTTCACTTTTCACTGCTAGTAATGTCAACGTTGATCCATCAGCCTCCTCTTGTAGTAGCTCCTCCTGTTCCTCTTTAATCTGTGGAGGTTGTGGTTCCTCCAGACTGGGACTCCTCTCCTGATGTTCAGGGAAAAGCTCCTCTTTACACACAGGGAGGGAAACCAAGTCTAGGGGGGAATAAAAAGATAAAATGAGAGAAAAAACATTGAAGGTTTGAACTTAACATTGATTCATGCAGTGTTTGGTAGTTGGAAAAACTTCAGCTGTAAAAACGTTTTCCATGTCCAAACCATGAAACTATTATCATCCATTAAAAAAATAAAAAAATAAAATAAAAGAATTGCAACATTCTAATTTACCAACACATGCTTGGAGCATATTCCAGTTTGGATGTGTGTGCTCTTCTAATTGTTGGTTGATAAGACGATAACCATTGTGGCGATCTGTCACTCTGCCACCGTTGTTTTTAACTGTCACCGAACCTGTCACTCAAGTCACAACGCGCACACCCATGTTCACGCTCATCCACTCACCCGCGTCATTCAACGTGTGGTCCGTCCCATTTTATGAACGGAATCGGCGCGAGTCAGGGCGGCTGCTGGAGGAGGAGGCTATGGTGGACAGAGCCAGAGGCTGCGTGGCTGCCGCCCAGGACAGTGCTAGCGCGTCTGTTTGTTAGCGTTAGCTGTGAGTTCAATAGTTCGGCGATGCGTTGCGTTGATACGAGCGTCCACGGAGGAGAATCGGCGGCGAAGCTGCATCGAGGATGTTTCCCCTGACGATCGCTCATCATCATCATCGCCGGCTAGGAGAGCTACAGTGGGCTACAGCGCTACGTCCACTTGTCACACACGGAGCCGCCGTGCTACAGTGTGTTACCCGAGCGGTGACACAGGAGGAAAGCACCATCTACACTTTAATGTCCAGGATTCCGTGAACAACTCGTACAAAGACAAACAGGTCGGTCAGAAACACACATTAGTCCACGAAGAGGAAACCTGACGTGCCTTTATTTTCTTTAAAGGGGAAGTTTTCGTTTTCTTCTTTGATATTTTGTGGGTCACTTAAAGGGGAACTTTGAGTTTGATTTGTCTAATTTTCTTTTGTTGGGAACAGTTTCTATTTGCTATTTTTCTCTGAATGGAATGACTTGAACTGAACTGAACTCATTTCTGACCCCCCCTGAACTGAATACAAACCCCTCAAACTGGTACTGTTGTGTGTGTGGTCTCCTTATTATTCTCATTCATTGTTATGCATATGGTTTTCTGCTGTGTTTATGGTTTCTGGTAAAACAAAAGGTCTATGGTATCAAATGGGTTACTTCTGAGTTTGCACAAGGGTCCATGCTTTATAGGTATGTACGCTTTGTAGCGCTTGTTATTATTTGTATTTTTTATTGTCAGGCTATGCCTCTCTCTCTGGCATGAGAGAGAGAGAGAGAGAGAGAGAGAGAGAGAGAGAGAGAGAGAGAGAGAGAGAGAGAGAGAGAGAGTGAGAGAGAGAGATGAAACGTACTGATGTCTGGGGGGTTTTCAGGTTCCTGTTTAACAGAAAGACTCCAACTCATCTTCACCTTCAGGCTGGACTCCGCACACTGGTCTGCAATGAAGGAATAAAATAAGGACTTTATTAAGATATGGAATTTGATATGACATGAGTAAGGACTTAGCACAGTGCTCTACAATTTACTCATCCTTGCATATTTATATGAAAAAGTGGGTTGGCCATATCTCGCAGTCAGTAGAGACATTGTATTTTATTTATTTAAAGGCCTTTTGTGTTAATCTTCCGTTGTATGGTAAATGTATATAGCACCTTTATCTAAGGCGCTTTACATAGATTGTGCATTGCATTCACCCATCCATCGACACGCAGATGGGGGAGGAAACCATGCCACCAACTTGCTCATCAGGAGCAGATAGGGCTTCAGCGTCGAGAGGCAGTTCCATGTGCATCACAGGACAAGAACGCATTGCAACATAAAGCTGTCGTTAGAAGTTGTAAGCCAGGGGGCCAGAATAGTAAATAATGTTTGGGAGTGAACTGTCACTCAATACGCCTCTGGCCAATCACAGCGTGTCTTTTCCGGGACTTTCCTGACGGCTGCTATCATTAGTGTGGTTGCCCAACAGAGCAATACATTATAGTCCTGGGGAAACTTTATTTACTAACTAGGGTCACTTTTCCACTGCCAAATTGATTGAATCAATGGGAATGGGAATCAATAGGGAATCAATGGGAGTGGGAATAAGTAGGGAATCAATGGGAGTGGTAATCAATAGGGAATCAATTGGTCGAGCTTCACATTGGCTTAATGCAGAATATAGTCACGTCAGCAACCACACTGTGGCATTCTGTCACTCTGCCACCGTTATTTTTAATTGTCACCGAACCTGTCACTCAAGTCATAACGCGCACACCCATGTTCACGCTGATCCACTCACCCGCATCATCCAACGTGTTGGTCCGTCCCATTTTATGAATGGAATCGGCGCGAGTCAGTGCTGCTGCTGGAGGAGGAGGCTATGGTGGACAGAGCCAGAGGCTGCGGTGACTTCCGACAAGGACAGTGTTAGCGCGTCTGTTTGTTAGCGTTAGCTGTCAGTTAGATATAGGGGCGATTGCGTGCGCTACGAGCGTCCACGGAGGAGAATCTGCTGCGAGCCTGCATGGATGTCTTCCCCTGCACGATCGCCCATCATCGCTGGCTGGACGAGCTAACAGCGCTACATCTACCTTGTCACACACGGAGCCTGCGGTGTGTCTGTGTGCGTGGCTGCGTGCAACAGCTACATGGTGTTTCCCTGTGTTAAACTGGAGCGGTGACACAGTTTGAGCGAGCGTCTACATGTCCAAGATCCCGTGAACAACTCAATACAGGTCGGTCTGAACTAACACGAAGAGGAAATCTGAAGTGCCTTTGTTTTCTTAAAGGGGAAGTTTTCGTTTTCGTTTTTCATTGATTTTTGTGGGTTACTTAACACGTTGCAGTCCGAAATAGAATGGTGGTTGGTAGATTAGCCGTGAAATTTCTATTATTGTATTGTGATCTGAGACATAATATTATGTTTATAAACATGACCCCGCAGCCCCTCCATCTTGAACAGCGCCGCTGTTTTTTCTTTTTTTTTTTCCCCCAGGCCAGTAACTCACCATGATTTTCTCGATCTCCGTTGGGATAGAATGGGGGTTTTGGCCGATCGTCGATGTCCCCGTGCGCGATCCTTTCACGTAAATGTCCCCGCAAATAGTCCATGTGTGACTGAAGAACAGAACTGAAAAGTTTCGCTAGCATAGCCCCAAGCATGGCTGCAGGAGGAGCTCGAGTGTGTAGACAGTAAACGGATGGGTGGAAGGTGCCTTGGAGAAGGAGAGGCGCTGACGTCACCTCTGCTTCATGCACGGTCTGCATGAGCTATCAGTGCACGAGTGGTGACTAGGGAAGGTTAGACGATCGCCGATTTTCGGATCAAAAGCTTTTATTCCGGTTTTAAAGACAAAGTCCGGGAATGTACGACGTGGCTGAGAGTCCCTGGGGGGATGTGCGATATAGTACGGTTTTAACATTAAGGGGCCCCCCTTGGCTTAGAAGGTGTTAAAGGAGAACTTTGAGTTGGATTTTTCTGATTTTCTTTTGTTGGGAACATTTTCAATTTGCTATTTTGCTCTGACTGGAAGGAACTGAACTGAACTGACTTATGATTGAACCCCTCTGAACTGAATACAAACTCCTAAAAACTGGTACTATTGTGTGTGTGGTCTCCTTATTATTTTCATTGTTGTGCATATGGTTTTCTGCTGTATTTCTTGGTTCTGGTAAAACAAAAGGTTTATGGTTTCAAAAAGGGTATACTTCTGAGTTTAAACAAGGGTGCATACTTTACATGTATGTACGCTTTGTAGCGCTTGTTATTATTTGTATTTTTCTTATTGTCAGGCTGAGCCTGACTGGCACCCCGCACGTCATTTTAGAGCTGTCTAACAAACCGCTACAACACTTGCAAGTTCCAATTGCATCTTTTCTAGTTCACTATCACGATAGCGGTACTAGTGCCCCTCGCCAGCCTATTAGGCTCCATGCACAGCAGCCATATTAGAATGAAATTGGGCCTCTTTCTTACTTTCTTCACAGGTGTTGCTAATGATAATAATGAAGGCTCAGTTCCATTCTGGTCAAACAGAGTCAGGGTGCAGATATTGTGCATGTTGGCTCACTGGAAACACTCTGCTGCACCAGTGGTTCTCAAGGTGTGGTCCAGGGACCCTGGTTCCTTGAGGGGGTTCCAAATGGCCCCTTACGGGTGTCTGGGAGTGTACAAATGGAACCAATTCAACCTGTACGGGTCCATTTGGTTCCATTTGTACACTCTCATAATAATAATAATTGTCATAAGAATTAAGGGTAACCGGAACGCTCATCCCAAAACACCCTGCCCGTTCTGAGGTCGCCGGCATTTGACACGGGTCAAGTGTGTTTTGGGCTTGAATTCTTGTATTCAATAAAACACTACAAACCTATCCCATTACAACTTTACTACGTAAAGTAAATAAAACAGTACATACCTATCCTGCACAACTTTACAACAGGTTGCATCGTTGCATCAAACAGTCCACGTCCCTTGTCCATCTCTTGCTGTTTCTCTGACAACGCTGAATATGTTTGGGAGGCCATCTCTCTAGACTCTGTAGACCTCTCTCTGTGGTGCTCTGTGGAAATCACCAGTAGAAAGAACTTTTTTTTAATCATTCAGCAACCGTATATTATACCATGACATAATCAAATCAAACTATAGACGTTTACCATGTTTTGTTCAGTTGAAAGGTTCAGTCACTACTTGTTCTAAGAGCTAAAATTATTGTCCTCATCCTGAACCTAAACACCAGGTAAAATCATTTTTAATCCGGAAAAAAAGAGAAAGACAAAACAATCTACAAGCTCAACATGTGGTACATTGTGAGCTTATAGATTGGCTATTTTCACTACAATAGGTCAAGAGTTTGGGCCACTACGGAGCGCTCACACCTCTGTTGCATCGACAATCCAACTGATATCCTCCATATCTGGACAGCCCATATGGGCATGTCCCCTTTTTTGCCCATATATGGAGCATTTTTTAACCCCATTTGCCATGCCCATGACAACACAACATTGAGATTAGACAACAAACTCCTTATAGGTTTATGGCTGAGTCATGGTGACGTGAGAGCTTGTAGATCTGCTCCTCTTCAGAGCCTTGCGATCAGTGTTGCCAGATTGTGCTAGAGGAATAAGCAACCAGGTCCTGAAAACAAGCCCAAGAGAAGTGACAGGGATTGACACTAACGGTTGCCCGACTGCCCGGGGCAAGTCGGGCAAGTTTGCTAATGGGTTGCCCGACAGGGCAAGTGCACATTTTGAGTTACAATTATGAGATCCGTGCCTACTTCAACAGGGCTAGTGTTCCGTCTCTCTATCTCACTCTCGCTCCCCCCCTCCCAAGTCCATCCCTCCACAGTCCACACACACACACACACGCACACACACACTGAACGAACGTGCAGCCAGTGGCTCATAGACTGTAAAAGCAGTCACTACTTGAGCTAGCAGTCGAAAACAGATAATCTACAAGGCGTGCAAATTCACATTATGCTAAAGCATGGCCAGATTAATGCACACGCTTTACGGTGGAGAGAAAGTGAAAGAAGACTAACTATTCCCGTAAAAGTGCCAAAATCTTAGCAAAGGCTGCTGAAGGTGCGCTCGAGCGCTAAAAATGTCCGCGAATCGTCTATTTTCCGTGCGAAGCGTCTAATATTTCCGTGCTATCAACAGTGCCTTTCTGATGTTTCCATCCCTGTTGGTATCCAGCCACACACATCCATACTATTGCGCTACATAATCCATTTAATCATGAGCAGCATGTGTGTCACTGTGTCCACTGCAGTCTGTTAGCGTTCTGTGCTAAGATAAGTACATCTCCAACTTGTCTGCTGTCCAGTGTTGCCAGGTTTTGTTTGTGAGAGAGAAACAAGCACCCAGGTCTATGATTTTTTTTATTCATTATTATTATTTTGTGTGTGTGTGTGTGTGGGGGGGGGGGGGCAAGTGGCCAAGACATGAGGGCAAGTAGATCATGACCTGTACTTGCCCGATGGGCAAGTGCCTCTGAGACCTTAGGCCGGCTTTACACTGCCACTGAAATCTAGCCTGAATCAGATCTGGGTCACTTCAAAAGTGGAATCCGATTTTTTTTAAAATAGTCTAAATCCAAACATGTCACATTCAGGTCACATGAAATCTGATTTTGAAAAACCACATCCAGAGGTAGTTTCAAATCCGATCCATATCGGATCTGAGGACATCTGACTCAGTCTGAAAGCAGCAACCACATCAACCCCATAGACTTATATGCAGGTCACATTCAAGTCACATCAAACTGGCCCAAGCGTCACTTGCTGCGAGAGCAGCGCGACCCGAGCGCGGCTGTAAATTACATCATTACAGAGCGCGAGTATTTACTATTTGATTACAGCCCACTGAGCACATTAGAAAAACAAAAGAGAAGAGAGAAAACACGTGAGCTAAACAGTGAAAACGAGAGAGAAGAGCGAAACACAAGAGTAAAGAAAAGAAGAGAGAAAAACAATATTAACGTGTGTTTACATGGACTATTATGTCGCATTTCCTGAACGTAATCAGAACGTAATCAACCAGCGTCGACGTAGTGACGTAACGTCATGACGCCTACGTCGTTACCACGGTAACCAAAGCACACATGTCCCCGCAGGGCAGCTTTGAGCTGACGCTGTCTGAACGCACTGATCAGATCTGTGTCACTTGCAAATGCAGTGTGAAACCTCGGGCCAAAAGATCAGATCTGACAACAAATCGGATTTGGGCTGGATTTGACTGCAGTGTAAAGCCGGCCTTAGTGTCAACCCCTGAGTGACTATAGGCCGAATGAGCACTTCAAACCTATATACATCAGCTATTGGAAAATAGCCGATCTGCAAGCTCACAACCGCAACCACCATTATTTACAAGCAACTTCATACAAGACAAACGCAGGCCGGCGGTGACTGTGTGTCCATTTGATGATCGTCTATTTTCATCATTACGTGAACCTTTGGCTGAGTCGCCCACTTAAACACGCTGAAGGACCTAATAACTAAACTCTAAATGCAAGTTATAGCCTACTAAATAAATACAAATCTGTGGAATTGCATCATGTCTATATTATTCATAGGCTCAGCTGCAGGCATAGGGTCCATTTGGTTACCTCTTATCCACATTGAATAGGCCTATGTCATTGTTTGATGATTTATTTTTTAAATACATGTATTGGCAAATGTTAGGCAGATTGGGCACATACGTATAATTTAACTTGATGTTTGGCACTATTGAAATTGATTTTGCATGAAGAATAAAGCATTAATACAATCGATGGCCATTTCAGAGTGCAGTCCTTCTCCCCAACAGATGTAAAAATCTCGATATTTCGATTGTTAGTTGTTTCGATATATATAGTCTGGTTAGGGTTAGGGTTAGCCCTAGAATGTCTCCAATGTTCGGTCGATTGACACTCTCATCTGGAGCCATAGAACGCTCCCATTGCACGGCGGTTAGCAGCGAATCTGCGCGGCACTAAAGTGCGCCGCGCTACTTGTGTACTCACCCAATAATGTATTCCTCAGCCTGGGAGAACGATATTGTCCTGTAGTGTCATATCCATTTGAAAGTTCTGGCTGAAAACATGTACTTTGTAAAATATCACCACTTATCACGAGCCAACACGGACGACTTACACGACCGGGCGAGGGGCTCGGAATGACTGCTGGACTGAATATATCATAACTTCCTTTGGGAAGCACAAAACGTACGGGGCACACAATTGACAGGTGCTTGTGATTGACGTGGGGTGACTAATCACACCACCTGCGTGATTGTGTGCCCCGTACGTTTTGTGCTTCCAAAAGGAAGTTATGATATATTCAGTCCAGCAGTCATTCCGGGCCCCTCGCCCGGTCGTGTCAGTCGTCCGTGTTGGCTCGTGATAAGTGGAGATATTTTACAAAGTACACGTTTTCAGCCAGAACTTTCAAATGGATATGACACTATAGGACAATGTCTTTCTCCCAGGCTGAGGAATTCATTATTGGGTGAGTACACAAGTAGCGCGGAGCACTTTAGTGCCGTGCAGATTCGCTGCTAACCGCCGCGCAATGGGAGCGTTCTATGGCTCCAGATTTGAGTGTGAATCGACCGAACATTGGAGACATTCTAGGGCTAGGTTAGGGTTAGAGCCCGACCGATACCATTTTTTCCGACCGATACCGATATCCGATGTTGGAGAGTGCTAGAGCACCGATACCGATACGATACCGATGTTTTGTAAAAAAAAAAAATTATTCATTTAAGATCATTTAATTGACAGCTCGCCCCTCGGATAAATGGTCAGATTATTGCTTTTTTTGTGCTTTTCATGTCAAACTTTAAGTTAACTTTAACTTTAAGTTATCAATTTCTATTGCTTGTTGGATAATAATACTCTTTTAATTTGGGGGTTCTGCTGTGTCTTGTCTCGTTTATGAATTAATATGTGTCTTTTATCCAAACGTAAATGCATTGCCAAGCAATTAAACAACACAAGTTCTATAGTCTATAGTCAGACATCTATATTTCTCTGTGGATTTTCACATAGGCCTACACACCTTCCTCCACCGCAACATGAAAAATCAGAGTTAGACAGTGCATGTGGTGAGTGAACGACACACGAGAGGCAGCAGCTCCAGTAGTGTTGGCTTGCATCTTGGACTATTATACTGCACTCTGCTGGATAATTCTGGTATTGCCCACACATAGGCCTATATAACTCAGGGTTTCATGCTCTATCCGCAGACACGTTACAGACAATTAACTCAGTTACTGCCAATTAAATATGCCTTCTTTGGGTTCTCCCTGCCATAAATCTCCATAGACTTCCATGTAATTTATAGTGCACAGATCATGCACGCCCATGCACAGAGCATGCACCATGTTTGTGCAGGCTGTTCACAGCTTTCAAACAAAAAAATCAGATTGGAAATCCGTTCAGGCATTCTTGAGAAAATAGCCATTATGTTTTACGTTTCATGTTATGTAAGCAAAGATGGCTGCCCTGTATGAAAGATGGGGTTGTATGGGGGGTGGAACATGCAAAATCGCGATTTAAATCATGTTTGCTAGATTTAATGGGGTCAAAAAAAAAAAAGAAAATCAAAAAAAAAAAAGAAATATCGGTATCGGTGGAATAATTCACCGATACCGATACCGATACCTCCAAAACGACCGATATATCGAATTGACCGATATATCGGTCGGGCTCTAGTTAGGGTAAGAGTTAGGTGTAGGGTTAATGTTAGGGTTTAGGCTTTGGGGTAGCATTCACCAGCATCTGCAAGTTAGCGGGCACTTGCATCGGCAGCAGGTTAGCCTCGGACTACTGGGACCTCGAAACAACCCCAACCGATAGGGTTGCGTAGTTGAAACATATGGAGGAAATACACAGAAAATGGCCACCATTTAACTGTGTTTCACGAGTGCATGTCTTTACTGTTTCATACAAGTAAGATTCCACAAACAAGTGGATGGATATGTAAAGATATTTTATTAAAAGAACATTATGCAGCATGAATGACAAAGGAAGCTCCGCCCCCTTCCTGAAATAACATCTGCCGAGCCGATAGGACTACAAGAAGCCAGATAATCCAAGCCAGATAATCCAGGAAACCATTTAATATGTATCACACGCAGTGTGTAGTGTGTGTGGTGTTGTTGTGTGTGTAACAGACATACCATGCAGTGTGTAGTCTGGTGTTGTCGTGTGTGTAACAGACATACCTGCAGTGTGTAGTGTGGTGTGTGTGTGTAACAGACATACCTGCAGTGTGTAGTGTGGTGTTGTGTAGTGTCTCCATCTCTCTCTGGAAGAGGCTGCACATGACCTCTGCGGCCGCACGGAGGCGCTCCAACACAAACACTCTGACATCGAGCTTCACACGACAAACATCAACACTTTGTTGCTTTTCCAAAACACACAATATCTCCTCTCCCACCGACGTCATGTGTTCATTTATCTTCAGCCGTACAGACTCCATTTGAAGCGTTTTAACTCCTTTTAATATGAGAAGCTTTTCACCACGCGCTGTGTCCCAACCACCATGAAACACCAACACTTCCTTTGTTGTGGAAACACGACGCCTGTGCTCGTTTCCCAACTGCTCTGAGCACAACGGTGGGGGCCGCGGGTGGCCCAGAGATGTAAGGGAGCGTTTGTTTTCCCTGGAGACAACGGAGGAGCGCCGTCTCAAGCGGACTCGAACCACGTGAGACACCGGAGGACGAGCGAACTAAAGCGAGCGAGTCTCCGTGTCGAGCGTTGCGAAATCCGTCCAAGTTATGTCCTGATAGGGACAGAATAGTACATCTTCATCCCCTCGACGAAGTGAACACGGGTCCAAGTGAACACAGCGGAGCTCCTTGCCCCCCGGCAACCACCGTTATGCTTAGGTTCGTTGGTAAACGGCAGGTCGCGTCCCAAAACCACCATGAAACACCAACAGTTCCTTTGTTGTGGAAACGCCACGCCACAAACATTCTACTTCCGGAAGATCCGGCTTCCGGATCAACGTGTTCAACGCATGCGCAATAATGGATCCGAGCACTGTTTGCTCTAATGCCTTTCGCCCCCTGGTGGAGGAGATGTGTAACTGTCACTGAATGACAGACAGACAGAGACTGATTCCCTATGTGAGTCAGTAGGATACAACCCACTGAGCAATAGTCGTTTTTTACACGACTAGTTTTTTTTTAGCCTTAATTTCACCCGGCTAGATTCCGGTTATATTCACACCGAAAATATACTTTGCAATTTATTCCATGATTCGATAACAATTTATAAAAAAAAAACAACAGTAAGGTGCTTAACTGATCTCCTAATATTGGACTAACATAATTATAATATCCGTTGATCATTATTAAGTATAGTTTAGATCTAGCCGAGATTTAGCCAACTAATTATAGTCGCCGTATCAACGTTTATATTTACACAGAATTTAGACAATTAGATTTAATCCATATTTCAATAAACATTTCTTTAAAAAAACAACTCCACGTTGCAGAACTGATCTCGAAATATTGGTGTAAAATGATTCCAATAGCCATCCGATCATTAAGCTATTTGTCTGGGTGTAGTCGTTGTATAGCCGGCTTTTCAACGCCTTTTTTTAAACCAATGTCAATATAAAGTCTTTAAAACAAAAATATACGATGAAATGAACTCCTCGTCTGTCAGTCAGACAGTGCAGTGCCGCGTGATTATGGATCCAACTGGGAAAGATGGATGGAAACGGCAAAGAGCGCTCGTTTTCAGTTATTGTCCACGACATTGCAAGCGGCCGGCGGAGCGCCGCGCGAGTTACGAAGCCGTGGTGAATGCAATCGTTATATTTACGGCCTGGGCAAGCGCACGATAAACGCCATGATAATTGGGTTTTGGTGCACCTCGCGCGGTCCAAGTGACTACAACGGAGCGCTCCCTACGTCCGGTTCAGCCAATCACAAGCTTCAAAAATGAGTCCGGGGCGTACACACACACACACACACACGCACACGCGCGCGCGCGCGCGCGCACACACACACACACACACACACACACACACACACACACACACACACACACGCTAACATTTAGTTTCCTCAACAATGTGCACTACACTAAAATGAACACAGGTGGGCAATGTCACCTTTTAATACGGCCAGAAAGTCAATACTATCATATCAGCATTGATGGCTGAGTGGATAGCGTCGCCGACTTGAGTGTCAGAGATTAGTGGATCGAATCCCACCGTCGACCTACTTTTCACTACTTTCGACGGCCGCTAACGGCGAAATGTAGACTTTTTGTATCCGACTAATAGTGGTATATGTAGCAACCCGTGTAAATATAGCCGACTAAACAACTAGTCAAAAATATCAAATCTAGACCTTTACAACACTGATTTTCAACGCGTGGTGTAGAAGATAAAAACACGACTATTAGGCAACTAATACACCTCAAAATGCTTACTGGGAACAGCAGTGAAAATACAGAAATGTGTGTGGGGAAGAATCAATTGGCAATTTGGCATAACCACTAAATTGGAGAGAAAGGGATGTAAAAGGAAAACAATGTTCATCAAACTTTTTTCCCTTCTTTTTTGTGTGAAATATGATCATGATAATGATCATTAGACTCAGAATATCGACACGCACGTTCAGGATCGGGGCCTTTATCTCTTTGAAGAAAATAAGAAGAAGAAGAAGAAGAAGAAAAAAAAGAAACCTATATATATAGGCCTATAGGCCTATATAAATACATTGTTTTCTTTTTTTTTCTTTTTTGCAACCCATTTTCTCACCCAGTGCCAACTACCTAACCTGTAGTCCTGGTTTCCGCTCTCCCCCTGTCGCGCCAGGGGAATTGGGGAGCACCTGGCTGGCTAGGGGGAGGTTGTATAGAAACCAGGACTACTGCATGTTTTTGTGAGGGTATATCTACCCTAGGAGACACGGGGAAATCATGCAAACTCCACACAGAAAGGCCCTATCGCCAACCCCACCTAGGGTGTGGGCGCTGATGACGCGGAGGGAGGAACACGCTCCCAGCGCCCACAGTTTCCCCCGGTGGGAATCGAGAAAATTTTTATTTCAACAAACTCATTGTGTTTAATCAAGAAGAGGGAGCCACATACGGCATTGATTGATTCAAATTATGCTTTATTAACAGTTTCAGTGGTACAGATTTATACAAAAGGATGCTAAAAGGATGACCCCGAAAAGCCCAGGGCTCATTTCCATTGAGGTCCTTTATATTCAATTCAACAGGACATTTAATGACTAAAACGACGTAGGCCTATTACACGAGTAGTCAAAACATGAAATAAAATGTACAGTAAGCAGACTTCTTACAGAGGCCAGTTATAAATTGATGATATATTTACGTGCTCTTTTAGAGCTCTTTTTCAAACCCGTGACACGCTCTCATGCATCAGAGCCTATGTGGTATGCACCTGGACCGCTAGGCCAGCAGGCGCCCCAGGATACAATAATAGATTTAACTTCTTTCCATTAATCATCACCATGATTGACTGGATTATGGGCGTTTCAAATCTTCTCTGCTGCAACACATAAAGCAGAATAATGATGGAATTAATTATCTCTTGTGTTCATTTAGAGGCAAGGTGCCAATACAGAGCTTACTTCCTCTTCTGCTCTGTGCAGACCAGAGCAGCGTTAATCTAGCCTAGCTCAGCTCTACCATCATACACCCATGTTAAAACAAGGAGGGGATGCAGTTAATGCAATAACTATACTGCAGTTATTTAGCTGTATTAGTATAGAGTCTGGCCAAGCCAGGCTAGCGTTAATCTTAGTTGGTTCTTATTCTGTGGGTCGGGACAGTAAAGTTTTTTAAAGATGGAAATACAAGAAAAAAGTCTGTTAATACTGCATCAAATGCAGTCAACAAACTATGCTATAAAAACTAGTAAACTGATGAAAGAAATCTGCATTTTCACAATTTCTATCTGTGATAATAATAATTGTCAGAAGAATTAAGGGTAAACTGAACGCTCGACCCAAAACACACTCGGCCGGATTCTTTCCGCAGGAGGAATAGGTTTCTGAGGTTTAGGAATAAGATAAAAAAAGCCAAAACATCTCAAAATATAAAGATTGAAGAGTTGAAAGTAAAGACAAGTCATATTATCATATTGAACATTTCTGGTGTGACATATAACAAAAAATAAAACATCTATAGCAGTGAAAACCTTTTTTTTTTTATATATTTTATTAGTAGTTCACTGAAGAAGAAAAAAAAAACACAGGAAAGTAAAGGTGGAAAGAGGATTTTAACCCAACAAAGCACTGTGGCTCGCTTCCATTGGGGTCCTTTGTACTCAATTACTTGAAAAGTTATATGACAATACTATGCAAAACACCATATAACAGTCAGATATCAGAAACCAAACATATGTACAGCAAACAAATCAGAAATAATAATGACAATCATCAGAGAAATGGTTGAGCTGTTTTTCCATAGCTTAAAAGAAAACAAATGAAGTGTGAGTGAGTGTGCGTTCCCTTCCTCCCTCTAATGTCCTGAAATGTCTGGAGTCGGGAGGCTCCAACTCTCTTAATTCTCAACAAACTATAATAAGAAGACGTGAGTTTCAATATCTTGTGTCAATTGTGTTTACCGCTGAGATGTTAGTCTGTATAAATACAATGATTTGACAACCTAACTGCAGCTGAATAGTTAACACTGCTCAGTCTGCTCGGCAGCACTAATTAATAGTTTGTGAATGTCATGACATTCTCTAGAATCAGTAACATGTGGATGATAACCCACTTACACATGGTTTTATTCAACTGTCTGCAATCAAAGGCTACAGCTTATAAAGCAAGCATTGGGATTGCAACCATATATGATTATGGCCATGCATGCACTTGGACATTTCTCCTTTCAATATGACGTTTCTTACTCTTTTGGTCTCGCTGCTTAACGCATGTCTTGCACTGATCTTAAAGGGAATGGCAGCTGATACTCTCTCCGATTGGTTTGATTAAAGTAACACCCATCACCCATGACTAATTCAGGGCCGTTTTACCGTGAACCGTTTTGATGCAGTGTGCAGAATTCCACACCCACAATAGCAAAATGGCATTGGTCACACCTCCACAAGACCTGGTGTTAATTAAGACATCCATGATACAGTTGTTTAAATCCTCTGTATCTTGACCAAGCATTTGCCACAAACCGCAGCTAAAGGGTTTTCCTGCCTGTATGAAGCCAGGGTGCCAGCCTGCTACACTACGTTTCGTGGATCCGTTTTATCATTTTGCTTCTCAGACTGGCCATGATTCAGTTGACTCGTATATCAGTTTTGACGGAGGCGACATTGTTGCTGATTGGAGTAGATTAGGGTAGCTTCATCCTCAGCCAGCCAATACACACTGGTGTATTTGTCCCACCCCCACCACAGAACAATAAGAAGCCACATTTGGATTCCACTCGCATTCTATGTCTCACCTCCCCTTGGAGAATGGAAGCTGTCCAGACTGAGAAGCCAAGTGACAAAATAAATCCATGGAGCGTACCAAAAACTGCACAAGTAAAGGTGTTTTAACCTGTATGAGTCCTCAAGTGTACTTTTAGACTATTACTCTGACTAAAAGCTTTACCACAAACTGTACAAGTAAAGGGTTTTTCCTCTGTATGAGTCCTCATGTGTACTTTTAACTCACCACTTCGACCACAGCCTTTACCACAAACTGTACAAGTAAAGGGTTTTTCCCCTGTATGAGTCCTCATGTGTTCTTTTAACTCACCACTTTGACTACAGCCTTTACCACAAACTGTGCAAGTAAAGGGCTTTTCCCCTGTATGAGTCCTCATGTGTGTGTTTTTAACTCACCACTTCGACCAAAGCCTTTACCACAAACTGTACAAGTAAAGGGTTTTTCTCCTGTATGAGTCCTCATGTGTTCTTTTAACTCACCACTTTGACTACAGCCTTTACCACAAACTCTGCAAGTAAAGGGCTTTTCTCCTGTATGAGTCCTCATGTGTTTTTTTAAATCACAACTTTGACCAAAGCCTTTACCACAAACTGTACAAGTAAAGGGTTTTTCTCCTGTATGAGTCCTCATGTGTACTTTAAACTCACCACTTCGACCAAAGCCTTTACCACAAACTCTGCAAGTAAAGGGCTTTTCTCCTGTGTGAGTCATCATGTGTACTTTTAACTCACCACTTTGACTACAGCCTTTACCACAAACAGTACAAGTAAAAGGCTTTTCCCCTGTATGAACAACTGTGTGCCTCTTCAGACAATGCTTGCGATTAAACATTTTGCCACACTCTGTACAACTAAAACCTTTCTTCCCTGTGCTCTGTATGGAGTGAGTTTGTTTTGACGATGGCAGGTCCTGGGACAGATTTTGGCTTACAGACAATGTTTGTCCTTCCACATCTTGTGTCTTGTGTGAATCCAATGTGTTTACCACCGACTGACCTTCCCTGGTCTCCTCCCACTCATCACGGTCTTCAGTGACATCAGATTGAGAACAGTGTGAAGAGAGAAGATGGTCACCACTAGTTGGTTGTGATGTTCCACAGTCCTCTACATCAGCTTGTGTTTTCATGTGTTCAGCTGAGGTGCTGGCTACAGCCTCTGGCTCTCTGTTTTCATCATCCCCTTCACTTTTCACAGCTAGAAATGTCAACGTTGATCCATCAGCCTCCTCTTGTAGTAGCTCCTCCTGTTCCTCTTTAATCTGTGGAGGTTGTGGTTCCTCCAGACTGGGACTCCTCTCCCGATGTTCAGGGAAAAGCTCCTCTTTACACACAGGGAGGGAAACCAAGTCTAGGGTGGAATAAAAAGATAAAACATTGAAGGTTTGAACTTTACATTACTTCATGCAGTGTTTGGTAGTTGGAAAAACTTCAGCTGTAAAAATGTTTTCCATTTCCAAACCATGAGTGAGTCTATCGTCATCCATTAAAAAAAAAAAAAAAAAAAAAAGCCATTTGCAAACATTCTAATTTACCAACACATGCTTGGAGCATATTCCAGTTTGGATGTGTGTGCTCTCCTAATTGTTGGTTGATAAGAGGATAACCTTACAAGAGAGAGAGAGAGAGAGAGAGAGAGAGAGAGAGAGAGAGAGAGAGAGAGAGATGAAACGTACTGTTGTCTGGGTGGTTTTCAGGTTCCTGTTTAACAGAAAGACTCCAACTCATCTTCACCTTCAGGCTGGACTCTGCACACTGGTCTGCAATGAAGGAATAAAATAAGGACTTTATTAAGATATGGATATATGACACGAGTAAGGACTTACCACCTTGCTCTCCAATGTACCCATCCTTGCATATTTATATGAAAAAGTGGGTTGGCCATCTCTCGCAATTCGTAGAGAGCAACATTGTATTTTATTTATTTAAAAAGGCCTTGTGCGTTAAGCTTCCGTTGTATGGTAAATGTATATAGCGTCTTTATATAAGGCGCTTTACATAGATTGTGCATTGCATTCACCCATCCATCCACACACAGATGGGGGAGGAAACCATGCCACCAACTTGCTCATCGGGAGCAGATAGGGGTTCAGCGTTGAGAGGCAGTTCCATTCAGGGGTGTCACACCAAATTCTGGGCCCTGGGTACAAGGATTCACCGCGGGCCCCCCATGAATGTTAACTGTTGAAAAATCGTGAAAATGTGTGCCAAGAAACCTATGTTTCCATGTCAGTGATGCTCAATCTTTTTCATGTGAAGGACTCCCCATCTCAAAATATTTAGTTCCAGGGACCCCCCCCAGAAGCAAAATTTGAGTTACAAATGTTCACTTAAAAAATACATATATTCAAAGATTTGCGCACATTTTCACGACTTTTCAAAAATAGCAGATCTACAAGCTTGCAGCGCGGCACTCGGTGCTAAATTTCTAGGGCCCCTCCACCTTGGGCCCTGGTAACTCAGTCCCACTTTCCTACCCCTTGTGACGCCCCTGGTTCCATATGCATCACAGGACAAGGAGGCATTGCCAATTTGCAACATAAAGCCGTCATTAGAAGTTGTAAACCAGGGGGCCCGAATAGTAAATAAGGTTTGGGAGTGAACCGTCACTCAATACGCCTCTGGCCAATCACAGTGTGTCTTTTCCAGGACTTTCCTGACGGCTGCTATCATTAGTGTGGTTGCCCAACAGGGCAACACATTATAGTCCTGGGAAAACTTTATTAACTAACTAGGGTAACTTTTCCACTGCCATTGGAAAATTGATTGAATTAATGGGAATGGGAATCAATGGGATAGGGAATCAATAGGGAATCAATGGGAGTGGGAATAAGTAGGGAATCAATGGGAGTGGGAATCAATAGGGAATCAATTGGTCAAGCTTCACATGACAGTTAGCTTGCTGCAGAATATAGTCACGTCAGCAACCACACCCCCGGTGGGAATCGAACCCAAAAAGAAACAAATTCAACATTTTTATTTCAACAAACTCATTGTGTTTAATCAAGAAGAGGGAGCCACACACGGCATTGATTGATTAACATTATACTTTATTAACAGTTGCAGTGGTACAGATTTATACAAAAGGATGCTAAAAGGATGACCCCGAAAAGCCCAGGGCTCATTTTCATTGAGGTCCTTTATATTCAATTCAACAAGACATGTAATGACTAAAACAACGTAGGCCTATGCCTATTACACGAGTAGTCAAAACATGAACTAAAATGTACAGTAAGCAGACTTCTTAAAGAGGCCAGTTACAAATTGATGATATATTTAGGTGCTCTTTTAGAGCTCTTTTTCAAACCCGTGACATGCTCTCATGCATCAGAACCTTTGTGGTATGCACCTGGACCGCTAGGCCAGCGGGCGCCCAAGGATACAATAATAGATTTAACTTCTTTCCATTACTCATCAACATGATTGACTGGATTATGGGCGTTTCAAATCTTCTCTGCTGTAAACACATGAAGCAGAATAATGATGGAATTAATTATCTCTTGTGTTCATTTAGAGGCAAGGTGCCAATACAGAGCTTACTTCCTCTTCTGCTCTGTGCAGACCAGAGCAGCGTTAATCTAGCCTAGCTCAGCTATACCATCATCCACCCATGTTAAAACAAGGAGGGGATGCAGTTAATGCAATAACTATACTGCAGTTATTTAGCTGCATTAGTATAGAGTCTGGCCAAGCCAGGCTAGCGTTAATCTTCGTTGGTTCTCATTCTGTGGGTCGGGACAGTAACGTTTTTTAAAGATGGAAAGAAAAGAAAAAAAGTCTGTTAATACTCCATCAAATGCAGTCAACAAACTATGCTATAAAAACTGGTAAACTGATAAAAGAAATCTGCATTTTCACAATTTCTATCTGTGATAATAATAACTGTCATAAGAATTAAGGGTAAACTGAACGCTCGACCCAAAACACACTCGGCCGGATTCTTTTCGCAGGAGGAAGGGGTTTCCGAGGTTTAGGAATAAGATATAAAAAGCCAAAACATCTCAAAATATAAAGAAAGATTGAAAGTAAAGAAAAATCATATTATTATATTGAACATTTCTGGTGTGATATATAACAAAAATAAAACATCTGTAGCAGTGAAAACCTTTTTTATATATTTTATTAGTAGTTAAGAGAAGAAGAATAAAGTACAATAAAGTAAAGTTCAATACAAGGTGGAAAGAGGATTTTAACCCAACAAAGCACTATGGCTCGCTTCCATTGGGGTCCTTTGTACTCAATTCATTGAAACAGTATAGATGACAATACTATGCAAAACACCATATAACAGTCAGATATCAGAAACCAAACATATGTACAGCAAACAAATCAGAAATAATGATGACAATCATCAGAGAAATGGTTGGGTTGTTATGGAGTGTGAGTCAGTGTGCGTTCCCTTCCTCCCTCTAATGTCCTGAAACGTCTGGAGTTGGGAGGCTCCAACTCTCTTAATTCTCAACACATCTCTATGATTCAGATTTTACTATAATGATAAGATGTGAGCTTCAATATCTTGTGTCAATTGTGTTTACAGCTGAGATGTTAGTCTGTATAAATACAATGATTTGAGAACCTAAGTGCAGCTGAATAGTTAACACTGAATAATTAATAGTTTGTGAATGGCATGACATTCTCTAGAATCAGTAACTTGTGGATGATAACCCAATTACACATGTTTTTATTCAACTGTCTGCAATCAAAGGCTACAGCTTATAAAGCAAGCATTGGGATTGCAACCATATATGATTATGGCCATGCATGCACTTGGACATTTCTCCATTCAATATGACGTTTCTTACTCTTTTGGTCTCGCTGCTTAACGCATGTCTTGCACTGATCTTAAAGGGAATGGCAGCTGATACTCTCTCCGATTGGTTTGATTAAAGTAACACCCAACACCCATGACTAATTCAGGGCCGTTTTACCGTGAACCGCTTTGATGCAGTGTGCAGAATTCCGCACCCACAATAGCAGAATGGCATTGGTCACACCTCCACAAGACCTGGCGTTAATTAAGACATCCATAATACAGTTGTTTGAATCCTCCGTATCTTGACCAAGCATTTGCCACAAACCGCAGCTAAAGGGTTTTCCTGCCTGTATGAAGCCAGGGTGTCAGCCTGCTACACTATGTTTCGTGGATCTGTTTTATCATTTCGTTTCTCAGTCTGGCTATGATTCAGTTGACTTGTATATCAGTTTTGACGGAGGCGACGTTGCTGCTGATTGGATGTTGTTCCAACAAATCAGAGTAGATTAGGGTAGCTACGTCATCAGCCAGCCAATACACACTGGTGTATTTGTCCCACCCCCACCACAGACCAATAAGAAGCCACGTTTGGATTCCACTCGCATTCTATGTCTCACCTCCCCTTGGAGAATGGAAGCTGTCCAGACTGAGAAGCCAAGTGATAAAATAGATCCATGGAGCGTACCACAAACTGCACAAGAAAAGGTGTTTTAACCTGTATGAGTCCTCAAATGTACTTTTAGATTATTACTTAGACTAAAAGCTTTACCACAAACTGTGCAATTAAAGGGTTTTTCCCCTGTATGAGTTCTCATGTGTATTTTTAGATCACCCATATGAAGACAGCCTTTACCACAAACTGTACAAGTAAAGGGTTTTTCCCCTGTATGAGTCCTCATGTGTTCTTTTAACTCACCACTTTGACCACAGCCTTTACCACAAACTGTACAAGTAAAGGGCTTTTCCCCTGTATGAGTCCTCATGTGTTCTTTTAACTCACCACTTCGACCACAGCCTTTACCACAAACTGTACAAGTAAAGGGTTTTTCCCCTGTATGAGTCCTCATGTGTTCTTTTAACTCACCACTTCGACCACAGCCTTTACCACAAACTGTGCAAGTAAAGGGTTTTTCCCCTGTATGAGTCCTCATGTGTTCTTTTAACTCACCACTTTGACTACAGCCTTTACCACAAACAGTACAAGTAAAAGGCTTTTCCCCTGTATGAACAACCGTGTGCCTCTTCAGATGTTCCTTGCGATTAAACATTTTGCCACACTCTGTACAACTAAAACCTTCCTTCCCTTTGTGGCTCTGCTTGGAGTGAGTTTGTTTTGACGATGGCAGGTCCTGGGACAGCTTTTGGCTTACAGACAATGTTTTTTCTTCCACATCTTTTGTCTTGTGTGAATCCAATGTGTTTACCACCGACTGACCTTCCCTGGTCTCCTCCCACTCATCACGGTCTTCAGAGACGTCAGATTGAGAACAGTGTGGAGAGAGGAGCTGGTCACCACTAGTTGGTTGTGATGTTCCACAGTACTCTAGATCAGTTTGTGTTTTCATGTGTTCAGCTGAGGTGCTGGCTACAGCCTCTGTCTCTCTGTTTTCATCATCACCTTCACTTTTCACTGCTAGTAACGTCAAGGTTGATCCATCAGCCTCTTGTAGTAGCTCCTCCTGTTCCTCTTTAATCTGTGGAGGTTGTGTTTCCTCCAGACTGGGACTCCTCTCCTGATGTTCAGGGAAAAGCTCCTCTTTATACTCAGGGAGGGAAACAGAGTCTAGGGAAGAATAAAAAAGATAGATGAGAGGAAAAAACATGAATGGTTTGAACTTTACATTATTTCATGCAGTGTTCCTCTGTTCCTCTGTGCCCGGGTAGCTCAGTCGGTAGAGCTCTCGCCTTTGGACCACAAGGTCATGGGTTCGATTCCGGGCACCGCCAACTCAGCGTATGAGTAGCACGGCTTGGCAAGTTGTGCAGCAAGTACTGGGAGCTGATGGTAGGTGTGGCGCTCCACCTCAGCAGTCCATCTCCCAGGGGTCTAGCGCATTGTAACGGGGACAGACTCCCGAGTGTTACCGGCTGATACCGACAATAAGCCTCTCCCGATAGCTTTGGTAGAATATGTTTTCTATTTCCACACCTTAAAGTCTATTCGCATTCATAAAAAAATGCCAACTTTCAAATTTAGAGAAATAGCATGATACGTACTGTTGTCCAGGTGGTTTTCAGGTTCCTGTTTAATAGAAACACTCCAACTCATCTTCACCTTCGGGCTGGACTCTGCACACTGGTCTGCAATGAAAGAATATGATAAGGACTTAAATACTAAGGGACTTTGATATGTGGAATTGCTCTACAATGTATTACTGACAATGGTTTTCACACCCATACTTGTGTGACCATCTCTGGCAGTTCGTAGAGAGCAACATTGTATTTTATTAAGGGGAAGACCACCCATTTTCAATATTGAACTATGTCATTAATATCCCTTAGAGGAGTTGTGTGGACATAGAAAAAGAAGTTCCCCCCCTCCTGTGTTGCCCAGAACTGGAAGATTGATTTTGGGGTTTGTATTGTAAAGTACAATGGTGTGATGTCATCAAATTGTACTTTACAATACAAACCCCCCCAAAAAACCTTCCAGTTCTAGGCAACACAGACGGGGGGGAACTCTTCTAAGGACATGGTTCAATATTGAAAATGGGTGGTCTTCCCCTTTAACACATGGGCTGCTAAGGTTTATAACATTTATAGCTGTTGCTGCTGCCACCATTGACTTACGCTTTGTTTTGACGAGCCCCGCAAGCTTCGTGCGTGTGCACGTGCGTGTCCAGAGAAGATTGAGGAGGATAATCCATTTGTTTACAAACGCTCGCGAAACTAAAATCCAAAAATCGCGGTAAAATCGCGGTAAAGTGTCGCCGTGAAAACAATCAGCTCTCTGCTTCCATGGGGCTGTTTTCATCTCATTCTTAGATAAAGCCGTTCTTATGTTTCAAAGTAGAATCTAAAGCCATGTTAAGTCCTTCCGTGAGGGGAGAGCCAGAGGGGCTGCCTGTACTGGCTGGGTGACGTAATGGACTCAGGTCATACAAAGGGCAGCTGCAGTCTCAAAAAGTTAACTGTTTGTTGCCTCGTCCGTGAACGAGATAACTTCCTGTGGCAGGGGGACAACTAGTGGCCTTAACTCGTCCCTGAACGAGTTTGTCGACATGGGTGTTAAGGCCTTGTGTGGCTCATCGGGAGCAGATAGAGGTTCAGCGTTGAGAGGCAGTTATGTGTGTGTCACCGGACAAGGACGCATTGACTGCATGCACAGCAGCCATATTAGAAATAAACTGGGCCTCTTTCTTACTTTCTTCACAGGTGTTACCAATGATAGTGAGGGACGCAACGCGAGTGATGAAATCTCATTAAAATACATTTGTTTCAATGAGGACGTCCTGACCTACCGTGAGTGACAACGCGTCATGCGGCGACGTCGTCCACCCCTCCTGTTTTCGCTCGCGGAGCTTCTATTTGAGCAAGGTTTCGTGGCGACGTCCATAGAGGTAAATGGCCATGTACCGCCCCCCAAACACTTTATATTACGATGTATTTATTTGATTGGTTCAGCTTACGTCATAACGCAATGGCCAACGCTCCATTAGCGGAGCGGACCTCAAGGTGTGGTCCAGGGACCATGGTTCCTTGAGGGGGTTCCAAATGGCCCCTTAGCATTTGGAACCTAAGTCTGGGGGTGTACAAATGGAACCAAATCAACCCGTAAGGGTCCATTTGGTTCCATTTGTACACTCTTATAATAATAATTTGTCATAAGAATTAAGGCTAACCTAAATGCTCAAGTTCGCAAAACACACTCTACCCAAATCTTTCTGCAGATGGAAGAGGTTTCTGAGGTTTCTGAATAAGGTTAGGTCTAAGCATTGTTTTAATGAAGTTACATTTAGGAATATGGTTTGGTTTAGACCTAGTTTTACTAAGGTTAAGTTTAGGCATGACATTTAGACACTGCTTCTTTGAGGTCAAGTTTAATAAGGTTAGGTTTAGGCATTGTTTTACTGAGGTCAAGTTTAGGAATATGGTTTAGTCTAGACCTAGTTTTACCATGTTTAGGAATACCCGGTGGTGACAGTTTCGCCAGATTCATACTCGGGGCGAGCGTGTTTAAGAATAAGGTTAGGCTTAGGTATAGTTTTACTGAGGTTACATTTATGAATAAGGTTACATTTGGGCATAGATAGTTTTACTGCAGTTACGTTCAGGAATACCTGGTGGTGACTTTTCTGAGGTCGCCAGATTTATACCTGGGGCGAGCGTGTTCTAGGGCTTGCGTTCTTGTATTCAATTATAAAACAATGCAAACCTATCCTTAACTATAGGATTAAACCACAGTAAATACAACAGTACATCTATAATGTACAACTTAACAACAGGTTGTAAAGTAAATAAAACACTACATACCTATCCTGTACAACTTTACTAAAGGGTGTAAAGTAAATAAAACAGTACATACCTATCCTGTACAACTCTACTACAGGGTGTAAAGTAAATAAAACAGTACATACCTATCCTGCACAACTTAACAACAGGTTGCATCGTTGCATCAAACAGTCCACGTCCCTTGTCTGTCTCTTGCAGTTCCTCTGACAACGCTGAATATGTTTGGGTGGCCATCTCTCTAGACTCTGTAGACCTCTCCCTGTGGTGCTCTGTGGAAATCACCAGTAGAAAGATTTTTTTTTAATCATTCAGCAACCGTATATTATACCATGACGTAATCAAATCAAACTATAGACGTTTACCATGTTTTGTTCAGTTGAAAGGTTCAGTCACTGCTTGTTCTAAGAGCTAAAATAATTGTCCTCATCCTGATGTAAACACCAGGTACAATAATCTTTAATCCGGAAAAAACGAGAAAGACAAAACAATCTACAAGCTCAACTTGTGGGACATACCTGTAGATTGGCTATTTTCACTACTATAGGTCAAGATTTTGGGCCACTACGGAGCGCTCACACCTCTGTTGCATTGCCAATCCAACTGATATACATATCTGTTAGTTTGTGTCCCTTTCATGCCCCTATCTGGACTTTTTTCTTCTTTTTTTAACCCCCGATGCCATGCCCATGACGACACAACATTGAGATTAGACAACAAACTCCTTATAGGTTTATGGCCGAGTCATGGTGACGTGAGAGCTTGTAGATCTGCTCTTCTTCAGAGCCATGCGATCAGTGTTGCCAGATTGTGCTAGAGGAATAATTTGCATGAAGAATAAAGCATTAATACAATCGATGGCAATTTCAGAGTGCAGTACTTCTCCCCAACCGATTTAAAAATCTCAATATTTCGATTGTTAGTTGTTTCGATATATATAGTCTGGTTCGGGTAAGAGTTAGGTTTAGGGTTAATGATAGGGTTTAGGCTTTGGGGTAGCATTCACCAGCGTCTGCAATTTAGCGGTCACTTGCATCGGCAGCAGGTTAGCCTCGGACTACTGGGACCTCAAAACAACCCCAACCGATAGGGTTGCGTAGGTGGATGATAACTTGGGGATCGAGTGGTAGTTGAAACATGGAGGAAATACGCGGAAAATGGCCACCATTTAACTGTGTTTTAGGATGCATGTCTTTACTGTTTCATACATGAATGAATGAATGAATGAATGAATGAATGAATGAATGAATGACATTTTTATTTTCGTGTCATGCCATAATTTGGCCCATCCCATATGGGATTATATGACACATTAGACAGCAAATTGACTTTACATTGGTAGTCCTTCCGGCGTTTACACTACGCCCTTATAGTATACATTAACAAATTCATAAACATGAGAATACATCAGAAACAAAATTATCTTAAATAAAACAGTGCCTTTTTTTTTTTTTTTTTTTTACATGTATATGGCCCTCCTTCTCATTGACCAAGCTTTCTCCAGAAATGAAGCAAAAGAAAAAATATCATATTGAAACAGTCGTCTCAGCTTCTCTGAGTCATCACATTCATAATTTGGATCAACCTTATTAAAAAGTCTCTGCCTAATAGAGTTGTAGAATGGGCAATAGAAAACAAAATGCATTTCATTTTCAATTTCATTAAGCTCACACAAACCACATAACCTATCCTCCTCAGCTGTACCTATGTATCTACCCGTCTCGATATGAAGACCAAGTATACCAGCCCTAATTTGAGCACATAAGGATCGTTTCTTTTTTGAAAGGTTATACAGTACATATTTTTCTGGACCATAGACATGTTTTATCTCACAATATGTGCGGAGCTTTGGTTTACACCATATATCTAATGCCCATTTGTCCTTTACGTTTTGAAAGATAATTTATTTTATTACCATACTCTGTATGTTTCTTTATTATAATAATGGTCTTCATACCCAGCTCTCAACAGAATATCATACATGTCCATTATGCACCCTTAATCGAGATGTCCCACTCAAAAATCTTCCTTACAATTCTATTAGAATTAAGACCAAGTATTCTATTCCACAGACGTACCATGTGCATACTCCACCGTACCTCATTGGGTTCCCACCCCATATCCCCCATGATAGCCAGGGTTGGTGTAAATTTGTGTACGCCCAAAAAGTACCGCATTGCTCTATTATGTACAGCCTCGCTTTTAGGGTATTGCTTAAATCCCCACACTCCTGCTACATAATCTAACACTGGACAAACACAAGCCTGGTATAGTTTGGAGTAAGTAGAGAAACCAAGATCCCTCAATGCCTTTGTCTTAGCTATGACACCCCCTAGTGCTCTACTTGCTGATTCTGTCAATAAAGTTGTTCCTTTTATAAAATTCATATGTTCATCCAAATAGAAGCCTAGATATTTATAATACTTTGTATAATTCAGCTTTGATTCCCCAAATTGGAATTGAAAATCACTTGTGCGAATAGCTGGGTTTTTAAAATGAATAATTTCTGATTTCTTTTCATTTATCAGAAGTCTCCATTTTTTACACCAGTTACTTGCATATCTAAGCATTCTTTGTAAGTCCAGTTCTGTCTCTGCTAATAAAATAATATCATCTGCGTATAATAAAATACTGACGTATTCACTTCCGCATTTGACTCCACAGTTTAGTGGTTTAATTTGATTAGCTAAATCATTAATAAATACGGCGAAGAGGGTAGGGGAAAGGGCATCGCCCTGTTTCACCCCGGATGGTGTGGGAAACCAATTGGTACAAGCATCATTTACCTTTACACATGCTTGTGGTGCACTATAAAGTGAGCTAATTGCCTGATAAAACTTTCCATCTACACCAGTTTTAATCAGTCTAAAGGCAAGAAGATCTCTATTGACAAAATCGAAGGCTTTTTGAAAGTCAATAAAGCACGCAAACGTTGATTTGTTTACCTTCAATCTGTTTCTTACTATGGTACATACTGTATAAATGTGGTCAATACAGGCCCTGGCTTTACGAAAGCCATTCTGCTCCTCTACCAGAAGCTGTTCTTTCTCCAGAAATTCCATCAATCTCTCATTTAGTAAAGATGAATACATTTTATAAACTGTGCTCATCAGACTAATTCCCCTGTAAATAAGGGGAATTCTGGGGTCATTTTTTGGTGATTTTGGTATGGGGCTTATGATAGACTTAAACCATATTGAAGGTATTCTACTATATTCAAAACAATTGTAAAACAAATTAAACAAAATTTGCGCAAGCTTAGGGGATTTTAAAATTTCATTTGGTAAATCTTCTATGCCTGTAGCTTTACCTATTTTTGCTTTATCAATAACTTTTTGCACTTCCCCCATAGAAATGACCCTATTAAGGTCCTCATTACCTTGGAATGTTGCCTCTAACATCTCTTTCTCCCAATTGTTTTTTAATTGACACATTTCCTGAAAAAATCCATCATCAAAGCCTATTGCATCATTTTCAAATAAAGTAGCTAAATCTTTTTCCCATTTAGCCAACACCTGTGAAGTCTCTCTTATCAGATTTCCCCCTTCTCCCCATACTTCCATTGGAATACATTTTCTACGTCTTGGTCCTAACTTACTAATTTCGCTCCAAAAATGCTGAGGGCTTGATGATTGGATTTCTTCTAGATACAGTAACTGACCTCTTTGATATCTCCTTTTAAACAAACGATATCTCTTATCAAATGCATAATGACATTTTCTGAAATTATCTAATAGTTGCTGTCTGTCCCCACTATCTCTTTTACATCTTAAAAACAGTCGTTCTGAACTATGCATAGAGTACCACAGATCCTGCAACTCTTTATTCCAGTATGGTTTGTTGTGTTTAATTCTCTTTTTTGTAGGAGTATATGGCTTGTCCTGTGAACCTTTTCCTATTTCCTTATGAACTAAGTCACAAAAATCACCATACCAACTATCTAACATCTCCTGTATGGTAAAACATACTTGCTGTCTGTCCACCAGATCTATCAATGCTTTGCTTCTCATATTAGAACATAAAAAATCATTAGGCAGTTTTCTACTAACACCTCGCTTATATTGTTTTACTTGTTGGCCACTTTCCCTTGATAAATCTACATTAGTTCCATAACCTACTGTAAAATCCATTATTAGCAGGGAATGGTCAGGCACTACTAGGTTCTCCAATTAAATCTATGCAGCCAATTGATTCCACCATGTGGTTCGACGTTATCACTTTAAACTGCATGCATGTTTTCAAACACTCATAAGGAGTTGCTATATAGTCCACAACAGCTTTTCCTTTTACAGATATTGAGGTGTAGTTATCATTCAGTGGACACACTCTGCCATTCACCATGCACATCTTAGAGTCCTTAAGAAACTGTATCCATAATTCTCCATGTCCATTAACCCCCTCGTCCAATACCACCCTCCTTGGCACATCATCAATATCACTCACATAGTCCTGTAAGTTACCAGTCCTACCGTTTATGTCCCCACAAACATAAATAGCATCCACGTCAGAGTATGAATACATATAGCTTAATAAATGACCAAAAAATGCATGCATCTCTTCCCCAGGGGGATGTCTCAGGAGGGAGGTAGCATGAGAAAATAACAAAACTATATTGAGAACTTAAACTAGAAAAATGTAAACCAAGAATTCCATCGACCTCTTTACTAAAAACTTGAACTTTATATGTACTTAATAGGTCACACTTAACACAAATACCTACCCCCCTGACCCCTTTGGTGCTTTAATATGCTTTTCTCTGTTGTTCCCATACCAGACATATCCATCCAAATCAATAGACGCCTCTCCTGTTAAATGAGTTTCATTTAATGATATCAAGTCTGGTCGTAGGTGGTTTAAAATCACAGTTCTTAACTCACAGTTCTTGTCTGTCCATCCATTTACATTCCAGTGGATTAAAGAGAGATTTTTGGAATCACTCTGTGTCGTTACGGACGCGGCTCATTTCCCCCTCTTCCTTCTGACGACGTGCCCCCGCCGGCGCCTCCGTTGCGGCCAGGTTCACGGCCACGTTCATTGTCCTTGTCCCGTCTCACCACTCGGCCATTCCCGGTGATGAAAAAGTTTTTTCCAGATGGGATCTCGTCTAGTAGAGCTCTGAAGTTGAGATCAATCAGGCGTTCGGTGTGTGATTTAGCAGATCGTATGTAGATCTTCTCAAACGCTGTGTTGTCCTTCAGCTCCCGTTTTCTTCGCAGCACTGCCACTTTATCGCGGGTTGTGTTCAGTTCCATCTTGACGAGACCCGGGCCCGTTCCTCTCGGTGCCAGCCGTTCCACGGCCATAATCATTGGTACCGGGTCGCACTTCAGCCCGTCCGACAGCAGCAGTTTCACTCTCTGCATAAGATCCTCGCCCTCTTCAAACGGCAAGCCCGATATAATAATGGAAACCTCGGGGTCGAATTCATCCCGTTTGACTTTCTTGTTAAAGTTGGTTTCCACCTGATCGATTCTCGCCGTTACATGTCCTATTTCCATATCCAGATTGGCTTGGATTTCGGTCTGCTTTCTTTGCAGTTCTGCTTTCATGTCATCTTGGTTCTGCCTTATCAGTTCAACCATCGAGTCACGCAGGTTGTTGATTTTGCCGTCCAGCTTTCTCTCCAGAGAGGAACCCATACTATCCATTTTCTTCTCCAGCGAGCTGCGTGTCTCTTCCATTTTCTTATTGAGTTTCCTCAGTTCTTCCATTACCGGGTCGTTTAGAGCCGCGGCCGCTTCTTTTGCATTACTTCTGAGGGATATCTTATCACCTCCTTCAGACATATTGATATTTTTGATTTAAATATCAATTCGATGTGTTTGTCTCCGTTTATCTTAGTTTATTCTCTCAATTGTTTGGAGCGAACGCAAACGTGTCCGTCCACTCAACCGGAAGTGATAACAGACAAGTAAGATTCCACAAACAAGTGGATGGATATGTAAAGATATTTTATTAAAAGAACATTATGCAGCATGAATGACAAAGGAAACTCCGCCCCCTTCCTGAAACAACATCTGCCGAGCCAATAGGACTACAAGAAGCCAGATAATCCAAGCCAGATAATCCAGGAAACCATTTAATATGTATCACCTGCAGCAGGGCTGCCAAGTCTCACGCTTTGAGCGTGAGAGTCACGCAATTTAACCTCTTCTCACGCCACACATGCCATTTCTCACGCAATTTTACAGCCATCCCACAGACCTTTCCCGAAAGTTGCGGGGGTTTTCTCACTCGGTAAAAGTCGCACAGAGAATTCTCAGCGCAGTGAATGCAGCTGCTCTGCTCCTCCACTCTCTCTCCCCTCTACACATACCTACACACATGCAGGCGACGGAGCGAGAGAGAGAGCCCTACAGACGGTGGCTTTCTCGCTTCGATCTGCGGGGCCGGGGATCGCGCCGCCCCCGCGGTGGAGAAACACACTCGCTCCGCGAGTAAACGCCGGGCAATATTTCACAAAGATGACCACAATCCAGCTCTTGCCTCCCGCGATCGCATGCACGAAAGAGCCCACGCGCAATCATTTCATGGGTTACTATATCCACTTGTCTTGAACCCTAATATCCCCATATTCTGAGGAGGGCTTTAGAAGAGATAGGGAGGTTTGCACCAACACTACTAGTCTACTACTCTACTAGAGGGAAGAATACCAGTAGTAGCCCAGTGGTTCTCAACCTGTGGGTCGGGACCCCCAGGGGTCCCCAAATTATTTTGTGGAGGTCGCCATGATTAACTTAATGTGAAACATTGTTTTCTCACTCAACAGTAAACAAACCAACATAAAGTTTAAGTGTATAGAGGGTATCTGCACATTTCTAAAGTGACAAAATAGCTCTAAAATGACAAATTAAACATTGGCCAAATTGTCAAGTATTAGAGGCAGACATTGTGAAAATAGTAGATCTACGTGCTCACATGTCTATTTTCACAGTAGAACCGTGTTATAGCCTACAAAATGTTGCCTGAACGCTTATAGGGTGGAGGGGTCCCCAGTTAAAATATGATTATTTGGGGCGCAGTCTGAAAAGGTTGAGAACCACTAGCCTACTGATGAGAGTCTCATCAGTACTAGTAGTACTGTATTCAGTATTAGTAGTTTTACTAATAAATGTATATTTATTGGTCATTCTTGTTGCAAGTTTATTTCTACTTGTGCTGGTCACTCAGTTTGAATGCTTTATAAGCATGAGGTAGTGACCCCGTCTGCGCCAACCAACTTAAGCCCCACACGCCACGAAATCGCTCTAAATCGATGTTAAAAAGGCCAAAAATGTCTCACTCTTTAAAATTTCTGGAACTTGGCAGCCCTGACCTGCAGGTGTGTAGTGTGGTGTTGTGTGTGTAACAGACAAACCTGCTTGCAGTGTGTAGTGTGGTGTTGTGTGTGTAACAGAGATACCTGCAGTGTGTTGTGAAGTGTGGTGTTGTGTGTGTAACAGACATACCTGCAGTGTGTAGTGTGGTGTTGTGTAGTGTCTCCATCTCTCTTTGGAAGAGGTTGCACATGACTTCTGCGGCCGCACGGAGGCGCTCCAACACAAACACTCTGACATCGAGCTTCACGCGACAAACATCAACACTTTGCAAACACGACGCCTGTGCTCGTTTCCCAACTGCTCTGAGCACAACGGTGGGGGCTGCGGGTGGCCCAGAGATGTAAGGGAGCGTTTGTTTTCCCTGGAGACGACGGGGGAGCGCCGTCTCAAGCAGACTCGATCCACGTGAGACACCGCGAGCAAGCTAAAGCGAGCGAGTCCGAGTTATGTCCTGATAGGGACAGAATAGTACATCTTCGTCCCCTCGCCGAAGTGAACACAGGTCCAAGTGAACACAGCGGAGCTCCTTGCCCCCCGGCAACCACGGTTATGCTTAGGTTCGTTGGTAAACGGCAGGTCGCGTCCCAAAACCACCATGAAACACCAACAGTTCCTTTGTTGTGGAAACGCCACGCCAGAAACATTCTACTTCCGGAAAATCCGGCTTCCGGATCAACGTATTTAACGCGTGATTCCTAAACCCACCAGCCCCACACGCCACGAAATCGCTCTAAATCGATGTTAAAAAGGCCAAAAATGTCTCACTCTTTAAAATTTCTGGAACTTGGCAGCCCTGACCTGCAGGTGTGTAGTGTGGTGTTGTGTGTGTAACAGACAAACCTGCTTGCAGTGTGTAGTGTGGTGTTGTGTGTGTAACAGAGATACCTGCAGTGTGTTGTGTAGTGTGGTGTTGTGTGTGTAACAGACATACCTGCAGTGTGTAGTGTGGTGTTGTGTAGTGTCTCCATCTCTCTTTGGAAGAGGTTGCACATGACCTCTGCGGCCGCACGGAGGCGCTCCAACACAAACACTCTGACATCGAGCTTCACGCGACAAACATCAACACTTTGTTGCTTTTCCAAAACACACAATATCTCCTCTCCCACCGACGTCATGTGTTCATTTATCTTCAGCCGTACAGACTCCATTTGAAGCATTTTAACTCCTTTTAATATGAGAAGGTTTTCACCACGCGCTGTGTCCCAACCACCATGAAACACCAACACTTCTTTTGTTGTGGAAACACGACGCCTGTGCTCGTTTCCCAACTGCTCTGAGCACAACGGTGGGGGGCGCGGGTGGCCCAGAGATGTAAGGGAGCGTTTGTTTTCCCTGGAGACGACGGGGGAGCGCCGTCTCAAGCAGACTCGATCCACGTGAGACACCGCGAGCAAGCTAAAGCGAGCGAGTCCGAGTTATGTCCTGATAGGAACAGAATAGTACATCTTCGTCCCCTCGCCGAAGTGAACACAGGTCCAAGTGAACACAGCGGAGCTCCTTGCCCCCCGGCAACCACGGTTATGCTACTGAAGTAAAGATAGCAAGAGATTCACAGATTCGCGCTTCCAGGCTCAATAGCTCAGGAACGAAACATTACAAAAGCACAAAAACCGTCTCATTCTTATCCTGGTTAGATAGAGAAACAACTACAACTCGATTTTCATCCCAAAAAAACAACCGCCGAGTTTAACAGACCAACCTCCGTGTTTAACAGATTACATGCGTCTCTATGCGCAGCTGAATGTTAGGCGAGCGGTTAGGGACCGTCTACAAAGTGCAACACTGAAAGCGAAAATATTCAATAGCTTTATGAATATGCAATGTATTGCAACCAAATTCACTTCACACATCAATGGTGTACTTGTGAGTGTACTACAGCAGTTATTTGGGATATTTATATAATTTTTATTTTTCCCCTATTGACTTGAATGGGAAAATGTGTTTCGAACGAAACACCTGTTTGTAAAGCTCTGGAAAATTTCCCTCAGAATTTGTAAAGCCTACATGTCCAGAGGCCTATGCATATCAAAAACGAATTACACCAGTTTACCTCATGGTGGCGCTATAAAGGCCAACTTTACATTTTGGCCTATAATTCTTGAACCGTAGGTCGTAATTTCCCTCGGAATTTGTACAGCCTACATGTCCAGAGGCCTATGCATATCAAAAACGAATTACACCAGTTTGCCTCATGGTGGCGCTATAAAAGCCCACTTTACATTTTGGCCTCTTGAACCGTAGGTCGTAGATTAAAAATCTCTTTTCCCATGGCTTCCTTGGATAATGACTCAGTAGTCAAAATATTATGAAGTGTAGCACCATGAAAATACCCATAATGTTACAGCATTTGGTTTGGTAAAACATCACTTTCTTGAATTTTGGTGAATTCTTATCTGCATTTAAAATCAATAGGGAACAAATTATGAGTTGTAGTACACTGAAAATCATTCTCACCACTAGGGGACTCCCCCTGGTCATACTACAGCAATTAGTTTGGTAGAAATTAACTTTGTTGAATTTTGGTGAATTCTTCTCTGCTGTAAAAATCAATAGGGAAATAATTATGAAGTGTAGTACAAAGATTATCCTTGTCACCACTAGGGGACGCCCCCTGGTCCATACTACAGCAATTAGTTTGGTAGAAATTAACTTTGTTGAATTTTGGTGAATTCTTCTCTGCTGTAAAAATCAATAGGGAAAGAATTATGAAGTGTAGTACACTGAAAATCATTCTCACCACTAGGGGGCTCCCCCTGGTCATACTACAGCAATTATTTTGGTAGAAATTAACTTTGTTGAATTTTGGTGAATTCTTCTCTGCTGTAAAAATCAATAGGGAAACAATTATGAAGTGTAGTACACTGAAAATCATTCTCACCACTAGGGGACTCCCCCTGGTCATACTACAGCAATTAGTTTGGTAGAAATTAACTTTGTTGAATTTTGGTGAATTCTTCTCTGCTGTAAAAATCAATAGGGAAAAAATTATGAAGTGTAGTACACAGATTATCATTGTCACCACTAGGGGACTCCCCCTGGTCCATACTACAGCAATTAGTTTGGTAGAAATTAACTTTGTTGAATTTTGGTGAATTCTTCTCTGCTGTAAAAATCAATAGGGAAAAAATTTAGAAGTGTAGTACAAAGATTATCATTGTCACCACTAGGGGACTCCCCCTGGTCCATACTACAGCAATTAGTTTGATAGAAATTAACTTTGTTGAATTTTGGTGAATTCTTCTCTGCTGTAAAAATCAATAGGGAAAAAATTTAGAAGTGTAGTACAAAGATTATCATTGTCACCACTAGGGGACTCCCCCTGGTCCATACTACAGCAATTAGTTTGGTAGAAATTAACTTTGTTGAATTTTGGTGAATTCTTCTCTGCTGTAAAAATCAATAGGGAAAAAATTATTAAGTGTAGTACAAAGATTATCCTTGTCACCACTAGGGGACTCCCCCTGGTCCATACTACAGCAATCAGTTTGGTAGAAATTAACTTTGTTGAATTTTGGTGAATTCTTCTCTGCTGTAAAAATCAATAGGGAAAACATTATGAAGTGTAGTACAAAGATTATCATTGTCACCACTAGGGGACTCCCCCTGGTCCATACTACAGCAATTAGTTTGATAGAAATTAACTTTGTTGAATTTTGGTGAATTCTTCTCTGCTGTAAAAATCAATAGGGAAAAAATGTAGAAGTGTAGTACAAAGATTATCATTGTCACCACTAGGGGACTCCCCCTGGTCCATACTACAGCAATTAGTTTGGTAGAAATTAACTTTGTTGAATTTTGGTGAATTCTTCTCTGCTGTAAAAATCAATAGGGAAAAAATTATGAAGTGTAGTACACTGAACATCATTCTCACCACAAGGGGACTCCCCCTGGTCATACTACAGCAATTAGTTTGGTAGAAATTAACTTTGTTGAATTTTGGTGAATTCTTCTCTGCTGTAAAAATCAATAGGGAAAAAATTTAGAAGTGTAGTACAAAGATTATCATTGTCACCACTAGGGGACTCCCCCTGGTCCATACTACAGCAATTAGTTTGGTAGAAATTAACTTTGTTGAATTTTGGTGAATTCTTCTCTGCTGTAAAAATCAATAGGGAAAAAAATATGAAGTGTAGTACAAAGATTATCCTTGTCACCACTAGGGGACTCCCCCTGGTCCATACTACAGCAATTAGTTTGGTAGAAATTAACTTTGTTGAATTTTGGTGAATTCTTCTCTGCTGTAAAAATCAATAGGGAAAAAAATATGAAGTGTAGTACAAAGATTATCCTTGTCACCACTAGGGGACTCCCCCTGGTCCATACTACAGCAATTAGTTTGGTAGAAATTAACTTTGTTGAATTTTGGTGAATTCTTCTCTGCTGTAAAAATCAATAGGGGAAAAGTTATGAAGTGTAGTACACTGAAAATCATTCTCACCACTAGGGGGCTCCCCCTGGTCCATACTACAGCAATTAGTTTGATAGAAATTAACTTTGTTGAATTTTGGTGAATTCTTCTCTGCTGTAAAAATCAATAGGGAAAAAATTTAGAAGTGTAGTACAAAGATTATCATTGTCACCACTAGGGGACTCCCCCTGGTCCATACTACAGCAATTAGTTTGGTAGAAATTAACTTTGTTGAATTTTGGTGAATTCTTCTCTGCTGTAAAAATCAATAGGGAAAAAATTTAGAAGTGTAGTACAAAGATTATCATTGTCACCACTAGGGGACTCCCCCTGGTCCATACTACAGCAATCAGTTTGGTAGAAATTAACTTTGTTGAATTTTGGTGAATTCTTCTCTGCTGTAAAAATCAATAGGGAAAACATTATGAAGTGTAGTACAAAGATTATCATTGTCACCACTAGGGGACTCCCCCTGGTCCATACTACAGCAATTAGTTTGATAGAAATTAACTTTGTTGAATTTTGGTGAATTCTTCTCTGCTGTAAAAATCAATAGGGAAAAAATGTAGAAGTGTAGTACAAAGATTATCATTGTCACCACTAGGGGACTCCCCCTGGTCCATACTACAGCAATTAGTTTGGTAGAAATTAACTTTGTTGAATTTTGGTGAATTCTTCTCTGCTGTAAAAATCAATAGGGAAAAAATTATGAAGTGTAGTACACTGAACATCATTCTCACCACAAGGGGACTCCCCCTGGTCATACTACAGCAATTAGTTTGGTAGAAATTAACTTTGTTGAATTTTGGTGAATTCTTCTCTGCTGTAAAAATCAATAGGGACAAAATTATGAAGTGTAGTACACTGAAAATCATTCTCACCAATAGGGGGCTCCCCCTGGTCCATACTACAGCAATTAGTTTGATAGAAATTAACTTTGTTGAATTTTGGTGAATTCTTCTCTGCTGTAAAAATCAATAGGGAAAAAATTTAGAAGTGTAGTACAAAGATTATCATTGTCACCACTAGGGGACTCCCCCTGGTCCATACTACAGCAATTAGTTTGGTAGAAATTAACTTTGTTGAATTTTGGTGAATTCTTCTCTGCTGTAAAAATCAATAGGGAAAAAAATATGAAGTGTAGTACAAAGATTATCCTTGTCACCACTAGGGGACTCCCCCTGGTCCATACTACAGCAATTAGTTTGGTAGAAATTAACTTTGTTGAATTTTGGTGAATTCTTCTCTGCTGTAAAAATCAATAGGGAAAAAGTTATGAAGTGTAGTACACTGAAAATCATTCTCACCACTAGGGGGCTCCCCCTGGTCATACTACAGCAATTATTTTGGTAGAAATTAACTTTGTTGAATTTTGTTGAATTCTTCTCTGCTGTAAAAATCAGGTTAAAAATGAACCCCATGGGACATTAGTTCACCACGGCAACAAGAAGAAATCATAACTAGACATCATAACGGTCCTAAAAAGACAGGTTTTGAAAACATGTCATTGGGGTGCTGGTAGACCCCTCTCTCCTGCCCTACTAAGTAATGTGTGCTGCCATAAGTTGTTGTGTCTAATAGAAACAGAGATGTATCAAATGATGCCATTCTGACAGTTACACATACATTTAATCAATTTTTATGACCTTTATGACCTCTGCCCATATAGAATCAGAGTATTTCAGAGTATCCCCAGGGGGGAATTCAAGTTGTTCCATTCAAAGATTTATGGAATATAGATATAGAGTTTTAAGAAACAAGAATATCTAAATATAGCACAAATATAACAGGACCCAGGCCAATGCCTTTGCTGGCCCTCTCCACACAAGGCTGAGTGTTTTGGTCAGTACTTTGGGCCGGTAGACATGAGGCTCCATAAACAAGACCCTAAAAGAACTTATTTGGGGTGTTCCTTTTAGGCAGGGCGTTTAACTGTAGACTACTTGTACTGTAGTACATTTCTTTGTTTTGACTACTTGTACTGTTCTTTATTTTGTGTAATAAAATATACAACCAATCAATCAATATATTTAGAACATGCAAGGGGTCCTCTGACCCCTTGCATGTTCTAAATGAGGAATATCAACTATTGCCCTCCATGAGGCGGTTCAGAGTCCCTAAATATAAGAAAAACAGACTGAAGAACTCTTTTGTACATCAGTCTGTTCTGCTATTGAACCAGAATCGATGAACCACTGGACATGTTCTTTCTTGTTACCTGTCTGTCCCTGTGATGTCTTTTGTTTTATATTGTATTGCATCTGTCTTGTTTGTACATTGAACGGTGACGTCATGTGATGCAAAAAGAATTTCAGTGAGAGCTGACAATAAAGTTGTATCGTATCGTATCGTATATCCATGTGCTCTGTTCTGAAAGTGACTTTTTACAAAACTAATTGCTGTAGTATGACCAGGGGGAGGACCCTAGTGGTGAAAAAGATTTTCAGTGTACTACACTTCATAATTTTTTCCCTATTGATTTTTACAGCAGAGAAGAATTCACCAAAATTCAACAAAGTTAATTTCTACCAAACTAATTGCTGTAGTATGGACCAGGGGGAGTCCCCTAGTGGTGACAATGATAATCTTTGTACTACACTTCATACTTTTTTCCCTATTGATTTTACAGCAGAGAAGAATTCACCAAAATTCAACAAAGTTAATTTCTACCAAACTAATTGCTGTAGTATGGACCAGGGGGAGTCCCCTAGTGGTGACAAGGATAATCTTTGTACTATACTTCATAATTTTTTCCCTATTGATTTTTACAGCAGAGAAGAATTCACCAAAATTCAACAAAGTTAATTTCTATCAAACTAATTGCTGTAGTATGGACCAGGGGGAGTCCCCTAGTGGTGACAATGATAATCTTTGTACTACACTTTATAATGTTTTCCCTATTGATTTTTACAGCAGAGAAGAATTCACCAAAATTCAACAAAGTTAATTTCTACCAAACTAATTGCTGTAGTATGGACCAGGGGGAGTCCCCTATTGGTGACAAGGATAATCTTTGTACTACACTTCTAAATTTTTTCCCTATTGATTTTTACAGCAGAGAAGAATTCACCAAAATTCAACAAAGTTAATTTCTATCAAACTAATTGCTGTAGTATGGACCAGGGGGAGTCCCCTAGTGGTGACAATGATAATCTTTGTACTACACTTCATTCTTTTTTCCCTATTGATTTTTACAGCAGAGAAGAATTCACCAAAATTCAACAAAGTTAATTTCTACCAAACTAATTGCTGTAGTATGACCAAGGGGAGTCCCCTAGTGGTGACAATGATAATCTTTGTACTACACTTCATAATTTTTTCCCTATTGATTTTTACAGCAGAGAAGAATTCACCAAAATTCAACAAAGTTCATTTCTACCAAACTAATTGCTGTAGTATGACCAGGGGGAGTCCCCTAGTGGTGAGAATGATTTTCAGTGAACTACACTTCATAATTTTTTCCCTATTGATTTTTACAGCAGAGAAGAATTCACCAAAATTCAACAAAGTTAATTTCTACCAAACTAATTGCTGTAGTATGGACCAGGGGGAGTCCCCTAGTGGTGACAATGATAATCTTTGTACTACACTTCTAAATTTTTTCCCTATTGATTTTTACAGCAGAGAAGAATTCACCAAAATTCAACAAAGTTAATTTCTACCAAACTAATTGCTGAAGTATGACCAGGGGGAGCCCCCTAGTGGTGAGAATGATTTTCAGTGTACTACACTTCATAATTTATTCCCTATTGATTTTTACAGCAGAGAAGAATTCACCAAAATTCAACAAAGTTAATTTCTACCAAACTAATTGCTGTAGTATGACCAGGGGGAGCCCCCTAGTGGTGAGAATGATTTTCAGTGTACTACACTTCATAATTTGTTCCCTATTGATTTTTAAAGCAGAAGAATTCACCAAAATTCAAGAAAGTAAATTTCTACGAAACTAATTGCTGTAGTATGACCAGGGGGAGCCCCCTAGTGGTGAGAATGATTTTCAGTGTACTACACTTCATAATTTGTTCCCTATTGATTTTTAAAGCAGGGAAGAATTCACCAAAATTCAATAAAGTTAATTTCTACGAAACTAATTGCTGTAGTATGACCAGGGGGAGCCCCCTAGTGGTGACAATGATAATCAGTGTACAAAACTTCATAATTTGTTCCCTATTGATTTTTAAAGCAGAGAAGAATTCACCAAAATTCAAGAAAGTTAATTTCTACCAAACTAATTGCTGTAGTATGACCAGGGGGAGTCCCCTAGTGGTGACAATGATAATCTTTGTACTACACTTCATAATTTTTTCCCTATTGATTTTTACAGCAGAGAAGAATTCACCAAAATTCAACAAAGTTAATTTCTACCAAACTAATTGCTGTAGTATGACCAGGGGGAGGCCCCTAGTGGTGAGAATGATTTTCAGTGTACTACACTTCATAATTTTTTCCCTATTGATTTTTACAGCAGAGAAGAATTCACCAAAATTCAACAAAGTTAATTTCTACCAAACTAATTGCTGTAGTATGACCAGGGGGAGCCCCCTAGTGGTGAGAATGATTTTCAGTGTACTACACTTCATAATTTTTTCCCTATTGATTTTTACAGCAGAGAAGAATTCACCAAAATTCAACAAAGTTAATTTCTACCAAACTAATTGCTGTAGTATGACCAGGGGGAGCCCCCTAGTGGTGAGAATGATTTTCAGTGTACTACACTTCATAATTTGTTCCCTATTGATTTTTAAAGCAGAAGAATTCACCAAAATTCAAGAAAGTAAATTTCTACGAAACTAATTGCTGTAGTATGACCAGGGGGAGCCCCCTAGTGGTGAGAATGATTTTCAGTGTACTACACTTCATAATTTGTTCCCTATTGATTTTTAAAGCAGGGAAGAATTCACCAAAATTCAAGAAAGTAAATTTCTACCAAACTAATTGCTGTAGTATGACCAGGGGGAGCCCCCTAGTGGTGACAATGATAATCAGTGTACTACACTTCATAATTTGTTCCCTATTGATTTTTAAAGCAGAGAAGAATTCACCAAAATTCAAGAAAGTTCATTTCTACAAAACTAATTGCTGTAGTATGACCAGGGGGAGCCCCCTAGTGGTGACAATGCTTTTCAGTGTACTACACTTCATAATTTGTTATTTTTATGGTGCTACACTTCATAATATGTTAACTACTGCATCATTATGCAAGGAAGCCATGGGAAAAGAGATTTTTATTCTACGACCTACGGTTCAAGAGTTATAGGCCAAAATGTAAAGTGGGCTTTTATAGCGCCACCATGAGGCAAACTGGTGTAATTCGTTTTTGATATGCATAGGCCTCTGGACATGTAGGCTGTACAAATTCCGATTGAAATCACAAACCTACGGTTCAAGAATTATAGGCCATAATGTAAAGTGGGCTTTTATAGCGCCACCATGAGGTAAACTGGTGTAATTAGTTTTTGATATGCATAGGCCTCTGTACATGTAGGCTTTACAAATTCTGAAGAAAAATTTCCAGAGCTTTACAAACAGGTGTTTCGTTCGAAACACCTTTTCCCATTCAAGTCAATAGGGGAAAAATAAAAATTATATAAATATCCCAAATAACTGCTGTAGTACACTCACAAGTACACCATTGATGTCTGAAGTGAATTTGGTTGTAATACATTGCATATTCATAAAGCTATTGAATATTTTCGCTTTCAGTGTTGCACTTTGTAGACGGTCCCTAGCCGCTCGCCTACCGTTCAGCTTTACATAGAGACGCATGTAATCTGTCAAACTCGGATGTTGTTTTTTTTGGATGGAAATCAAGTTGTAGTTGTTTCTCTAGCTAACCAGGATAAGAATGAGACGGTTTTTGTGGTTTTGTAATGTTTCGTTCCTCAGCTATTGAGCCCGGAAAAGCGAATCTGTGAATCTCTTGCTATCTTTACTTCAGTGGTTATGCTTAGGTTCGTTGGTAAACGGCAGGTCGCGTCCCAAAACCACCATGAAACACCAACAGTTCCTTTGTTGTGGAAACGCCACGCCAGAAACATTCTACTTCCGGAAAATCCGGCTTCCGGATCAACGTATTTAACGCGTGATTCCTAAACCCACCAGGCTTGAGTTAAGACCCGCCTCGTGGAAACGCGAGGACTTCCAGGAGTGGCTGAAATCCCTACATGGAGGGTGGATAAAGTCAGAGGCATGAAGACTTGTACTTGAGAAAAGCCTGCATTTGCACATTGCACAACTATTAATTAAGTGTGCCTGCTATGCAATAGCAAAACACTTATTGTAATTTCTCACTACAGTGCTCAAAATAAACTGTGCTAAAAAAATCTTGAAACTGACTTAATTGTACTGTGCTTAATAAAGGGAAAACCTTGTAACTTTGCTAAAGAGAAAAACGTACTGAGTGCTCAAAATAAAAACTCTTTTACTGATTATCAGTTAAATTGTTATGGTTTGGATATGGCTTTGGGCCTATTATGCTGCGTGTATTATTGTAATGGATCAGTAGGTAGTAGGTACTTTGCACTTGAGCGAGCAGCACAGTACGTTCATGGGCACTTTCATACTTAAGATTATCGAGAGGAGGCGGGTCTTAACTCAATCCTGGTGGGTTTAGGAATCACGCGTATTTAACGCCTGCGCAATTATGGACCCAGGCACTGTCGCGTTAATGTCTTCCGCCCCCTGGTGGAGGAGATGTGTAACTGTCACTGAATGACAGACATACAGAGACTGATTCACTATGTGAGTCAGTAGGATACAACCAGTGTTGGGTAGCGTTACTTTTTTTAGTAATATATACTGGTTACCTTGATTTTAAAGTAATACATTTCGTTACATATTACCCCCCGAGTAGGAGTAATATATTAATATTACTTTACTTATTACTTTTTTGGTAAAAAAAAAAAAAAAAAAAACGCTCAAATTGAACAAATAATTATCTAGATATTTTATATATTTTATTATTTTATTTTATTGTCTGTTTTTTCATATGAAACACAATAGACCTATACCTTCTTAAATGTGGCCTATAATGACATGACAAGTTTGACAACAAGACACAAACCTGAACATTTTGGACAAAAGAGCACATTTTACATCAAGCTGCCCATATGTCCAGTATCCCTGTACATTGACACCCAGTTGCTATACAACGAAAATGATCGGATTTATCAGATTAGAACAATAATTCCATACATCCGGACATGCTTTGTGTGACACTGCTGCGTGCTGCTGGGGTGTTCAGTGTTTCTGACGTTACGTTATGTGAGTGATACTGTAGCTCTTGTTTTGGGCATGTTTTATCTGACAGCCTGTGCGTCGGAGAAACCATCCACCAAAGCAGCCTACAGTCAACCTGCTGAATGCTGTCAAACCAGGCATTTGATAGTTCTCAGTAATGCATTCATTTTAGCTTTTCTATTCCAGTGTTTCCCCTACATGCATTAAGCATGTAGGGCCGCCGCTGCTTCAAATCCGGCCGCCACTGTATGATTTTCACTTTATTTTTTTTTTATTTTTTTTTTCTACGATTTTTTTCCCCCCACAACAATGTAGCGCTCATTTGAAGCATAGCGTTCTAACTTCTCTCGCTTACATACGGTTGGAAGGAGATGTATATGTCTAGTTTCTCCCCCTCCCCTCTCTCATTCATCCAGTCAGTCAGGCAGCAGCCTCGTCGCGCTGAGCACCTCTTCTGAGCTGACTACGTCTTTGCCCCTCGTTAGTATATTTGCAACTGGTGTGTACAATTAGAAGATTGTACACACGGGTTTGAATCATGTAGTTTACCGCTGTTGGGCAATAGTAGGCTTACTTGTCTCATGCTAATGAGAGCTAACACGGTTGTCATTGCTCACTGGTTAGATGTGGATTGTAGAATAGAAACGAGGGATGCATCAACACCACTGTCATTAGGCAACAAACATTTTTGACTAGAAAATACACTTTGCTACATGCACACACAGAGTGTGTAGCAGTGGTGTAAAGTAACTAGTAGTCTACATTTACTTTACAAGTACTGTACTTAAGTACTTCTACTCCACTACATTTATGACATGATGGCTATATGCAAATAGCCGATCTACAAGCTCACAAAGTGACGTGTTGTGAGCTTGTAGAGCTTGTAGATCTGCTATTTTTATAGGATTTACATTTTTTTATACATTTGGAAACTGTTATTATGATTACTGAGAACTTTTAGTACTTACGTTTATTTTGACACCAATACTTTTGTACCTTTACTTATTCCACTACATATTTTATTCCAGACATCTACTTGTAAGTTGTAACACAGTAGGCTATGTCTACATTAGAATGTTGATACTGTACTTTTTCCACCACTGGTGGATTGGTTCTCAAAGTGGGGTCCGGGGACCCCGAGGGGTCCTTGAGGGAGTTCCAGGGGGTCCCCAGGCCCCAGCCAAATGATAAATAGTTATGAACCAAATAGACCTTTAGCGCAAAAGCAAATGGCCCCGTTCAGGCTGAAAGCTTAGGCACAGGGGGTATGGATCCCACGACAAAAATCCGTACCATATTGGCTCAAAACGGGACGACTGGGCGGTTGGTAACGTGGAAAGTAATGCGGAAAGTAATGCAGTAAATAAGTCATCATTACTGCATTATATTACCGATGTTTTTTTAGTAGGGCGTTATATTAGTCATTACCGCATTTCGGTAATATATTAGTAATATGCGTTATATTAGTAATGCGCGTTACCCAACACTGCATACCATGCAGTGTGTAGTCTGGTGTTGTGTGTGTAACAGACATACCTAGGGTGACCAGACGTCCCGTTTTACCCGGGACAGTCCCGTTTTCAAGCTGCGTGTCCCGGTGTCCCGACAAATATCTCTAAAACACTAATATGTCCCGGTTTTCAACATTCACTGCAAAATTGTCCCGGTTTTAGCCAGAATTAAAATAATAGTAGCTGTTTTCAGTGGTTGCATAGACATTTATCATGTTCTTTTCATGAAAACATGCTCACCTAACCAATCAGAAAAAAGGAACAAATTCATTGCGTGTCTGAATTCACCCTGTTGACAATAGGGCTTGAAGTGTGTGACGGAAGTGCTGCGGTTAACGGAAGTTACGTCATGCGATGTGGGTCTGTTTACATTCCCCAGCGAAAAAACTAAAATAGATCGTAGATCTTAACTCACTCTGAATAGGTGTAACATTGCTTGAATCAATGTTTTTGTTTGTATATTGTTTATTGCGAGCGTAACCGACGGAGCAGGAGACGTAGACCAGCTTTTTTCGTGCAGGGAATACGTTTGCAGGAACACCGCACTGTGACAAAAATACAGCTTCCGGGAAAATTCAGCCCCCCCCCCTCTTCACGTCTTCTGCCTTCTATTGTCACCAGGCTTTTCTCTTCGCAGATGAGTAAGCCTGGCTACGCGAGGCTAGTCTGAATTCAACACTGAGGCTGTTTGTCAATCACTCACTGCCTGTTTGCAACCCTGCGGTGCGTGCGTGTGCGTGCACGAACGTTAGAGAATGGGAATGCGCGTGCGGGTAACGTGCGCATTGCTTTTAGGGTCCCAGTTTTAGGCAACAGTGTTTTGCGTCCCGGTTTGAGTGGCTGGAAATATGGTCAACCTAGACATACCTGCAGTGTGTATTGTGGTGTTGTGTGTGTAACAGACATACCTGCAGTGTGTAGTTGGGTGTTGTGTAGTGTCTCCATCTCTCTCTGGAAGAGGTTGCACATGACCTCTGCGGCCGCACGGAGGCGCTCCAACACAAACACTCTGACATCGAGCTTCACGCAACAAACATCAACACTTTGTTGCTTTTCCAAAACACACAATATCTCCTCTCCCACCGACGTCATGTGTTCATTTATCTTCAGCCGTACAGACTCCATTTGAAGCGTTTTAACTCCTTTTAATATGAGAAGGTTTTCACCACGCGCTGTGTCCCAACCACCATGAAACACCAACACTTCCTTTGTTGTGGAAACACGACGCCTGTGCTCGTTTCCCAACTGCTATGAGCACAACGGTGGGGGCCGCGGGTGGCCCAGAGATGTAAGGGAGCGTTTGTTTTCCCTGGAGACGACGGAGGAGCGCCGTCTCAAGCGGACTCGACCCACGTGAGACACCGGAGGACGAGCGAACTAAAGCGAGCGAGTCTCCGTGTCGAGCGTTGCGAAGTCCGTCTGAGTTATGTCCTGATAGGGACAGAATAGTACATCTTCATCCCCTCGACGAAGTGAACACAGGTCCAAGTGAACACAGCGGAGCTCCTTGCCCCCCGGCAACCACCGTTATGCTTAGGTTTGTTGGTAAACGCCAGGTCGCGTCCCAAAACCACCATGAAACACCAACAGTTCCTTTGTTGTGGAAACGCCACGCCAGAAACATTCTACTTCCGGAAGATCCGGCTTCCGGATCAACGTGTTCAACGCCTGCGCAATAATGGATCCGAGCACTGCTCCTCCTGGTGGAGGAGATGTGTAACTGTCACTGAATGACAGACAGACAGACAGCGACTGATTCACTATGTGAGTCAGTAGGATACAACAGCAGTGAAAATACAGAAATGTGTGTGGGGAAGAATCATTTGGCAATTTGGCATAACCACTAAATTGGGGAGAAAGGGATGTAAAAGGAAAACAATGTTCATCAATCTTTTTCCCTTCTTTTTTGTGTGAAATATGATCATGATAATGATCATTAGACTCAGAACATCGACATGCACGTTCACGTTGTGCGGCTTGTAGATCAGACAACGTGAAGGTGTCAGACAGCATAGGGCTAGGTTTGGGGCCTTTATCTCTTTGAAGAAAAATAATAATAATAATACGAAAGCTGATTGCATTGATTGATTCAAATTATACTTTATTAACAGTTGCAGTGGTACAGATTTATACAAAAGGATGCTAAAAGGATGACCCCGAAAAGCCCAGGGCTCATTTCCATTGAGGTCCTTTATATTCAATTCAACAGGACATTTAATGACTAAAACAACGTAGGCCTATGCCTATTACACGAGTAGTCAAAACATGAACTAAAATGTACAGTAAGCAGACTTCTTACAGAGGCCAGTTACAAATTGATGATATATTTAGGTGCTCTTTTAGAGCTCTTGTTCAAACCTGTGACACGCTCTCATGCATCAGAGCCTATGTGGTATGCACCTGGACCGCTAGCCCAGCGGGCGCCCCAGGATACAATAATAGATTTAACTTCTTTCCATTAATCATCACCATGATTGACTGGATTATGGGCGTTTCAAATCTTCTCTGCTGTAAACACATAAAGCAGAATAATGATGGAATTAATTATCTCTTGTGTTCATTTAGAGGCAAGGTGCCAATACAGAGCTTACTTCCTCTTCTGCTCTGTGCAGACCAGTCAGAGCAGCGTTAATCTAGCCTAGCTCAGCTATACCATCATCCACCCATGATAAAACAAGGAGGGGAGGCAGTTAATGCAATAACTATACTGCAGTTATTTGGCTGCATTAGTATAGAGTCTGGCCAAGCCAGGCTAGCGTTAATCTTCGTTGGTTCTCATTCTGTGGGTCGGGACAGTAACGTTTTTTAAAGATGGAAATACAAGAAAAAAGTCTGTTAATACTGCATCAAATGCAGTCAACAAACTATGCTATAAAAACTGGTAAACTGATAAAAGAAATCTGCATTGTCACAATTTCTATCTGTGATAATAACTGTCATAAGAATTAAGGGTAAACTGAACGCTCGACCCAAAACACACTCGGCCGGATTCTTTCCGCAGGAGGAAGGGGTAAGTTCAATACAAGGTGGAAAGAGGATTTTAACCCAACAAAGCACTATGGCTCGCTTCCATTGGGGTCCTTTGTACTCAATTCATTGAAACAGTATAGATGACAATACAATGCAAAACACCATATAACAGTCAGATATCAGAAACCAAACATATGTACAGCAAACAAATCAGAAATAATGATGACAATCATCAGAGAAATGGTTGAGCTGTTTTTCCATAGCATACAAGAAAACAAATGAAGTGAGTGAGTGTGCGTTCCCTTCCTCCCTCTAATGTCCTGAAACGTCTGGAGTTGGGAGGCTCCAACTCTCTTAATTCTCAACAAATCTCTATGATTCAGATTTTACTATAATGAGAAGATGTGAGTTTCAATATCTTGTGTCAATTGTGTTTACCGCTGAGATGTTAGTCTGTATAAATACAATGATTTGAGAACCTAAGTGCAGCTGAATAGTTAACACTGAATAATTAATAGTTTGTGAATGGCATGACATTCTCTAGAATCAGTAACATGTGGATGATAACCCACTTACACATGGTTTTATTCAACTGTCTGCAATCAAAGGCTACCGCTTATAAAGCAAGCATTGGGATTGCAACCATATATGATTATGGCCATGCATGCACTTGGACATTTCTCCTTTCAATATGACGTTTCTTACTCTTTTGGTCTCGCTGCTTAACGCATGTCTTGCACTGATCTTAAAGGGAATGGCAGCTGATACTCTCTCCGATTGGTTTGATTAAAGTAACACCCAACACCCATGACTAATTCAGGGCCGTTTTACTGTGAACCGTTTTGATGCAGTGTGCAGAATTCCGCACCCACAATAGCAAAATGGCATTGGTCACACCTCCACAAGACCTGGCGTTAATTAAGACATCCATAATACAGTTGTTTGAATCCTCCGTATCTTGACCAAGCATTTGCCACAAACCGCAGCTAAAGGCTCGCTGCGGCTCGCTGCGTCGGCACTTTGAACACACGCACGCGTTTAGGGAGACCTCCTCTATCACACCACACTCTCCGCTAAGCGGGAGAGGTGTAAAATCTATTTCTGTTGGCTTTCCAGTGCAGCCACCCGCTCAAAAAAGTGAAATTTTCAGACATTTTCAAACTCTAGTTGGCGCTGGAGAGCAGACGGCTCGCTGCGTCGGCACTTTGAACACACGCACACGTTTGGGGAGACCTCCTCTATCACACCACACTCTCCGCTAAGCGGGAGAGGTGTAAAATCTATTTCTGTTGGCTTTCCAGTGCAGCCACCCGCTCAAAAAAGTCACATTTTCAGACATTTTCAAACTCTAGTTGGCGCTGGAGAGCAGACGGCTTGAGTGTGTTTGCACTTAGTTGGTACATTGCATGTTGCACCTTTAATTTAACAGTTTTGTGTGATTTGTGTTTGAATAATGTTTGCCATTATTAGCACACGCGCACCAGAGATTCCGTTAGCCGGTATTTACCGGCCATTGGCCGGTTAAATGTTTAATTGGCCGGTAATTATAAAGTCCACCGGCCACCGTGGCCGGCTGGGAAAATGCCTCTTAGGCTATTTTATCATTTAATCTTATTATACACATAATTATTTGTCTAAAGTAGTAAAGCTACAACCATTAAAACCTATCATAATTTTAAATTTGTATCATGTTCTGTGAGTCTGTCTGATGACAGCGGAGTTCACCGCCACTGCTGCTGCTTCATGCTGCGCTGTAGAGGTGGGACGTTCACGAACGAATCGAGTCTTTTGAACGGCTCTTTGAAATGAACGATAGGCAGCATTGTGAGCTTGTAGATCAGCTATTTTCAAATGGCAGATATGTACCTATATATGTCCGAAATAAATGTATATAGGGTTGAAGTTATTTGTAATTATAATCAAAATCTACAAAGTAACTACTAGAATGAGCCAGTCTTTTGAACGGCTCTTTGAAAGGAACGGATCCCAGAGATCCGGCTCACTTCAAAGAGCCATAAATCCCATCTCCACTGCGCTGTGTGCATGGTTACGTGCATTGGAAATATCAGAGCTTCAAGCTCACAACAAGGCGAAACGCGCCGTGCTGTGAGCTTGTATGTCTGCTATTTTAGACACGCACACGGCCTTACGGAGAAGCTCACATCACGTTTCACAGCTGACAGTTCCAGCACCTTGTAACAATCAGCGTGGGTTTAGTGTTATAATCAGAACAGAACTGGGGTTCTTCCGAGGTAATCTATACCAAGCTGGACCCAGTAGGCCTAGACGATAATAAAAAAGGGACCCGAACTCTGTGGAATCATGGATATTATACAAGCACGCACATGACTTTCTGATCGCATGGATGTGATGCCATCGTGGTCAAAGCAACAGAGGCAAGTCAACCTTCCTTGCGCCATCATAACATAACATTAACAAAATAAAACAAATGTGTGTAAAAGGTTTAATGAGACGTGAAGCCAAAATCATATAGGCTACTATTAACTTATTAATGTGTAGGCCACTGTGTGGCAGGGCGCGCAAACGGTTCGCTTGAGTTGCGCGCCCATTTTTACCTATTCACTTTTTTTTTTTTTGGCAAGCGATACCTCTACATAAGTAGATAGTTAGGATATTATTTTGTTGGAACATATTGCAATTGCATCTGTGATAAAGAGTATAGCCCAGCGCAAACATAAAATGGTTTAATTATCAGTTGGGTGCACGGTGCACCATGCAGATACAGTATCTCATCTGCAAACACGTATGTGACGTTCAATATAATATGGCCGATAAATTAATTGATTGGCCGGTAAAATATAATCCTGCCGGCCAAGGTGGCCGGCCCCAAAAATGCCTAGCGGAAACCCTGGCGCGCACACACACACACACACACACAGAGTAAATTGATCAAAACTGTAATTACTAAACTATTAAAGTAACCTTTCAGTCCAAATGTTATGTTTTCATTTCCAGTGAAAGTGTACACTGTTATTAACAATGAGTAATAAAAGGGTATTTTTGAAAAAAAACTTTAAATCGTCTGTATTTGTTTATTCTCTGCTAAGCCGTATAAAGAAGTGTGGTGTATAAAAATCACTAGAATCTGAAAATGTCACTTTTTTGAGCGGGTGGCTGCACTGGAAAGCCAACAGAAATAGATTTTACACCTCTCCCGCTTAGCGGAGAGTGTGGTGTGATAGAGGAGGTCTCCCCAAACGCGTGCGTGTGTTCAAAGTGCCGACGCAGCGAGCCGCCTGCTCTCCAGCGCCAACTAGAGTTTGAAAATGTCTGAAAATATCACTTTTTTGAGCGGGTGGCTGCACTGGAAAGCCAACAGAAATAGATTTTACACCTCTCCCGCTTAGCGGAGAGTGTGGTGTGATAGAGGAGGTCTCCCCAAACGCGTGCGTGTGTTCAAAGTGCCGACGCAGCGAGCCGTCTGCTCTCCAGCGCCAACTAGAGTTTGAAAATGTCTGAAAATGTGACTTTTTTGAGCGGGTGGCTGCACTGGAAAGCCAACAGAAATAGATTTTACACCTCTCCCGCTTAGCGGAGAGTGTGGTGTGATAGAGGAGGTCTCCCCGAACCAGGGTTGTCAACATTGGACTGTCAGAATCCAGGAGATTTATTTTTTGGGGGTGCGCGGAACTCCCCAACCGGGGTCTGGGGGGTCCTCTCCACAAAACGTATTAATAGATATATTTTCCTGTGTTCTGTTGATTTTTGTGCATGTTTGATACATTTATCAGGCTTACTTTACTAGCATGTGTACAATTTCAGCCTAATATGCCAAATGTAGGTGTACAGATCTGATGACAGAAGCAAAGTAAGACATCTTTAATAATGACGTTTCATCTGTAAGTCAATACTTAAGTGAATATCTATACTAGTTATTATGTCGGTAAAGGATCACACCATTGCAGACTTTACTAACAAACTTTACTTGACTTTCAAAGCGTGAAGCAGCAGCAACAACAAGACAGAAGTGCAGTGTCATGAACGTACATATCAATCGAGCCCAGATAAACACAACAACAGGGCAGGCAAAACAGTCAAGCACCGCACGAACAAACTGAGGATCATTATGCATAAAGAACACTCACTGGAACACTAATCAGTGAGACATAACATTTCCCCCCCCCCGGCAAAAATCAAGCTTACATAACTGACACAAAGTCCTGTAAGTGGGCCGGGCGTGAACGCACACGAGTAGGGCGCGGGGAGGCACAGGGCGTGAACTGAGCAGGCGGGGGAATGTCCATGACCTGTGTAGGGGCAGCTAAGGGCACCGGGTAATGAACAGCGAGGGGCGTGTCGACAGCCGTGTGTGGCGGAGCAGGGACCTTCCTAAGACGGCTGGAGTGCCAACGAGAGCCATCGCTGAGGAGGAAGGTGGCAGGACCCAGCTGGCGGGCAACTTGAAACGGAGAGGACCAGAACGAGGCCATTTTATTGTCCCGGTGAGGCCGACGGACCCTGACCCAGTCGGAGGCGGCGATGACAGGCACTTTGGCCCGCTTTGACAGGTCAAAACGGCGCTTCATCTGAGCCTGCTTCTGGGTGACTGAGGCCTTGACAACAGGTGATGGGGAAAGGGGCGGAGAAAGGGGCGTAGGGCAACGGAGCCTGTCAAGGGGCAGGGTGAGCTCCCGGCCCAGCATGAGGGAGGCAGGGGAGACACCCGTGGTCGAGTGCCTGGTGGCCCTGTAGTGCAGTAGAGTGTGACGGAGGGCAAGCGAGAAAGAGCACCCTTGGGCCATGTGTGCCCTGAGGCCATTCTTCAGAGACTGATTGAAGCGTTCCACGCCACCGTTGGCCTTGGGGTTATAGTACGCTGTGCGCACATGGCGGATACCTTTGCTACGGAGGTAGTCGGTGAACTCTGCCGAGACCATCTGAGGACCATTGTCCGTCGTGACGGTCCGAGGAAGGCCCCAGCGAGAGAACAGAGAGTCCAGGAAGTCAATGATGACCTGAGAGGTCACAGAACCGGAAGGGGCGACCTCCGGCCACTTGGAGTGTAGGTCGTAGGCAACAACCAGGAAGCGCTGATGGTGGGGAACCCCATGGATCTCACCACAGACGTCCAGCTGTAGGTGATCCCAGGGCTGAGAGGGCCAGGGGAGAGGCTGCAGGGGCGGAGGCGGCTGGTGGCCAGTTTTGCCGCTAACGAGGCAGGCAGCGCAGTCCTTGACCAAGGCCTCGATGTCTCTATCGATGCTTGGCCACCACACTCGTTCTCTGCAGCGTTGTTTCAGCTTCACAATGCCCAGGTGGCCCTCGTGCGCCATGGATAAGACACGCGCACGCAAGGCACAAGGGATCACTGTGCACAGCCCTCGTGCCACGCAGGTGTCGTTCCAGCAGGAGAGCTCCCGTCGCACGCGGGAGAATGCAGCCAGCTCATCCGGGACCACACGAGGCCAGCCATCGCGGATGTAGGTGCAGAGTGTGGAAAGGATGGGGTCCTGTTCAGAGGCGTCCTTCAGCTCCTGCAGAGAGACCGTGGACTGGAGGGGCGTGTGCAACATGTTAATAATGTCCTGCTCAAACAGGTCAGTGCCGACATTCAGGGCCGGGGCTGAGGCGGGGACAGCTCGAGACAGCAGGTCAGCCACAACATTATCTCTACCTGGGGTGAACTTGAGATCAAAATTGTACTGGTGGAGGCGGTCATACCAGCGGTGCAGCCTGAGTGGCCTGTCCCAGATGTGGAAAGCAGCGCCGTAAGAGCCTGGTGGTCCGTTCTGAGAGTGAAAGGGCGGCCGTAGAGATAGAGGTGCCACCTCTCACACGCTCAGATGCAAGCCAATGCCTCGCGCTCGCCCACAGAGTACCGCTGCTCAGTCTGGTTGAGAGCTCGGGAAGCGAAGGCAATGGGCCTCTCGACCCCATTCTGAACCTGAGACAGCACAGCTCCTATCGCTACGGATGACGCATCACAGGTCACGAGGGTGGGGCTGGCGATGTCGAAGTGGGCTAACACTGGGGGAGAAGTAAGTTGAGTTTTGAGGGCACGTACAGCGTCACTGCACGCCCGAGACCACACCCACGGCTCATCTTTACGCAGCAGCTGGCGCAGGGGGGCTGTGGTGTCAGAGTACTGTGGGAGGAACTTTAAGTAGTAGCCAGTCATTCCCAAGAGTGAGGCCACCTGAGCAGCTGTGCTGGGGTCTGGGATGGCCTGGATTGCATCGACGTTGGACTGAAGCGGAGTTATGCCGCCAGCAGACAGCCAGAACCCCACAAACTCAATTTCCGGAACAGCAAGGACACATTTCTCGGTATTGAGAGTCAGGGTGTGTTTGGCCAGGGCTGCAAACACCTCGTTGAGCCGTTCGTCATGCACTTCAGTTGTAGGCCCGTGCACGACAATATCGTCCAGGTAGATGGCCACGCCTTGTATGCCAGCTAGCACAGAGACCATCACCTTCTGGAAGCAGCTAGGAGCGGAGCAGAGGCCAAACGGCATCCGGGTGTAGCGAAACACGCCGACATGTGTCACAAAGGCTGTGAGGTTCCTACTGCTGGGGTGAAGAGGCACCTGCAGGTACCCCTGTCTGAGGTCGAGCTTGGAGAACACTGTAGAGCCATAGAACTGGGCCGTGAGCTCCTCAGATGTGGGGAGGGGGTACTGATCAGGGACCACTGCCTTATTGACTGCACGCAGGTCCACACAGACGCGCAGGGCCCCAGACTTCTTCTTGGCCACCACCAGGTTTGAGACCCAGGGCGACGCATCCACTGGTTCAATAATACCCTCCCCCAGCAGCTGCTGTAGCTCGGCTGAGACCCCGTCACGAAGGGCCAGCGGGATGCGGCGTAGCGGCTGTATGACAGGCTTGACAGCAGGGTTGATTAGGGGCTGGTGGGCGAAAGCAGAGAGGCAGCCCAGACCATGAAACAGTGAAGGCCACTTCTGCTGCCATGGCGTGGTAACAGTCATAATGGCCGATCCCCCTGCGTCCAGGAGGGAGAACCCCAGAGCTGTGAACAGGTCTAAGCCCATCAGATTAGCCCCACGGCGGGCGACTTGAAAAACAAAACTTGACACAGTCTTAGTCCCGTAGCGCACAGACAGCTGGAGGGACCCCACCAGGTCGATTCCCGACCCTCCATAACCGTACAGGGCAGTAGAGGGCGCAGAGAGGGGCAGTGAATGGAAAAACTGATTGTAAGTATCCATGTTCAGGAGAGACCAGCCCGCGCCAGTATCCACAAGCAGACGGCTGCACACATCATTTAAGTAAACTGAACATGACTTAAACGGCACAGCGCCTGCAGTCACATTGTGTATAATGGTGGGACCAGACTGAGAGTCCCGGTGGTCCCCTGGGTTGGCCGGAGCAGAGCGGCAAACAGTGGCAAAATGGTTTAGCTTACCACAGTTATGGCATGACTGACCACGGGCAGGGCAGGTCTGGGCTCTTGAGGCATGGGACCGGGACCCGCAGTTACCGCAGGGCTGTTGTGTCTGGGGCCGAGGGCGCTGACGTCGTCCCAGTTGCATCACAGCTGCGTAGTCAGGGTCCGGTGGCGGCGGCGAGTTGCTGTGAGGCGGCGGCGGCGGTGGTGTGTTGAGAGAGTGGTCGGACGAGGCTGCGTGGCCAGACGTGACCACCTGAGCAGTCAGTGTAGCTGCACATTCAGCAGCACTTTCCACTTTAAAAGCAATAGCAATTGCCTCGGACAGCAACAGTTCATCTTTTTCAAGTAACAGTCTCTCACGCACTTTAACGTTGCTTGTGTGTTCAATCAACTGGTCACGGATCATTTCATCCTGCAGCGTACCGAACTTGCATGAACTAGCCAGCCCACGCAGGTTAGCCACGTACTGGTGCACAGACTCACCGGGCAGCTGGCGCCGTTGTCTGAATAAAAACCGTCGGAGAAGAGCGCTTTGCGGGGCCGCGAAGTGTCCTTTTAGAAGCTCCACGGCCGCATCATAGCTGGTATCGGCTCCGTTTTCCAGCGTCCCGAGCACGCGTTGACCCTCCGTTCCCAGACAGTGTTGTAGCAGCGCCTTCTTGCGAGCCGCGCTGACGCCGGTTAGTCCCATAGCTACCATCCATGTTTCAAAGGACTGTATCCAGCGAGTCCAGGGCACTGGAGGCTCGCCCGGCAATTCCAGGAAGGGGGAAGGTGGTGGAAGAGAAAAAGCAGCCATCCTTGTCGCCAATATTATGTCGGTAAAGGATCACACCATTGCAGACTTTACTAACAAACTTTACTTGACTTTCAAAGCGTGAAGCAGCAGCAACAACAAGACAGAAGTGCAGTGTCATGAACGTACATATCAATCGAGCCCAGATAAACACAACAACAGGGCAGGCAAAACAGTCAAGCACCGCACGAACAAACTGAGGATCATTATGCATAAAGAACACTCACTGGAACACTAATCAGTGAGACATAACACTAGTAAGACACCCAAGGGTGGAATGCGACCTCAGGGTGACATGCAACCTCGGTCGCGCCAGTTCTTGACAATCTGGCCAACCACAGCGTTTCTCTGACGATTCTAGTTGTTGTCATTCTGGGGGGAGTTTGTTCATGTTTTTGTGAGGGTATCAACCCTAGGAGCTCAGCACACTCACAGAATCATGGCACACTCACAGAATCAATGTTATGCCCATACATGGAGTTCCCTGACTATGTTATGTCAAAACATGCCCATATGTGGACATTACCAAATATGGGCATTTCCAGATATGTCCTTAATATTGATAACATTGGGACAGGGATCTCCATATATGGGCATGAAACATATGTTAATTAGTAAAGCCAAGCTTAGGTTTGATGCCTTGGGATTTCTATATTTGGACATAAGTGTGTACCCAATAGGTCATCATCTGGAAAGGTAGGGTGTAAATCAGAGTAAAGCAGGCTTTTGAGCTAGTTAGGGTCAGAGATTGATGACATCAGAAATCCCCATATATGGGCATAAAGGGATTTTGCTTTTGGGAATGCCCATCTATGGCATTTTTATTTTATTTTATCCTTTATTAATAAAAATACATGTATGTATCCATATACATATGGAGTTAAATATTGATGTTTTTGGAGAAGGTATGTTGTAAATGTATGCTACTTAGTAAGGGGCCTCGGGTTAGATACTCTTTGTATGGCCTCTGGAGGTCCTTGGCGTCGGTTAGTAGTATGCCCAGCACATAAGATGTGGGACGTCACAAAGCCTGCGGCCATGTATCATTTTCCATCAGGCCTGTTGGTTTTCACGCTCCAGTGCGGCGTTCATGCGCTGCAAGTCAATGGCAGACTTGGCAGTCAGACAGGCAGCCATTGACTCCGGCCTAACAATGGCTACTTTCTATGACGGTAGTCCCATATGACATGATGGACTGGACTATCTCCATATATAGTGTTATCCACATTTCGTGTAGCTGTCCTGTACAGGAAGTGATGTCACAACTCGCTGACATCACACTGACATCACAGAGGCTTCGGAAGGACGGTCACGAGGCTTCGGACACTCAAGCGACACGATTCTTCAGAGTATATGCGACCTTCGGTCGCAATGATCTTGCATGCATTAAAGCTGGTCCTCCCCCAGAACATTTTTAACATAGTAGATTTAATCTCCTGTGTTCTGGTGAATTTTGTGCATGTTTGATACTTTTATCAGGCTTGCTTTACTAGAGCCTTAAAATGCCAAATGTTGGTGTACAGATTTGATGACTGAAGCAAAAGGACATCTTTAATAATGATTTCTCATCTTTAAGTCATTACTTAAGTGAATATCTGTATGATCTTTCTTGCATGCATTGCCCCCACCCCTAAAGCGGGGGGTCTGGGGGTCCTCCCCCAGATTTTTTTTTAACATAGTAGATGTAATTTCCTGTGTTCTGGTGAATTTTGGGAGTTTGATACAAAATCCAGGAGAAATCCAGGAGATTTGCCAATCCAGGAGACTCCCAGGAGAGGGGTTCAAAATCCAGGAGACTCCTGGGAAATCCAGGAGAGTTGACAAGCCTGCCCCGAACACGTGCGTGTGTTCAAAGTGCCGACGCAGCTAGCCGTCTGCTCTCCAGCGCCAACTAGAGTCTGAAAATTTCAACTTTTTTGAGCAGGTAGCTGCACCGGAAAGCCAACAGAAATAGATTTTACACCTCTCCCGCTTAGCGGAGAGTGTGGCGTGATAGAGGAGGTCTCCCCGAACGCGCGCGTGTTCAAAGTGCCGACGCAGCGAGCCGCCTGCTCTCCAGCGCCAACTAGAGTTTGAAAATGTCTGAAAATTTCACTTTTTTTAGCGGTTGGCTGCACAGGAAAGCCAACAGAAATAGATTTTACACGCCTCTCCCGCTTAGCGGAGAGTGCAGTGTGGCAGAGCAGATCTCCCCGCGTGCATGTGTCCAAAGTGCCGACACAAATAGACGTCTGCTGTCCAGGGCCAACTAGATTCTGAAAACAGCACTTTTTGTACTCAATTTTAATTTGAAAATAACAGATCTACAGGCTCACAATGCGTTGTGATGCAACGCATTGTGAGCTTGTAGATCTGCTATTTTCAAAAGATATTTATTTAAACATTTGAAAACTTGAAATGGGAATTCTGCACAATGAGTAGTCCTACTTTTACTTTTGATACTTTAAGTACATTTTAATGCCAATACTTTTGTACTTTTACTCAAGTACATTTTTAATTCTGTGACTTTTACTTGCAACAGAGTATTATTATATAGCACTTTTATGGTGAGTTGTTACAGGCATATTTTAATTAATTACATTAATATAGTAGCCTACCATACTCTGCATCTGTCCTGTCAAAATAAACAGATAAACCCCTGCTCTAGCCTATGATAGCTCTTTTATGGGATTACAGTAGAACGAATTGAATTGGAATGGAATTAATTTTGTTAAGTGGCCTTATAATAGCTCGCATTCCACAAATTTCTATCTGAAAGAACCTGGAAAATGTGTTAGGACAATTAGAAGTACACTAGCCTAGAGACATACATCATATACTCATCTTTTAAATACATTTGTGTATTTTAAATATACATTATTTACCGCACTTTTATTTTGAAGGCTGTAGCCTGGCTTATTTCTGCTAGCGCCCAGACCGGAAACGTTCTTTCTGCTCATTTCACGGACCTTGGAAACGCCACGCCAGAAACATTCTACTTCCGGAAGATCCGGCTTCCGGATCAACGTGTTCAACGCATGCGCAATAACGGATCCGGGCACTGTTTGCTCTAATGCCTTTCGCCCCCTGGTGGAGGAGATGTGTAACTGTCACTGAATGACAGACAGACAGAGACTGATTCACTATGTGAGTCAGTAGGATACAACAGCAGTGAAAATACAGAAATGTGTGTGGGGAAGAATCAATTGGCAATTTGGCATAACCACTAAATTGCGGAGAAAGGGATAGGAAAACAATGTTCATCAAACTTTTTTCCCTTCTTTTTTGTGTGAAATATGATCATGATAACGATCATTAGACTCAGAATATCGACATGCACGTTCACGTTGTGTGTCTTGAAGATCACAACGTGAAGGTGTCAGACAGCATAGGGCCAGGATTGGGGCCTTTATCTCTTTGAAGAAAATAATAAATAATAATAATAATAAGAAGAAGAAAAATAAACAAATTCAACATTTTTATTTCAACAAACTCATTGTGTTTAATCAAGAAGAGGGAGCCACACACGGCATTGATTGATTAAAATTATGCTTTGCTAACAGTTGCAGTGGTACAGATTTATACAAAAGGATGCTAAAAGGATGACCCCGAAAAGCCCAGGGCTCATTTCCATTGAGGTCCTTTATATTCAATTCAACAGGACATTTAATGACAAAAACAACGTAGGCCTATACCTATTCACCCTGTAGACAATAGGGCTTCCGGTGTGTGCCACAATTCCTAGCGGAAGTGCTGCGTTTAACGGACGTTACGTCATGCGATGCGGGTCTGTTTACATTCCCCAGCGAAAAAACTAAAATAGATTGTAGCTCTTAACTCACTCTTAATAGGTGTAACATTGCTTGAATCAATGTTTTTGTTTGTATATTGTTTATTGCGAGCGTAACCGACGTAGCAGGAGACGTAGACCAGATTTTTTCGTGCAGGGAATACGTTTGCAGGAACACCGCACTGTGAAAAAAATACAGCTTCCGGGAAAATTCAGCCCCCCCTCCCAGAAAGTATTCTGCCTTCTATTGTCACCAGGCTTTTCTCTTCGGAGATGAGTAAGCCTGGCTACGCGAGGCTAATGCCTATTACACGAGTAGTCAAAACATGAACTAAAATGTACAGTAAGCAGACCTCTTACAGAGGCCAGTTATAAATTGACGATATATTTAGGTGCTCTTTTAGAGCTCTTTTTCAAACCCGTGACACGCTCTCATGCATCAGAGCCTTTGTTGCGACCGTAAGGTCGCAGTTTAGTTGCGACCGTCAGGGAGCAGTTTACTATGAAAACCTCCACCGGCCGTCCGTCCGTCGGTCGGTCACACGTCACACGTCACACCTTTGCCCTGCTCATATCTCCGCATCAGTATATAGGGCTTGTTTGTTTATTGTATGACATCACGCCACATCATCAGCTGTGGACTCTGTGATGTCATCGTATCGCATCAGTATATAGGGCTTGTTTGTTTATTGTATGACATCACGCCACATCATCAGCTGTGGACTCTGTGATGTCATCGTATCTCCATATATGGCCATCTCCGTATATGGAGATATAAGTCGTCCATGCCCAAGTATGGGCTGGTGAGGTCAGACTTTGTGTGATGCGTAGGTTATCTCCATATATGGAGATTCAACATTCCAGGCAATGCTCTCTTCCCTGGTGAGAATTGCCCCTTTATATAGGGCTTGTTTGTGTATTGTATGACATCACGCCACATCATCAGCTGTGGACTCTGTGATGTCATCGTATCTCCATATATGGCCATCTCCGTATATGGAGATATAAGTCGTCCATGCCCAAGTATGGGCTGGTGAGGTCAGACTTTGTGTGATGCGTAGGTTATCTCCATATATGGAGATTCAACATTCCAGGTGTAACTATGGCTACCCGTATGACGTGAGAGGTGGAGGTTGTGATATTTGTGGAGATAAGCGACCAACGGTCGCTTATCTCCCGATTAGGGAGTCTTACTGGTATCAAAACCTCCACCGGCTGTCGGTCGGTCGGTCGGTCGGTCACACGTCACACGTCACACCTTTGCCCTGCTCATATCTGGGCTCGTTTGTGTATTGTATGACATCACGCCACATCATCGGCTGAGGACTGTGTGATGTCATCATATCTCCATATATGGAGACATAAGTTGCTCATGCCCAAATATGGGCTGGTGAGGTCAGACTTAGTGTGATGCGTAGGTTATCTCCATATATGGAGATTCAACTTCAATGAGTAACCATGGCAAATCACACCGTACACAAATGACCCTTATATAAGACCGGCATTATCTACCGACAGCTGCTATAAGCCAACCCTGGCGATAAGGTCTGAGTCGAAGAAATGCTTCTTTCCTGGTATAAGACCGGCATTGTCTGTCGTACATTTCGGTCAATTCCAGTGGGGATGCCATTGAAAAGTTAATCTAGTTGTACAAAGTAATCAAAGAATGGGTTGACTGGTAGGCTGGTTGACTGCTTTATCTGTGGAGAGTGTATGTCACAGAGTCCTTTTATAGCGATTGAAATCATGATGAGGTCACGATGAGTCATCTATGCCCAAATATAGATTTCTAGGTCAGATGGCCCATGGAGTTTGTGATGTCAAACCTAGCAACCCAATATAAACAAACCTGATGTCAGACCTGAAGTACCCTTTTATACCCATATATGGAGATACAGAGATCTCCATATATGGGCATATCAGAAAGCCCATATATGTTCATATACTGATGACATCAGGAATATCCATATATGGGCATAAAAGGGACAAGGACTTACAGTTAAGAGATCTCCGGGCATAAAGGGACAAGGACTGTTACAGTAGATATAGAGATGTCCATATATGGGCATAAATGAACAAGGACTGACAAACACTGAGATCTCCATATAACCTATGGGAAGATAAGGGACGAGGACAATGCGTAGCATTGTGAGCTTGTAGACCTATTTTCTAAATATTGTTGTACATTAAAAACTTGAAATGGGTCGTTCTGCATAGTACTTGGGATTTGTTGATGTAAATGTTCACATAGAGTGTAATAATTGGTAAAACAAACTTTTGGCCTATTTGTGGAGATAAGCGACCAACGGTCGCTTATCTCCCGATTAGGGAGTCTTACTGGTGGTATGCACCTGGACCGCTAGCCCAGCAGGCACCCCAGGATACAATAATAGATTTAACTTCTTTCCATTAATCATCACCATGATTGACTGGATTATGGGCGAAGAAAAGAAAAGAAAAGAGTCTGTTAATACTGCATCAAATGCAGTCAACAAGCTATGCTATAAAAACTGGTAAACTGATAACATTTCTCAATTTCTATCTGTGATAATATTAGTAATAATTGTCATAAGAATTAAGGGTAAACTGAACGCTCGACCCAAAACACACTCTGCCGGATTCTTTCCGCAGGAGGAAGTGGTTTCAGAGGTTTAGGAATAAGATAGAAAAAGCCCAAACATCTCAAAATATAAAGAAACATTGAAAGTAAAGAAAAATCATATTATCATATTGAACATTTCTGGTGTGATATATAACAAAAACTAGAAAAGAACATTTCTAAGAAATTTTAAGTGTGCCTGCAGCTCGCTAAGTCTGTGCAACCTTGTGTAGCGGTTGGTGTTAGCATTAGCGTTATATTTTTTAACATTAGCATTTTTTGCATAAGCTTTAACATTACTGTTCTTCATATGACACCACCCACATGTCTGTACGACAAACGGTTCACGAGAAAAAGGGTCACTTCCTGTTTGGTGAGGGGCACTTCCTGTTTGGCGAAATAGGCCAGGATTAATGAATTAAAGCTGCAAGCAGCGATGACCGGGCCCTCGCAGCTCTACCCACGTCACAAGGCCAGCAGCCAATCAGAAACCAAACAGGAAGTCAGCCATTTCGACTAATTAGTGGCGTTTTGGCGCATTTTTGGCCGTTATCACGGGTCGCACTTTAACAACAGTTTTTTGAGAAAAAATTGTTTTGTGAGTAAAAAATTAGTTTTTGGAGAAAAAAAAATTTGAGAAAAAAAAATTGAGAAAAAAAAGTTTTGAGAAAAAAAAAATTTTGAGAAAAAAAAATGTGAGAAAAAAAATTTGAACAAAAAAAATGTTTTGAGAAAAAAAAAATTTTAGAAAAAAAAATTTGAGAAAAAAAAAATTGAGAAAAAAAATATTATGACACCAGCCGCGAGTCTGTACGACAAACGGTTCATGAGTTATAGAGGCACTTCCTGTTTGGTGAAGGGCACTTCCTGTTATAGAGGGGGCGGGGCTTAATCAATTACAGCTCATCCCTATTGGCTGGAAAAAGACCAAAGTTGTGTGTGCATTTTAAAGTTTAAATCACGTTGCTAGGCAAAAGTATGGCAGAGTTATGTGGCGCCAAAGTTTCTGGGTTTTTTTCGGAGTCCCCCATTCAAAGTCAATGGGGGTTTTTGATCGTAGTTTTTTGCGAATTACGTTGCCATGGTAACGTGGATCGGAAAGAAAAGTAATAGCACACCATTCCCGGCCGAGCCGCACATTTTGATGTATATATTGCGGGGGTGGCGTAAATCGTGCGGCAGTTATTACGTGCAGAAATTTCCCCCATTCTAAGTCAATGGGGTTTTTGGGCGTCGTTTTTTGCGAATTACGTCGCAATCGTAAAGTGGATCAGAAAGAAAAGTAATAGCACACCATTCCCGGCCGAGCCGCACGTTTTGATGTATATATTGCGGCGGTGGCGTAAATTGTGCGGCAGTTATTACCGCACCAAATTTGTGGGATCATTATTAAGTGTGCCTGCCATGCAACGCAATGGATAAACACTTATTGTAATCCGCCATACTTAAAGGGGAAGACCACCCATTTTCGGTATTGAAATATGTCATTAATATACCTTAGAGGAGTTGTGTGGAAATAGAAAAAAAGTTCCCCCTCTTCTGTGTTGCCTAGAACTGGAGGATTGATTTTGGGGTTTGTATTGTAAAGTACAATGTGTGATGTCATCAAGTTGTAATTAAGTGTGCCTGCTATGCAATAGCAGAACACTTATTGTAATCCGCCATACTTAAGTCGGTCGGTAAGTCAGTCATGATCTTGCAAATTTCTGCTCGTAATAACTGCCGCACAATTTACGCCACCCCCGCAATATATACATCAAAACGTGGGGCTCGGCCGGGAATGGTGTGCTATTACTTTTCTTTCCGATCCGCGTTACCATTGCGACGTAATTCGCAAAAAACGACGCCAAAAAACCCCATTCACTTAGAATGGGGGAAATTTCGGCACGTAATAACTGCCGCACGATTTACGCCACCCCCGCAATATACACATCAAAATGTGCGGCTCGGCCGGGAATGGTGTGCTATTACTTTTCTTTCCGATCCGCGATACGATTGCGATGTAATTCGCAAAAAACGACGCCCAAAAACCCCATTGACTTAGAATGGGGGACTCCGAAAAAAAACCAGAAACTTTGGCGCCACATAAATCTGCCATACTTTTGCCTAGCAACGTGATTTAAACATTAAAATGCACACACAACTTTGGTCTTTTTCCGGCCAATAGGGATGAGCTGTAATTGATTAAGCCCCGCCCCCTCTGTAACAGGAAGTGTCCTTCGCCAAACAGGAAGTGCCTCTATAACTCATGAACCGTTTGTCGTACAGACTCACGGCTGGTGTCATAATTTTTTTTTCTCAATTTTTTTTTTCTCAATTTTTTTTTCTCAAATTTTTTTTTTCTCAATTTTTTTTTCTCAATTTTTTTTTTCTCAAAAATTTTTTTTTCTCAATTTTTTTTTTCTCAATTTTTTTTTTCTTAAACATTTTTTTTTCTCAATTTTTTTTCTTTCTCAAATTTTTTTTTTCTCAAAAATTTTTTTTTGCTCAAATTTTTTTTTTCTCAAAAAACTTTTTTTTCCTCAAAACTTTTTTTTCCTCACAAAACAATTTTTTCTCAAAAAAACTGTCGTTAAAGTGCGACCCGTGATAACGGCCAAAAATGCGCCAAAACGCCACTAATTAGTCGAAATGGCTGTGGTTGGTGTCATATGAAGAACCATAATGTTAAAGCTTATGCAAAAAAATGCTAATGTTAAAAAATGTAACGCTAATGCTAACACCAACCGCTACACAAGGTTGCACAGACTTAACGAGCTGCAGGCACACTTAAAATTTCTTGGACATTTTCTTTTCTAGTTTACAATACAAACCCCAAAATCAATCCTCCAGTTCTAGGCAACACAGAAGAGGGGGAACTTTTTTTCTATTTCCACACAACTCCTCTAAGGTATATTAATGACATATTTCAATATTGAAAATGGGTGGTCTTCCCCTTTAAGTAATTAACTAGAAAAGAAAATTTCCAAGAAATTTTAAGTGTGCCTGCAGCTCGCTAAGTCTGTGCAACCTTGTGTAGCGGTTGGTGTTAGCATTAGCGTTACATTTTTTAACATTAGCATTAGCATAGTGGCGTTTTGGCGCATTTTGGCCGTTATCACAGGTCGCACTTTAACGACAGTTTTTTGAGAAAAAATTGTTTTGTGAGAAAAAAAAATTTTGAGAAAAAAAAGTGTTTTGAGAAAAAAAAAATTGAGAAAAAAAATTTTTTGAGAAAAAAAAATTTTTAAGAAAAAAAAAATTGAGAATTCTTTTTTTTTGGGTTAGGGTTAGGGTTAAAACATTTTTGAGAAAAAAAAAATTGAGAAAAAAATTTAGAAAAAAAAAATTGAGAAAAAAAAATTTTTGAGAAAAAAAATTGAGAAAAAAAATGTTTTGAGAAAAAAAAAATTTGAGAAAAAAATTTTTTGAGAAAAAAAATTGAGAAAAAAAAATTTGAGAAAAAAATTTTTTGAGAAAAAATTTTTTTTGAGAAGAAACATTTTTGAGAAAAATTTTTTTTTGAGAAAAACTATTTTGAGAAAAAAAATTGAGAAAAAAAAATTGAGAAAAAAAAAGTTGAGAAATTTTTTTTGAGAAAAAATAATTTTTGAGAAAAAAAATAATTTGAGAAAAAAAAAATTGAGAAAAAAAGAAAGGTATGACACCAGCCGCGAGTCTGTACGACAAACGGTTCATGAGTTATAGAGGCACTTCCTGTTTGGTGAAGGGCACTTCCTGTTATAGAGGGGGCGGGGCTTAATCAATTACAGCTCATCCCTATTGGTCGGAAAAAGACCAAAGTTGTGTGAGCATTTTACATTTTAAATGACGTTGCTAGGCAAAAGTATGGCAGAGTTATGTGGCGCCAAAGTTTCTGGTTTTTTTTCGGAGTCCCCCATTCAAAGTCAATGGAGTTTTTGGGCGTAGTTTTTTGCGAATTACATCGCAATCGTAACGCGGATCGGAAAGAAAAGTAATAGCACACCATTCCCGGCCGAACCGCACATTTTGATGTATATATTGCGGGGGTGGCGTAAATCGTGCGGCAGTTATTACGTGCCGAAATTTCCCCCATTCTAAGTCAATGGGGTTTTTGAGCGTCGTTTTTTGCGAATTACGTCGCAATGGTAACGCGGATCGGAAAGAAAAGTAATAGCACACCATTCCCGGCCGAGCCGCACGTTTTGATGTATATGTTGCGGCGGTGGCGTAAATTGTGCGGCAGTTATTACGGCTCCAAATTTGTGGCGTCATTATTAAGTGTGCCTGCTATGCAATAGCAAAACACTTATTGTAATCCGCCATACTTAATTAATTAAGTCTTTCGCCACGAATTTCTGCACGTAATAACTGCCGCACAATTTACGCCACCGCCGCAATATATACATCAAAACGTGCGGCTCGGCCGGGAATGGTGTGCTATTACTTTTCTTTCCGATCCGCGTTACCATTGCGACGTAATTCGCAAAAAACGACGCCAAAAAACCCCATTGACTTAGAATGGGGGAAACTTCGGCACGTAATAACTGCCGCACGATTTACGCCACCCCCGCAATATATACATCAAAATGTGCGGCTCGGCCGGGAATGGTGTGCTATTACTTTTCTTTCCGATCCGCTTTACGATTGCGATGTAATTCGCAAAAAACAACGCCCAAAAACTCCATTGACTTTGAATGGGGGACTCCGAAAAAAACCCAGAAACTTTGGCGCCACATAACTCTGCCATACTTTTGCCTAGCAACGTCATTTAAAATGTAAAATGCTCACACAACTTTGGTCTTTTTCCGACCAATAGGGATGAGCTGTAATTGATTAAGCCTCGCCCCCTCTTTAACAGGAAGTGCCCTTCACCAAACAGGAAGTGCCTCTATAACTCATGAACCGTTTGTCGTATAGACTTGCGGCTGGTGTCATACCTTTTCTTTTTTTCTCAATTTTTTTTTCTCAATTTTTTTTTTCTCAAATTTTTTTTTTCTCAAATTTTTTTTTCTCAAATTTTTTTTCTCAAATTTTTTTTTTCTCAAATTTTTTTTTCTCAAATTTTTTTTCTCAATTTTTTTTTTCTCAAAAAATGTTTTTCTCAAAAAAAATTTTCTCAAATTTTTTTTTCTCAAAAATTTTTTTTCTCAACATTTTTTTTTTCTCAATTTTTTTTTCTCCAAATTTTTTTTTTCTCAATTTTTTTTTCTCAAAAATTTTTTTTCTCAATTTTTTTTTCTCAAAAAAATTTTTCTCAATTTTTTTCTCAAATTTTTTTTCTCAAAAAAAATTTTTCTCAATTTTTTTTTTCTCAAAATTATTTTTTTCTCAAAAAATGTTTTTCTCAAAATTGTTTTCTCAAAATTATTTTTTTCTCAACATTTTTTTTTCTCACATTTTTTTTTCTCAAGATTTTTTTTTCTCACAATTTTTTTTTCAAAATTTCTTTTTCTCAAAAAAGTTTTTTTCTCAAATTTTTTTTCTCACAAAACAATTTTTTCTCAAAAAACTGTCGTTAAAGTGTGACCCGTGATAACGGCCAAAAATGCTCCAAAACGCCACTAATTAGTCGAAATGGCTGACTTCCTGTTTGGTTTCTGATTGGCTGCTGGCCTTGTGACGTGGGTAGAGCTGCGAGGGCCTGGTCATCGCTGCTTGCAGCTTTAATTCATTAATCGTCCATGACCTTAATTGGGGCCTATTTCGCCAAACAGGAAGTGCCCCTCACCAAACAGGAAGTGACCCTTGATCTCGTGAACCGTTTGTCATACAGACACGCGGGTTGCGTCAAATGAAATAACGCTAATGCTAACACCAACCGCTACACAAGGTTGCACAGACTTAGCGAGCTGCAGGCACACTTAAAATTTCTTAGAAATTTTCTCTTCTAGTTAAGTGTGCCTGCCATGCAATGCAATGGCAAAACACTTATTGTAATCCGCCATACTTAAGTCAGTAAGTCATGTTCTGGCAAATTTCGGCGCGTAATAACTGCCGCACGATTTACACCACCCCCGCAATATATACATCAAAACGTGCGGCTCGGCCGGGAATGGGGTGCTATTACTTTTCTTTCCGATCCGCGTTACCATTGCGACGTAATTCGCAAAAAACGACGCCAAAAAACCCCATTCACTTAGAATGGGGGAAATTTCGGCACGTAATAACTGCCGCACGATTTACGCCACCCCCGCAATATACACATCAAAACGTGCGGCTCGGCCGGGAATGGTGTGCTATTACTTTTCTTTCCGATCCGCGATACGATTGCGATGTAATTCGCAAAAAACGACGCCCAAAAACCCCGTTGACTTAGAATGGGGGACTCCGAAAAAAAACCAGAAACTTTGGCGCCACATAACTCTGCCATACTTTTGCCTAGCAACGTGATTTAAACTTTAAAATGCACACACAACTTTGGTCTTTTTCCGGCCAATAGGGATGAGCTGTAATTGATTAAGCCCCGCCCCCTCTGTAACAGGAAGTGCCTCTATAACTCATGAACCGTTTGTCGTACAGACTCGCGGCTGGTGTCATAATTTTTTTTTTTCTCAAAAATTTTTTTTTCTCAAAATTTTTTTTTCTCAAATTTTTTTTTTCTCAAATTTTTTTTTCTCAAATTTTTTTTTCTCAAATTTTTTTTTCTCAAAATTTTTTTTTTCTCAAAATTTTTTTTTTCTCAAATTCTTTTTTCTCAAAATTTTTTTTTTCTCAAAATTTTTTTTTCTCAAATTTTTTTTTCTCAATTTTTTTTTTCTCAAAATTTTTTTTTCTCAATTTTTTTTTTCTCAAATTTTTTTTCTCAAATTTTTTTTTCCTCAAAAAAATGTTTTTTTTCTCAAAAAAATGTTTTTTTTCTCAAAAAACTTTTTTTTTCTCAATTTTTTTTTCTCAAAAATTTTTTTTTCTCAATTTTTTTTTCTCAATTTTTTTTTCTCAAATTTTTTTTTCTCAAATTTTTTTTTCCTCAAAAAATCAAAAAACTTTTTTTTTCTCACAAAACTGTCGTTAAAGTGCGACCCGTGATAACGGCCAAAAATGCGCCAAAACGCCACTAATTAGTCGAAATGGCTGACTTCCTGTTTGGTTTCTGATTGGCTGCTGGCCTTGTGACATGGGTAGAGCTGCGAGGGCCCGGTCATCGCTGCTTGCAGCTTTAATTCATTAATCGTCCATGACCTTGATTGGGGCCTATTTCGCCAAACAGGAAGTGCCCCTCACCAAACAGGAAGTGACCCTTGATCTCGTGAACCGTTTGTCATACAGACACGCGGGTTGCGTCAAATGACAAGATTAAGAGTCCTTAAACTTAATTGGGGCCTATTTCGCCAAACAGGAAGTGCCCCTCACCAAACAGGAAGTGACCCGTTTTCTCGTGAACCGTTTGTCGTACAGACATGTGGGTGGTGTCATATGAAGAACAATAATGTTAACGTTTATGCAAAAAAATGCTAATGTTAATAACGCTAATGCTAACACCAACCGCTACACAAGGTTGCACAGACTTAGCGAGCTGCAGGCACACTTAAAATTTCTTAGAAATTTTCTTTTCTAGTTATTATTATTATCATTAATTAAGTATGGCGGATTACAATAAGTGTTTTGCCATTGCATTGCATGGCAGGCACACTTAATTAATTAAGTTCCTTGCAAATTTCGGCACGTAATAACTGACGCACGATTTACACCACCGACGCAATATATACATCAAAACGTGCGGCTCGGCCGGGAATGGGGTGCTATTACTTTTCTTTCCGATCCGCGTTACCATTGCGACGTAATTCGCAAAAAACGACGCCAAAAAACCCCATTGACTTAGAATGGGGGAAACTTCGGCACGTAATGACTGCCGCACGATTTACGCCACCCCCGCAATATATACATCAAAATGTGCGGCTCGGCCGGGAATGGTGTGCTATTACTTTTCTTTCCGATCCGCGATACGATTGCGATGTAATTCGCAAAAAACGACGCCCAAAAACTCCATTGACTTTGAATGGGGGACTCCGAAAAAAACCCAGAAACTTTGGCGCCACATAACTCTGCCATACTTTTGCCTAGCAACGTCATTTAAAATGTAAAATGCTCACACAACTTTGGTCTTTTTCCGACCAATAGGGATGAGCTGTAATTGATTAAGCCCCGCCCCCTCTATAACAGGAAGTGCCCTTCACCAAACAGCAAGTGCCTCTATAACTCATGAACCGTTTGTCGTACAGACTCGCGGCTGGTGTCATACATTTTTTTTTCTCCAATTTTTTTTTTCTCAAAAAATTTTTTTCTCAAAATTTTTTTTCTCAAATTTTTTTTTCTCAAATTTTTTTTCTCAACATTTTTTTTTTCTCAATTTTTTTTTCTCAATTTTTTTTTTCTCAATTTTTTTTTCTCAAAATTTTTTTTTCTCAATTTTTTTCTCAATTTTTTTTCTCAAAAAATTTTTTCTCAATTTTTTTCTCAAATTTTTTTTCTCAAAAAAATTTTTTCTCAATTTTTTTTTTCTCAAAATTATTTTTTTCTCAAAAAATGTTTTTCTCAAAATTGTTTTCTCAAAATTATTTTTTTCTCAACATTTTTTTTTCTCACATTTTTTTTTCTCAAGATTTTTTTTTCTCACAATTTTTTTTTCAAAATTTCTTTTTCTCAAAAAAGTTTTTTTCTCAAATTTTTTTTCTCACAAAACAATTTTTTCTCAAAAAACTGTCGTTAAAGTGTGACCCGTGATAACGGCCAAAAATGCTCCAAAACGCCACTAATTAGTCGAAATGGCTGACTTCCTGTTTGGTTTCTGATTGGCTGCTGGCCTTGTGACGTGGGTAGAGCTGCGAGGGCCTGGTCATCGCTGCTTGCAGCTTTAATTCATTAATCGTCCATGACCTTAATTGGGGCCTATTTCGCCAAACAGGAAGTGCCCCTCACCAAACAGGAAGTGACCCTTGATCTCGTGAACCGTTTGTCATACAGACACGCGGGTTGCGTCAAATGAAATAACGCTAATGCTAACACCAACCGCTACACAAGGTTGCACAGACTTAGCGAGCTGCAGGCACACTTAAAATTTCTTAGAAATTTTCTCTTCTAGTTATTATTATTATCATTAATTAAGTATGGCGGATTACAATAAGTGTTTTGCCATTGCATTGCATGGCAGGCACACTTAATTAATTAAGTTCCTTGCAAATTTCGGCACGTAATAACTGACGCACGATTTACACCACCGACGCAATATATACATCAAAACGTGCGGCTCGGCCGGGAATGGGGTGCTATTACTTTTCTTTCCGATCCGCGTTACCATTGCGACGTAATTCGCAAAAAACGACGCCAAAAAACCCCATTGACTTAGAATGGGGGAAACTTCGGCACGTAATGACTGCCGCACGATTTACGCCACCCCCGCAATATATACATCAAAATGTGCGGCTCGGCCGGGAATGGTGTGCTATTACTTTTCTTTCCGATCCGCGATACGATTGCGATGTAATTCGCAAAAAACGACGCCCAAAAACTCCATTGACTTTGAATGGGGGACTCCGAAAAAAACCCAGAAACTTTGGCGCCACATAACTCTGCCATACTTTTGCCTAGCAACGTCATTTAAAATGTAAAATGCTCACACAACTTTGGTCTTTTTCCGACCAATAGGGATGAGCTGTAATTGATTAAGCCCCGCCCCCTCTATAACAGGAAGTGCCCTTCACCAAACAGCAAGTGCCTCTATAACTCATGAACCGTTTGTCGTACAGACTCGCGGCTGGTGTCATACATTTTTTTTTCTCAAATTTTTTTTTTCTCAAATTTTTTTTTCTCAAAAAAATTTTTTTTCTTAAATTTTTTTTTCTCAATTTTTTTTTCTCAAAAATTTTTTTTTTCTCAAATTTTTTTTTCTCACATTTTTTTTTCTCAAAATTATTTTTTTTCTCAAATTTTTTTTTTCCTCAATTTTTCCTCAAAACTTTTTTTTTTCTCAAAAAACGTTTTTTTTTCTCACAAAACTTTTTTTTTCTCACAAAACAATTTTTTCTCAAAAAACTGTCGTTAATGTGCGACCCGTGATAACGGCCAAAAATGCGCCAAAACGCCACTAATTAGTCGAAATGGCTGACTTCCTGTTTGGTTTCTGATTGGCTGCTGGCCTTGTGACGTGGGTAGAGCTGCGAGGGCCCGGTCATCGCTGCTTGCAGCTTTAATTCATTAATCGTCCATGACCTTAATTGGGGCCTATTTCGCCAGACAGGAAGTGCCCCTCACCAAACAGGAAGTGACCCTTGATCTCGTGAACCGTTTGTCATACAGACACGCGGGTTGCGTCAAATGACAAGATTAAGAGTCCTTAAACTTAATTGGGGCCTATTTCGCCAAACAGGAAGTGCCCCTCACCAAACAGGAAGTGACCCGTTTTCTCGTGAACCGTTTGTCGTACAGACATGTGGGTGGTGTCATATGAAGAACAATAATGTTAAAGTTTATGCAAAAAATGCTAATGTTAATAACGCTAATGCTAACACCAACCGCTACACAAGGTTGCACAGACTTAGCGAGCTGCAGGCACACTTAAAATTTCTTTGAATGGGGGACTCCGAAAAAAACCCAGAAACTTTGGCGCCACATAACTCTGCCATACTTTTGCCTAGCAACGTCATTTAAAATGTAAAATGCTCACACAACTTTGGTCTTTTTCCGACCAATAGGGATGAGCTGTAATTGATTAAGCCTCGCCCCCTCTTTAACAGGAAGTGCCCTTCACCAAACAGGAAGTGCCTCTATAACTCATGAACCGTTTGTCGTACAGACTTGCGGCTGGTGTCATACCTTTTCTTTTTTTCTCAATTTTTTTTTCTCAATTTTTTTTTTCTCAAATTTTTTTTTTCTCAAATTTTTTTTTCTCAAATTTTTTTTCTCAAATTTTTTTTTTCTCAAATTTTTTTTTCTCAAATTTTTTTTCTCAATTTTTTTTTTCTCAAAAAATTTTTTTCTCAAATTTTTTTTTCTCAAATTTTTTTTTCTCAAAAATTTTTTTTCTCAACATTTTTTTTTTCTCAAAATTTTATTTTCTCAAAAAATTTTTTTTCTCAATTTTTTTTTCTCAAAAATTTTTTTTCTCAAAATTTTTTTTTCTCAAAAAATTTTTTCTCAATTTTTTTCTCAAATTTTTTTTCTCCAAAAAATTTTTTCTCAATTTTTTTTTCTCAAAATTATTTTTTTCTCAAAAAATGTTTTTCTCAAAATTGTTTTCTCAAAATTATTTTTTTCTCAACATTTTTTTTTCTCACATTTTTTTTTCTCAAGATTTTTTTTTCTCACAATTTTTTTTTCAAAATTTCTTTTTCTCAAAAAAGTTTTTCTCAATTTTTTTTTCTCACAAAACAATTTTTTCTCAAAAAACTGTCGTTAAAGTGTGACCCGTGATAACGGCCAAAAATGCTCCAAAACGCCACTAATTAGTCGAAATGGCTGACTTCCTGTTTGGTTTCTGATTGGCTGCTGGCCTTGTGACGTGGGTAGAGCTGCGAGGGCCTGGTCATCGCTGCTTGCAGCTTTAATTCATTAATCGTCCATGACCTTAATTGGGGCCTATTTCGCCAAACAGGAAGTGCCCCTCACCAAACAGGAAGTGACCCTTGATCTCGTGAACCGTTTGTCATACAGACACGCGGGTTGCGTCAAATGAAATAACGCTAATGCTAACACCAACCGCTACACAAGGTTGCACAGACTTAGCGAGCTGCAGGCACACTTAAAATTTCTTAGAAATTTTCTCTTCTAGTTATTATTATTATCATTAATTAAGTATGGCGGATTACAATAAGTGTTTTGCCATTGCATTGCATGGCAGGCACACTTAATTAATTAAGTTCCTTGCAAATTTCGGCACGTAATAACTGACGCACGATTTACACCACCGACGCAATATATACATCAAAACGTGCGGCTCGGCCGGGAATGGGGTGCTATTACTTTTCTTTCCGATCCGCGTTACCATTGCGACGTAATTCGCAAAAAACGACGCCAAAAAACCCCATTGACTTAGAATGGGGGAAACTTCGGCACGTAATGACTGCCGCACGATTTACGCCACCCCCGCAATATATACATCAAAATGTGCGGCTCGGCCGGGAATGGTGTGCTATTACTTTTCTTTCCGATCCGCGATACGATTGCGATGTAATTCGCAAAAAACGACGCCCAAAAACTCCATTGACTTTGAATGGGGGACTCCGAAAAAAACCCAGAAACTTTGGCGCCACATAACTCTGCCATACTTTTGCCTAGCAACGTCATTTAAAATGTAAAATGCTCACACAACTTTGGTCTTTTTCCGACCAATAGGGATGAGCTGTAATTGATTAAGCCCCGCCCCCTCTATAACAGGAAGTGCCCTTCACCAAACAGCAAGTGCCTCTATAACTCATGAACCGTTTGTCGTACAGACTCGCGGCTGGTGTCATACATTTTTTTTTCTCAAATTTTTTTTTCTTAAATTTTTTTTTCTCAATTTTTTTTTCTCAAAATTTTTTTTTTCTCAAATTTTTTTTTCTCACATTTTTTTTTCTCAAAATTATTTTTTTTCTCAAATTTTTTTTTTCCTCAATTTTTCCTCAAAACTTTTTTTTTTCTCAAAAAACGTTTTTTTTTCTCACAAAACTTTTTTTTTCTCACAAAACAATTTTTTCTCAAAAAACTGTCGTTAATGTGCGACCCGTGATAACGGCCAAAAATGCGCCAAAACGCCACTAATTAGTCGAAATGGCTGACTTCCTGTTTGGTTTCTGATTGGCTGCTGGCCTTGTGACGTGGGTAGAGCTGCGAGGGCCCGGTCATCGCTGCTTGCAGCTTTAATTCATTAATCGTCCATGACCTTAATTGGGGCCTATTTCGCCAGACAGGAAGTGCCCCTCACCAAACAGGAAGTGACCCTTGATCTCGTGAACCGTTTGTCATACAGACACGCGGGTTGCGTCAAATGACAAGATTAAGAGTCCTTAAACTTAATTGGGGCCTATTTCGCCAAACAGGAAGTGCCCCTCACCAAACAGGAAGTGACCCGTTTTCTCGTGAACCGTTTGTCGTACAGACATGTGGGTGGTGTCATATGAAGAACAATAATGTTAAAGTTTATGCAAAAAATGCTAATGTTAATAACGCTAATGCTAACACCAACCGCTACACAAGGTTGCACAGACTTAGCGAGCTGCAGGCACACTTAAAATTTCGTAGAAATTTTCTTTTCTAGTTATTATTAGTTTAGTTTAGTTTAGTTTATTTGATCACTCACATTTTTACAAGTCATACATCCACTTAGTCATTGTTACATGTGGTCAAAAGGAATAGGCTGAAGCTGAAAGCTTGTAGAAGCCTATCCTACTTATTCAAGGAGTAAAATACAGTGATTAGTTATAGGAATGTTTGAAATTCAAGGATACATCGGCCTCATAGCAGATATGAGAGAATGGAAAATTAAAAATTAAAAAATAAATGGAAAATTAAGAAAAGGGAAAAAACATGTTGGAAGAATTTCCATATACATCAACACTAGCAATTCAGGAATCAGAATATGTTATAAGAGTATAAGATTTTACCTTCTGGTGATAATGAAATAAATGAATAGATGAATAATCTACTTTTTTTCTCAAAAAAATGTAATTAAATAAATGGAGATAAAGGTAACATGATAAAAGGATAAGTGCATGATAGAATGAATGTACTTTTTTTTTTTTTTTTTACTTTTTTACATAATAATTTAAAGTGTTTAGGATTTAAGCATACATCAGCCTAATAGCAGGTAAGAGAAAATTAAGAAAAGAAAAGAGAAAAAGAAAAGAGAAACAAACAGACTAATAATATGGGTAATAATAGTAATCATAATAATAATAATAAGTGTAATAATAAATGGAGGTAAAGAAACATGATAGAGTGAATGTAGTTTTTTTTTTCTAGGTTTGTGTCCATGATTACGCATTGTCCATGATATTTTCCAGGTTAATTCAGTTGTGGCCTCCCTTTTGTTACGCTTCAGTTCAAATATGGTTACAGTAAGTGCACATCCACTTTGGCTGGGCAAAGCCCGTGTTTTGCATTCTTTATCTGAGTCAGTTTGACATTTTTCTGTAGTAGAGTTGGCGCAGTGTTTTGGCTACAGGGTTATCAAGCGGCATGACCTTGAGACAAGGGATTTACTGTCTGTTATACAGAAGCAGCTGTCTTGGGCACACATGGCAGGAAGAATTCATTTGTATTTGTCCCGTTCTTTCTTGTCTTGGTAATTCTGCTTCACTAATAAAAATGTCAGAGTTTCAATGTCTCGTACAGAAGCAGCTATCTTGACGTTTTGCCAGGGTAGTCAAAGCTGCAAGAGTCCTCGAGTTTTACAGTCTCATGCACAGAAACTGTGCAGCAATGGCAGAAATAAATACAGCAGTGTTTGTGACCATTTCAGCACCTTTCATTTGTAATCATCCAGTTCCTTCAAATCACGTACCACTGTTACCTTGGCTGTATCTCCATTTGGTTTTATCATCACTTTGCAATTTCTGCTCCAAATACCTTGAATTTCTTCCTGTTTCTTAAGGATGCGTGCCTCCCTGGCAATTTCAGCATTCTTTTTTGTTAGATGTTCGTTGACATAAACATCCGAACCTTTAAGCTTCATTCCTTGTCTCAGGAGTTGATTCTTGTGTTTTCTGTTTGCGAATCTCAAGAGTATAACAGGGTTTGCTTTACGATCCTTGCTTGGGAGTGTGTAGCAAGCAGCGATATGATCCTGGTCCAACACAATCTCCTTAGATTTAAAGAAATCAATGACTTGCCTTTCAATGGTTGCTTGTTCTTCTGTCGGGGTGCTGGGGCTATTGGCAGCAGCCCTGGTATAGGAGAATGGTTTAACTTTCAGCCCCGAAATAATTATGTCATCCAACCTTGAATATTGTTCCATTTCATCCCATCTTTTCTCCAATTCTTCAATCTTTTGATCTCTTTCCTTGACCGTCGCCTTCAAAGCCAAGACCTCCTTCATCAGGTCAGACTGATGTTGGGTCATCAAATCCGTTATTTTGGTCATTCCCTCAGCCTGAAGGCTGAGTGAGGTCTTTATTTCTTCGATATCCTTTTTCGTCATTTTGTCCTTTAGATGTTCGATTTGGCCCTGCAGTGAGTTTTCACCACAAGTGGCCTTGAGCTTGTAGGAGCTATAGTGCTATGCGACCGTCTCTGTCACTGTCTCAGTGATTATTATCATTAATTAAGTATGGCGGATTACAATAAGTGTTTTGCCATTGCGTTGCATGGCAGGCACACTTAATAAAACATCTGTAGCAGTGAAAACCTCTTTTATATATTTTATTAGTAGTTAACAGAAGAAGAAAAAAGCACAATAAAGTAAAGTTCAATACAAGGTGGAAAGAGGATTTTAACCCAACAAAGCACTATGGCTCGCTTCCATTGGGGTCCTTTGTACTCAATTCATTGAAACAGTAGATGACAATACTATGCAAAACACCATATAACAGTCAGATATCAGAAACCAAACATATGTACAGCAAACAAATCAGAAATAATGATGACAATCATCAGAGAAATGGTTGAGCTGTTTTTCCATAGCTTACAAGAAAAAAAATGAAGTGAGTGAGTGTGCGTTCCCTTCCTCCCTCTAATGTCCTGAAACGTCTGGAGTAGAGGTCTGCGCGGGACTGATTTATTGAACCCGCTCCCGCCCGCTCCCGCCTGATTTCTGCCGACTCCTGCCCGCGCCGCCAATGATTTCATTTTTGACCGCCCACTGTAATTTCCTCTCCGCCGCTCCCACCCGCGACAAACAAATTATGTGAATTTTGACCCGCGGACTCCCGCGGCGCACATCGCAGAACGTCCAACAGCCTCCCTCCCAAGACAGACTTAGACTTACTGCCTTTAATGCCGGCTGGCATGTAGGGCAGCAACAAAGGATCTCCACTCCTGTCGGTTTTGGGCCAGCGTCTTTATAGAACCCCAGGTGTGATGCAGGGTCTTCAGCTCTCCTTCCACTGTCCTACGCCAGGTGTTCTTGGGTCGACCTCTCTTACGTTTGCCGTCTGGTGTCCAGTGAAGGGCAGTTTGGGTGATGTTGCCCTGCTCTCTACGTATGACATGCCCAATCCAAATCCACCGCCTTCTCATGAGGATGGTAGGAAGGTTGTCCTGTTTACACAGGCTAAGAAGGTGTTGGTTGGAGATGGTTTTGGGCCAGAATATTCTCTGTATTTTCCTTAGGCTTTTGGTGTGAAAGGCTGACAGTTTGTGGAGATCATTTTCTGTTGTTCTCCAACATTCTGAACCGTATAGTAGGGTAGACAGTACACAGCTTTGGTACAGTCTCAGCTTGGTGTTGGTGCTGTACTGGGCCGACCTCCAGACATTGTTAAGCCTCTGTAAGATGTTTCTGGCCTTGCTGAGTCGGCTTGTGATGTCACTGTCTGCACCTCCATCGTGGCTGACAACGCTGCCTAGGTAGGTGAAATTATCGGTTGTGGATATGTTTGTTCCATCAATCTCAATTGGTAAAGAGGTTGGGATGTTCAGCAGCATCAGTTCTGTCTTCTTCTGATTTATCTTCAGACCTACTTGCTTTGCAAAGGTGTTCAGACGACAGGTCTTCTCTTGTATATGTTGGTGTGTGTGAGAGACCAAGGCGAGGTCGTCCGCAAAGTCAAGATCTTCCAATTTTGAGAAGAGAGTCCATCTGATGCCCCTTGGCTTGTCTTCGATGGTTCTTCTCATCACCCAGTCTATGACTAGGTTGAAGAGAAGTGAAGACATGACACAACCCTGTCTTACCCCTGTTTTAACTGCAAAACTGTGTTCACTGCTTCCAATTTGGCACTTGAAGTTGGTATAGAAACTCTTTATGATATGGACAATTTGTATTGGGATCCCGTATGAGCGAAGTATTCTCCATAGACTGGCTCTGTGAATACTGTCAAAAGCTTTCTCGAAATCCACAAAGTTAATATACAGTTGCCTCTGCCACTCTGTACACTGCTCTATGATGTTACGTAGGGTGAATATGTGGTCAACGCATCCTCTGCCTTTTCGGAACCCTGCTTGTTCTTCTCTGAGTTGTTTATCTGTCGCATCTGCTATTCTTTGTACGACTATTTTGTCAAGGATTTTGCTGGGGATGGACAGAAGTGTGATGCCCCGCCAGTTGTTGCAGTTGCTGAGGGCACCTTTCTTTGGGATCTTCACAATGATACCCTTTGTCCAATCATCCGGTACCTTCTTCTCCTCCCATATAGCTGTGAAGAGTGGTTTGAGTGCTTTAGCTGCCAGCTCTGGGTCTGCCTTGAACAGCTCAGCATTTAGGGGGCGGCATAGCTTAGGGGTAGAGAAACTGGTATTAGAGCACGAAGGGTATAAATCCCTTAGCGTTCCCAGTTCGAATCCGGGCTCCCCCTGAGTTAATGTCGAAGGGTCCTTGGGCAAGACTCTGAACCCCTAATTGCCTCCGGTGAGTAGGTTGGTGCCTTGCATGGTTTCCTCCGCCACCGGTGTATGAATGTGTGTGTGAATGGGTGAATGTAATGCACAATCTATGTAAAGCGCTTTGGATTAAAAGCGCTATATAAATGCACCATTTACCATTTACCATTTAAACTGTCCAGCCCAGGAGCTTTCCCATTCTTTAGGGACTTGATGGAGGAGATGATTTCTTCCATCTCTGGTGGTTCTATATTAACATCAAGGTCAGCCTCTGCTTCCTGTATATCAGCCTCTAGTGTTGGCGGTGGTCTGTTGAGGATTTCGTTAAAGTGCTCTGCCCATCGGGTTTCTATTTCTGTTTCGGAAGTGAGGAGTTGTCCTTGTTTGTCTGTGATCGGCACGTTGGTGTTTCTACGATACTTTCCACAGATTGTGTTGGTGATCCTGTATAAAGTCCCTTGCTCTCCTCTTTTAGCTGCATCCTCTGCTTGTTTGACAAGGTCTTCCATGTAAGCCCTCTTGTCTGCACTAACCATCCTCTTTACCTTTCTGTCTGCTTCTCTGTACTGCACTTTATATCTCTCCTGTAGCCTCTCCGACTTGGCTTCTAATACCTTTTTCTTTAGGTCTCTCCTGTCTTCAATGGCCTGCCATGTGTCAGATGTAATCCAATCTTTCCTTTTCTGTTTTGCTCCCAAGAAGGCACATTGAAATGAGATCCAAAACCATTACCAAACAAAAAAGTGTGCCGTGTGCGCCATGCAAGGAGCATTTGTGACGGACTGAGAGAGAGGGAGAGGGCAAGCGAGGGAGCCACGGCACGGAGTGAAAGAGCAAGAGGCGAGAGAGAGAGAGAGAGAACTTGGCGAGAGACTCCAGTCCACGTACTGTATCAATGTGGGTGCGTTGTCCTCACTCAGCAGGGAGAATTGCGTTCTCTATTCACATCTTGACTTGCTAAAGAAGGCACGTTGACGTTTGTATAATCCATTGAGATCCAAAACCAACAGGACTAGTGTACGACTGTATGTGCGCGAGAGAGGAGCATTTGTGAGGTTGTTAACAGAGGTAAAGTGTTTATATTGCGATTGGACATAGGCGCCGATGGGACTATATTATAATAAATAATTGTTATTTAGGCTAAATAGTGAGTGACAATGCCGACGCAAATATCTGCCCACCGGTTAGACGTTAACAGACGAGAGAGGGAGGGAGGGAGGGAGGGAGGGGGAGTTTAGAGAGCGAGAGAGAGAGAAAGAGAAATTCCACGTGTTGTAGGTCCATGCGTTCTCCTCAGGCGCTCAGCAGGGGAAGTTACATTGATTCTCTACATATTCACATCTTGCTAAAGTATAGATAAAAGCTTATTGCGGGAGAGTACGGGATTTTGCGGCGCCGCCGAGTTTATTTGACCGCCCGTCCCCTCCCGCAGGGATTAAACTACCGCCCACGCCGCAATATATGGTGACGGGTCCTGCAGGTCCCGCGGGAGCGCGCTCCCGATGCAGGGCTCTAGTCTGGAGTTGGGAGGCTCCAACTCTCTTAATTCTCAACACATCTCTATGATTCAGATTTTACTATAATGAGAAGATGTGAGCTTCAATATCTTGTGTCAATTACCGCTGAGATGTTAGTCTGTATAAATGCAATGATTTGAGAACCTAAGTGCAGCTCAATAGTTAACACTGCTCGGCAGCACTAATTAATAGTTTGTGAATGTCATGACATTCTCTAGAATCAGTAACATGTGGATGATAACCCACTTACACATGGTTTTATTTTATTCAACTGTCTGCAATCAAAGGCTACAGCTTATAAAGCAAGCATTGGGATTGCAACCATATATGATTATGGCCATGCATGCACTTGGACATTTCTCCTTTCAATATGACGTTTCTTACTCTTTTGGTCTCGCTGCTTAACGCATGTCTTGCACTGATCTTAAAGGGAATGGCAGCTGATACTCTCTCCGATTGGTTTGATTAAAGTAACACCCAACACCCATGACTAATTCAGGGCCGTTTTACCGTGAACCGCTTTGATGCAGTGTGCAGAATTCCGCACCCACAATAGCAAAATGGCATTGGTCACACCTCCACAAGACCTGGCGTTAATTAAGACAGTTTGAATCCTCTGTATCTTGACCAAGCATTTGCCACAAACTGCAGCTAAAGGGTTTTCCTGCCTGTATGAAGCCAGGGTGCCAGCCTGCTACACTACGTTTTGTGGATCTGTTTTATCATTTCGCTTCTCAGTCTGGCCATGATTCAGTTGACTCGAATATCAGTTTTGACGGAGGCGACGTTGTTGCTGATTGGATGTTGTTCCAACAAATCAGAGTCGATTAGGGTAGCTACGTCATCAGCCAGCCAATACACACTGGTGTATTTGTCCCACCCCCACCAAAGACCAATAAGAAGTCACGTTTTGATTCCACTCACATTCTATGTCTCACCTCCCCTTGGAGAATGGAAGCTGTCCAGACTGAGAAGCCAAGTGACAAAATAGATCCATGGAGCGTACCACAAACTGCACAAGTGAAGGTATTTTAACCTGTATGAGTCCTCAAGTGTACTTTTAGATTATTACGTAGACTAAAAGCTTTACCACAAACTGTACAAGTAAAGGGTTTTTCCCCTGTATGAGTCCGCATGTGTCCTTTTAAATCACTACTGGTACCACAGCCTTTACCACAAACTGTACAAGTAAAGGGTTTTTCCCCTGTATGAGTCCTCATGTGACCTTTTAAATCACCACTGGTACCACAGCCTTTACCACAAACTGTGCAAGTAAAGGGTTTTTCCCCTGTGTGAGTCCTCATGTGTGTTTTTAAATGACCACTTTTACTGTAGCCTGTACCACAAACTGTACAAGTAAACGGTTTTTCCCCTGTATGAGTCCTCATGTGTGTTTTTAACTCACCACTTTGACCACAGCCTTTACCACAAACTGTGCAAGTAAAGGGCTTTTCCCCTGTATGAGTCCTCATATGTGTTTTTAAATGACCACTTTGGCTGTAGCCTTTACCACAAACTGTACAAGTAAAGGGTTTTTCCCCTGTATGAGTCCTCATATGTGTTTTAAATGACCACTTTGGCTGTAGCCTTTACCACAAACTGTACAAGTAAAGGGTTTTTCCCCTGTGTGAGTCCTCATGTGTGTTTTTAAATGACCACTTTTACTGTAGCATGTACCACAAACTGTACAAGTAAACGGTTTTTCCCCTGTATGAGTCCTCAAGTGTACTTTTAACTCACCACTGGTACCACAGCCTTTACCACAAACTGTGCAAGTAAATGGCTTTTCCCCTGTATGAGTCCTCATGTGTGTTTTTAAATGACCACTACGACCACATCCTTTACCACAAACAGTACAAGTAAAGTGTGGAGAGAGGAGCTGGTCACCACTAGTTGGTTGTGATGTTCCACAGTCCTCTACATCAGCTTGTGTTTTCATGTGTTCAGTTGAGGTGCTGGCTACAGCCTCTGTCTCTCTGTTTTCATCATCACCTTCACTTTTCACTGCTAGTAATGTCAACGTTGATCCATCAGCCTCCTCTTGTAGTAGCTCCTCCTGTTCCTCTTTAATCTGTGGAGGTTGTGGTTCCTCCAGACTGGGACTCCTCTCCTGATGTTCAGGGAAAAGCTCCTCTTTACACACAGGGAGGGAAACAGAGTCTAGGGGGGAATAAAAAGATAAAACATTGAAGGTTTGAACTTTACATTATTTCATGCAGTGTTGGGTAGTTGGAAAAACTTCAGCAGTAAAAATGTTTTCCATTTCCAAACCATGAGTATTATAATCCATTAAAAAAATCTAAATAAAATAAGCCATTTGCAAACATTCTAATTTACCAACACATCCTTGGAGTTTGGATGTGTGTGCCCTTCTACTTGTTGGTTGATAAGAGGATAACCTTACAATAAAGAGAGAGAGAGAGAGAGAGAGAGAGAGAGAGAGAGAGAGAGAGAGAGAGAGCATGAAACGTACTGATGTCTGGGTGGTTTTCAGGTTCCTGTTTAACAGAAAGACTCCAACTCATCTTCACCCTCAGGCTGGAGTCCGCACACTGGTCTGCAATGAAGGAAACAAATAAGAATAATAAGGGGCCGGGCAGAGCCTTGGGCTCTGTTGCTCAGGCAATAGAGAACAGATGCATATCGCTGTCTGTCTGCACCGCAGCACTGAATGGACCAAGGCTAATTGGTGACGCACACGGAAGTACTAGCCGCCTCGCAACCTGTTGGGATGATGTCATTAAAAAAAAAATCCAAAAATGCCTAAAATGTATGATCGCAATCGCGAAATTGCATGTTTAGCCCCATAACAAACACATCTTTCAAAATGGCAAAATGTTTGTTTTGTTTGACTTTGAAGGCTTCTATCTCATCATGAATGCCTGAACGGATTTCCAAGCGGATTTTTTTGTTTGAAAGCTGTTAAAAAGTACTACACATATGGTGCTCTAGGCATGGGCGTGCACGACCTGTGCACAAAAACATGATCCGTGCACTAGAAATTTAGGAACGTGGCAGTGTTTGTTTTGTTTGACTTTGAAGGTTTTTATCTCATGAATGCCTTAGAGGCCCCCCAGACGAGGCTAAGATCAGATCTCGTCCCCGGGGGGTTTATCGGTGGTCATTTCAAACGACAGCGATCCTCTGTCTTGAAATCGGGTCCGGTATATCCCGCTGTGCCAAGTGAAATATCTGATACCTTTTCAATTGAGCCAGATATCCTGGATGACCACCCCTAGCGATCTCGGGCCAGAGATGAGTGGGGAAAAAGTTTTATTTTATTTTTTCTGGCAGTTGATTGAATTAAAGAAACAAGGCTCCAGCCTCCACGGATTGAGAAAGTGGCAGCGGTTCTCAAACTATGTGTCCCGACCCAACGTGGGGTCGCGGATGGTGCCATGGGCTCGCACATTGCCGACCAATAGAATAAAAAATAAAGAATGAATAGGTCTATAACCAAGAAACGCTAAAAGTGAAGTCGTTGCGACCAGCGTGAAGCCAACGGACACGTTACCAGCCTACATATACTGTGTAGGCTACGTGTATTTGCCCCTTTGCTTTTTTTTTCTCCTTTGCTTTTTTTGCGCAGCCTCTTAAGAGTTTTCTTTTTATATTTAATGGGCCCAACCACCCTATTCTACCACTCTATTCTATCACCTCTCAAAAAAGCCTTTCCCCACACGTGGGGATATATAATATCGTTATTATATTTATATAAGATAGGCTAATAATATATTTGGCTTGGTCGGAGTCACAACGGTGAGGTTTGGTTTGACATTTAATTACCTTGAGTGCTGCATCTGTGATGTGATGCAGTCCATATTTTGAAGAATTAATCCGGTTTTAGGTGATATGCAATACCCTGACAGTGTAATGGAACTAAATGAACCCTACATGTCCATTTTCCTTTTTGGACAGTTGGTTGAAGGCTTGGATGAGGCGGTGGGACAGTCAGACCGACAGAGCTCAAGTTTAATCTCTCTCTCTTTTTTTTTTACTTGGCCTTTGAGCGCGGAGAAAGGCTCACCTGAAAGCATTCTCACTGATTAGGCCTACTTTTACCATCACTGCTCAAATTAACTGTTAATCAGCGTGAATACTTTCAGGTGTGTATCTGATCAATAGGAAATTGCCCATTACATTCTGCATGACATCAAAGCGACATGTTGCGTGAGAGAGTTTGAACTTGAACATGGGCTTTGCCGACCAAAATAAATAAATAATGAATATATTATAGGCCAAACCAATTAAGGTCCACAGCTGATTCTAGACTCGCTAATAACTTTCCAGCTCTGCTCTCCTCTAACTCCAAGTTACATTAAACTTATGGTTCTCACTCTCAGCAAATGTATGATCAGCCTGTGCATTCTCCATGTTGCCACCTCAAAATGCTGGATCATAATTCTCCATGTTTCCACCTCAAAATGCTGGACACGACAGGACCTCTCTCTCTCTGGGACATTGGATTTGGATCTCCGTGCCGTCGAGATTTAGCCACTTGCACGCTACACACTTTAAAGCCAATTCAGTTATTTTAAACAATAAGCCTACAGATCACATCATATTCATATAGGTTGTGAGTTGTCAGAACGTGTCACTTTGTTGTCATGGTGGCTCTGTTTTGGACCATTGAACAAAGATGGACAATGATGAAAGGGTTCACTTTGCGAACGGGACATGTTGGATTGGATACTAGGCTACTTAAGTGGAGAGAATCCACAATGCAAGGCTACAGTATATGAATTTGACGATGGAGATGTCCATCCCAATGTCCATACATGGTGCGTAGGACTTGAGTTGATGTAGGCCTATTCTCAAACGGTCTGGCTGTGTGAGCCAGCCTGTGCCTACAGTTTTTTTGATAAAAAAAAAGATAATTCTGTGCTTTTCCCAGTGTGTACCCTAATGTAACTGTGTGTTGATCATCAACTCTCGATGCGCGCACGTACTGAACGGGACAATAGCCTACAAACCAAGGGAGTGCAGCAGTGCGCTCGCTTGGACGCACAGTTTATTTCAGCCGTAGGCTACATCGTTATAACATAATAAAATTAATTAAAAAGGGAAGAAACATATGGACCATATGGAATAATAGCCTACTGTTAAGGCAAACTCAACTGTCAAACCAAACCTTGCCGTTTTGACGCCGTAAAAGGCACAATGATGTGGGGCTCGCGCGTAAAAGTAAAAAAAAAGAAAAGAAAAGGGAATGGAATGTCTCTGACTTATGACATTATATGAATAATGTGGCATAGTAGCATCAACCAGCATTTTAACCAGCAACCAGCCAGACATTAAACAGACATGAGCTAAATCAGCATACTATATATAGGCCTATAGCAAGATATTATGAAGAGCAGAAGAGAACTGCAACTCCGATGGGCGTTTAGTCGGAGAAAAGATGATTTCACAACCAACTCCAAGATGATAGCCCAATATATTATTATCTTTTATAAATATAAAAAATATATTATATATATCCCCATGGGTTGTCGTGGGGAAAGGCTTTCGTGAGGTGATAGAATACACTGCCTTGTCGCCAAATGACTGAGCAGAAGAACGAAAAGAAAAAAAAGAACGCTAATAGGCTATAACGTTTTTGAACAAGTGATTACAACATTTTAGGGAGAAAGTAGGCTAAAGTAAAAAGTAAGTATGGGCGTGCAGTCGGAGAAAAGATGATTTCACAACCAACTCCAAGATGATAGCCCAATATATTATTATCTTTTATAAATATAAAAAATATATTATATATATCCCCATGGGTTGTCGTGGGGAAAGGCTTTCGTGAGGTGATAGAATACACTGCCTTGTCGCCAAATGACTGAGCAGAAGAACGAAAAGAAAAAAAAGAACGCTAATAGGCTATAACGTTTTTGAACAAGTGATTACAACATTTTAGGGAGAAAGTAGGCTAAAGTAAAAAGTAAGTAGGCTAATAATAATAAAAGTGTAGGCTATTCTATTGTGAGGTGATAGAATAGCCTACACTCTGCGCAGCCAAAAAAAAGGGAGGAGGAGCTGGCTTGATATAATCTGAAGCAATCCCGTGTGCTCATTCAGACGACAATAATTGTAAAGGATTTGTACCCGATGGCCCGAGAATATCAAGCAAGTTTAATATTCTCGGAAGAGCTCCCGACGAGTCCCGAGGCCATAAAAATACCATTAACATAATCCGATCGTGTCGGGGTACCGTACAAACCCAAGACCGAGTCCGGGGCCGACAGAACGATTTTCCCGGGGGGTCATCCCGACATCTGATCGGGATGAATCGGCTCCGGGATCTGCTCAATGTGTACGGGCCTTTAACGGATTTCCAAGCGGATTTTTTTGTTTGAAAGCTGTTAAAAGGTACTACACATATGGTGCATGATCTAGGCATGGGCGTGCACGATCCGTGCACTAAAAATTGATCCGTGCCCTAGATATTTAGGAACGTGGCAGTGAGGTACTTGGGGGCCATTTTGAAAAGGCAATGAATGAGTTAAAAACAAGTTTGTAATAAGTTATAAATCCAAGAAACGTACATTGAAAGCGGAACCAACCTGGATATTTTGACAAGGAGGATTGTATTGCAACAACATCAACATAAAAGCACCATACGTTGACACCATATAGAGACGATCAGCTCGTCTGGTAAGATGATGAATTCCATATGCTTTCTGGTTAACTCATTCAGTGCCATCCGGCCACAAGGGGCGCTAGAGTGCCAGACATTTCTCCATAGACCTTCTTTATAGCTTTCGTCGACCCTCTCCCAACTGGCTTGTGTTTTCACTCCAGTCAATGCTATGGGTGACGAGAGGAGGAAGCTAGCTGACACGTAGCCAAAATGCTAACCCATTTAGAAGCCCGATCTAAAGCTATTTAGGCCGCAAAAAACTTTCTTTTTGGGTCTGGGAACACAATCAGGAGAAAATCCTGTCTAAAGATGTGATTTATTATTGGAGTGGGCGGCGCGATGCGGCCGTTAGCGCGACTACGGCCCGTGGATGGCCGAGTCTAAGTCCCGGCCAAGGATCAACGTTTAGACCGGGGCTTTGTTGAGGCCTCCGATTAAATAATTTATTTTATTAAATATCCCGAACATGTTCGGGATAGGCACGCTGGAATACGTCCCGGTACCGGTACCGAGGTTTTTTTTGGGGGGCTCTAAACTTTATTTTAAACCATTTTCAATGGAATAAATCGTCGGAGCATCTAGCGCAGAGCCCTGCACGGGCCTGAAATGTGGGGCCCGGCTCGGCCCGGGCCCGTGGAATTAAGGCCCGGCCCGGCCCCAGGCCCGTTGGTGAGTTTCAGAACCGAGCCCGGCCCGGCCCGTAAGCCCGTCACCTTATTATTTCATTAATTATTTTTGTGCGTGGCTTTCACTGCTGCGCGCTGCAGCTACACTCAAGGGGAGTCCATACTGTCACAGACGACCGAAATTTGCGTCAGAAAGGTCCGGTTCAACTATAATATGACATCTCTTGCAACTTCTGAAAAGGATTACTCCTAATTTGAGTTCGGAAAGCTGCACGCACGTCAGAAAGTCGAAACTTTCCGACGAAAACTATGGTCGGTGAGGACGGAGACTGGGAGACGTATGTACAGCCCTCATAGCTGTGCTCGTCTTGCACTCTGATTAAAAGAAATAAGTCTACATCACAGCACAAGTAAGAAATCTTCCTCCACCCACCGTTTGTTATGTTACTGTATATATATCCTCACAGCAGAAAATTAGACGAGACCTTGATTGATTGATATTATTGTCGGCTTGCCGTGGTTACAAGCCATCTCGTAAAATACGGAGTATCGTCCAGTTAGCCTAAAGAGTAAAGACGCATTCTGTAATGAACGGATACGGGAGGTCGGGGAATCATTACAGGGCGATTTATTTGAGAAATGACTGTAAAATGGGTGAATCTACCGTAGTGCTCCTAATATTCTAGTCTCGCTGTGTGTGTGCGTCGCAGACACAGAGTTTGTTGTGTGTGACAGAAGAAAAGCCCTCGGCTCGTCGCGCCCATTGGCTAATGTACTCATGTCACGACCAATCAAAAGCTGTGTTGCTATAGATACGGATAGACCCCATAGCCTAGAAGACTATAGGCTATGCGAGGCAGCACTCACTCACACTCTCCATTCTAGCTATGCGCACAGCCGCACACAGAGACGTCATGTGAGAAATTCACAGCACGAAATGTTCCGAGCATGGTTCTGAGCCCGGCCCGGCCCTAGGCCCGTTGGCGAGTTTCAGAAACGAGCCCGTCCGGCCCGTTTTTGGCGGGCCGGGCCGGGCCCTGGTCGGGTCCCGGCGGGCTTGCAGGGCTCTAATCTAGCGTCTCTCGTTGGTGAGCGCTGGGCGAGCCGGGACCACCCACGTTGCTCCAAGCAGCTCGGGGTAAGTAAAATAGCAAATAAAAATTTGTTTTTGATCCCGAATATCCCGAACATGTTCGGGATAGGCACTGAATGAGTTAATAAAGTGTCCCTTGCTGCTGTGTGCATTATATTAATGGGTTTACAGCCAAAGTGTGCTGCTTAGACTTGCAGAAGGCATGCAGTACATTCCTGAGTGTATGTTGAAGCATGGTGGTCCGGTGGTGTCGCACACCGTAAATAACAGATCTGCAAGCCCAGAATGCAAGCCAGATGAACACGTTTTGGGTTTATTAATATATCTGCCCTGCCTGCTGCCTGTGCTTTTTGCATTACCGTTGAAAGGGCGAAATATAAATCACGCAGGCAGCGACAGGTCCATGGGGAGAGAGAGAATGAGAGGTTTTGAGATTGAAAACAACAGGGATTTAATTTTAGCCTATTTTGTGCAGAACCTTTCATGAACAACAACAAAAGTTTCCATTTCTCTCACTATGTTGTAATTTGAGACACTGGTGCTGCCTACTGGCGACATTTCTTTTTTTATATATTTTTTCTCTCTTTCTCAGGCTTTCGGGACGAAAATGATGAAAAGTGTTAGGGTTGGGCCAAGCCTCGGGCCTGCCCACTAGGACCCAGTTAGGGCCGGGCCTTAATTTTCAGGCCTGTTGAGAACTCTGGTAAGAAGATTTATTACTGCCGATTTCTTCACACCCATCCTTGCATATTCATATGAAGAAAAGTGGGTTGGCCATCTCTCGCAGTTCGTAGAGAGCAACATTGTATTTTATTTATTTATAAAGGCCTTGTGTGGTAAGCTTCCTTTGTATGGTAAATGTATGTTTACAATTTATCAAGGTGTGATCCAGGAACCCTGGTTCCTTGAGGGGGTTCCAAGTCTGTGAATGTACAAATGGAACCAAATTAACCGGTAAGGGTCCATTTGTACACTCTCATAATAATAATAATTGTCATAAGAATTAAGGGTAACTGGAACACTCACCAAAACATACTCAGCCCCATTTCTGAGTAGATTTCCGAGGTTTAGGATATTACTGAGGTTACGTTTAGCAATAAGGTTCGGTTTAGACCTAGTTTTACTAAGGTTGAGTTTAGGAATAAGTTTAGGCATGGTTGCTTTTAGGAATACCTGGCGGCGTCAGTTCCGATATCGCCGGCATTTGACACGGGGCAAGCATGTTTTGGGCTTGAATTCTTGTATTCAATAAAACACTATAAACCTATCCTGTACAACTTTACTATAGGTTAAACCACAGTAAATAAAACAGTACATACCTATCCTGTTTCCAATTTACAGCAGGTTGTAAAGTAAATAAAACAGTACATACCTATCCTGTACAACATTACAACAGGTTGCAACGTTGCATCCAACAGTCCACGTCCCTTGTCCATCTCTCGCTGTTCCTCTGATAACATTGAATATGTTTGGGAGGCCATCTCTCTAGACTCTGTAGACTTCTCCCGGTGGTGCTCTGAGGAAATCACAAGTAGAAAGAACTTTTGGTTATCATTCAGCAAACGTATATTATACCATGATGTAATCAAATCAAACAGACGTTTAGCATGTTTTGTTAAGTTGAAAGGTTCAGTCACTACTTGTTCTAAGAGCTAAAATAATTGCCCCCATCCTGATGTAAACACCAGGTAAAAAAAGAGCTTCTAGATAAGCTATTTTCGCTGCTATAGGTCAAGAGTTTGGGTCACTACGGAGCACTCACACCTCTGTCGCACCTCCAATCCAACTGATATGACCATATATATCTGTCAGTCCTTGTCCCTTCCATGCCCATATCTGGACAGCCCATATGGGCATGACTTTTTGATGAATCAGGCTCGCCCAATATGTTTTGATTTTAATTTTGATAAGTGTACAGCTAAGCATGAACACAATGATGTATGTATGGGACAACTACAAACAAAACTCATGTCATGAGTTACAACTTACGACTGAGCGACTATCCTTCGACTAACTAACCATCGATTTCACTGTGCAAAGTGGTTTCGTTCGGTAGTTTCAGATTTTTTTTATTTTTCAATGGGACTTTATTCAAGAGGTTGTTGGAAATATATGTCTGAAATTGATACTTTTAACCTGTCTGGTTGTAGTGGGACAAACGTGCCCACTATTGAGCCCTATGAACATTATGAGAGAGAGTAGGGATATAGGCAACCACAGCAAAAGCTTGATCTATAACTATAAATATATGAAATATAAAGTGCCTACTCCATGACCACTGATGTTACAATTCTCTTCAGGGCCGCAGAAGTACCCTTAAATGGTAAATGGTGCATTTATACAGAGAAGTTCAACACTTAGAAAATAAACCATGTCTGCTCGGATTTCTTGACCGAAAATAAATCATAACATGTTTACGGTGGATTTTTCTGAAACAAACGCTTTGTAGATAGAAAGAGTAAATTCCAAGCTTTCCATACAGCCCCAATATTGGTGGGTTTGACGTCGTTTAATAAAATCAGATAGCAAAATAACGTTTTGATGCATTGGCTGCCTATGGGAGGTATTGCAACCCTAGATTCATCCGATTATAAAAAAAACCCCAACCGATAGGGTAGCGTAGTTGGAGGAAATACACCGAAAATGGCCACCATTCAGATTAAAATGCATTTTTATTGAACAATACTAAAGATGCGGTTACTTTTACCCACCCGAAGAGAATTGTAACATCTGTGGCCATGGAATAAACACTTTATGTTTGAAATTAAGCTTCTGAGACAGGTATTTTTGTTTGTAACAGAGCTGCAGAGTGTAGTGTGGTGTATTGCAACACTAGATTTTTGTATACTTGGATGAATCTAGGGTTGCAATACCTCCCATAGGCAGCCGATGCATGAAAACAGTTTTTTGCTAACTGATTGTATTAAACGACTTCAAACTCACCAATATTGTAGCTCTATGGAAAGCTTGGAATTTACTCTTGCTAGCTGCAAAGTGTTTGTTTCTGAAAAATCCACCGTAGAATTGTTATGATTTATTTTCTGTCAATAAAATCCGAGCAGCCATGTTTTTTGTCTATGTGTACTTAGTCAGGTTCACTATGTATTTATGTTGGATTTCTTTGGGGATTTGTAAAACTATACATTTTTGGAATCTTCAGAGCATGGGTAATCCAAAAATCTTTGTTGGCATTTGCACAGACACCTGCAAAGCCGCCATTTTGGACGTTCAAAATGGCCGACATAAAATACATAATTTGTGCTATCTTGGCTTCTAGACAACCTAGAAATGTAATTAAACATGCCAATCCTATATTTTCTGGGTCAAGGAATTGAATGAGTAAATGATGGGTGTAAAATGTTCCGGACCCCCACCCCCTTTCTTGAGGTTATCAATTTTGGGACCTCTAGTCAGGTCGGTTATGTAATTTTGTCGGATTTTTTTGAGGATTTGCAAACCTATACATTTTTGGAAAGGTTATTGTCTAAGGAATCAGAAAATCAATGTTCCCATTTGCCCAGATGTGTTTATGGTGGCCATATTGGAATTTACAAAATGGCCACCATAAAATTACGTTTTGTAATATCTTGGCCTCTAAATAAGCTGGAACATTGATTTTAACTGCTAAACCTACATTTTCAGGGTCAAGGAATTCAATGGTGGTAGTTATACATCTCAAATAATTACAACATTAACCCTTAGATGCACAACTGGGTCCAAAACGGCCTGGTGTGGTTGTTTTCTTGCAATATTAGTTTTACTAGGTAATTTTGTTGGATTTGTTTGAAGATTTGCAAAACTATACATTTTTGGAAAGGTTATTATCCAAGGAATCAGAAAATCATATTGGAATTTACAAAATGGCCACTGTAAAATGTATGTTTTGTCATATCTTGGCTTCTAAATAAGATGGAACATTGATTTTAATGGCTAAACCTTCAGGGTCAAGGAATCCAATGGTCCAAGTTATCATGAAATATTTTTGTGTCATCCCATTGAAATACACAATCCACCATATGGGTAAAAGAAAAAACACAGCCCAGGCAATCAGTCAGATACCAACTCAGAGTTATTTCATATTTAACTGTGGACTTTAATTGTTTGTGTAACCATCTTAAACATCATGACATGTGTAATCAAAGACAGTCTTTATGCAACATCATAATCATTATCCTCACTTTCGTGCATCACATCTTGGGAATCATCATCGTCTTGGAACTGGCTGCTGCACTGACACATGTCAGTACAGGCTTAGCTTTGCAGGAACATTACAAGAACAGTCCGATTTACCCTTGCATTGGACCACCACAAGGATAGCCTTTGGGGCTGTGGTTGTTGGTTTCAGCATGCCAATAAAGTGTTTGAAGTACCCATTTTGCAGGGGATCCAACTGTGAATCCTTCAGAGCAATGGCTGCTGGTGTCCATGCCCTTGTTTGGACATGGACTCTCAAGATGTGCTGATTCAAAACTCCAGGTGTTGGAGGGAGCTTGTCACTTTCTGCCCTATGTTTGCAGAACAAATGCCATCGCAGGTCAGGAATGGTCTTGATGTTGTTACTCTAGGGTGAGAAAGCTGCACATACAAAGGACTCCAGTGTTGACAGCATTCCTTCTGTCACTTCTGCTTCATCCAAAAACATCTACAGAGCATTGATAACGTCTTAGATCTGCAGCCAGGTTGCCTTGCCTATACAGGAGAACCTCTCTGTGTTGTCGACCCCAGTGAATGCATGGAAGGCTGGCAAAGCCTTTGCTCTTTCTGTACCTAGAGCTCGCCACAGTGGTTCCATCTGCACACCAGAGGCCATAGAAATGGATGTGTTCTTCAGCAAGAGGCCACAATTTGCTTTGACCTGCACTAAAATGTCCTTATCTGGGTAGGGAAATACAAACTGTGCATTAGGTGGGTTTTGCTGTGAAGCCAGCACAGCCTGGTGGATCAGCAGTGTGTCTGCTTCTTCGTGGTTATTTTCTACAAAGACCAGGTCTTTGTTGCTCTAAATGTATCTAGAAGCAGATGTGATGATCAGCTTGGAAGATCCCCTGTTGTACTCCACCAACATACACCAACATCAGACACATAACACATTATGTGTTTGATGTTGGTGTCATCTCTGACTTGATACTTAATAGAAGCTTCTACTTGTCTTAGTTTATCTCTGGTTGCACTCTTCAGAGAATATTTCATCATAATCTTGTGTTAGTTGCAGCAGTCTGTCATTGAAGAAGCCACTCAGTCACTACTACTCACTGTTTTGCTCAGCAAGCACCATGCCATCCACTGTATAATGTATAATGCTGTATAATGACTGTAAATCCTGTATCTGTTGCATCTTGGTGGGTAGAATTTACAGCTTGAGGTGGCTGGTCTCCTGGGGCATATCTTCTCTTGTCACACAGGGTTCACCTGTATAGGCAAGGCAACCTAGCTACAGGGTCTACCTCAAAACAGATGAAGATGTTGACAATGCTCTGCAGATTGGATGAAGCTGAAATTATGGAAGACATGCTGTCAACACTGGAGTCCTTTGTGTGTGCATCAACATCAAGACAATCCCTGAAATGCCATGGCATCTGTTCTACAAACTTAGGGCAGAAATTGACAAGCTCCCTCCAACACCTGGAGCTCTGAAGCAGAACATCTTGAGAATCGATGTCCAAACAAGGGCATGGGCACAAGCAGCCATTGCTCTGAACGATCCACAGCTGGATCCCCTGCAATGGGTACTTCAAACACTTGGATGGCATGCTGAAACCAACAACCAGAGAGGTCCTCCCAGCCCCAAAGGCCAACCTTGAGATGGTCCAATACTAGTGTAAATATGACTGTTCTTCTGGCAGATGTTCCTACAAAGCTAAGGACTTAGCCTGTACTGACGTGTCAGTGCAGCAGCCAGTTCCAGAACGATGACGATTCCCAAGCTGTGATGCATGAACGTGATGATGATGATTATGATGATGCATAGAGACTGTATATGATTAGACTTGTATGATGCTTAAAATGGTTACATCCAAAGTTCACAGCTAAAACACATCTCAATAAAAAAAGGTTAGTATCTGACTGACTGCCTGAGCTGTGCCATTTTTACCCATATGGTGGATTATGCATTTCAATGGGATGATACAAAAACTGAAATGATAACGTGAACCATTGGATTCCTTGACCCTTAAAATGTAGGTTTAGCCATTGAAATCAATGTTCCAATTATTTAGAAGTCAAGATAAAATATGTATAGTTTTGCAAATCCTCCAAAAAAATCCAACAAAATGACATAGTGAAACTAATATTGCAAGAAAACAACCACACCAGGCGGTTTTGGACCCAGTCATGCATCTAAGGGTTAATGTTGAAATTATTTGAGCTTTCTAACTACCAACATTGGATTCCTTGACCCTGAAAATGTAGGTTTAGCAGTTAAAATCAATGTTCCAGCTTATTTAGACGCCAAGATATTACAAAACGTAATTTTATGGTGGCCAGTTTGTAAAATCCAATATGCCCACCATAAACACATCTGGGCAAATGGGAACATTGATTTTCTGATTCCTTAGAGCTTAGACAATAACCTTTCCAAAAATGTATAGGTTTGCAAATCCTCACAAAAATCCAACAAAAGTATAAATCAAAGCATAAGGGACCTAACTACTCCCAGAACAGTACGCCAGCCAGTTAATGTCCAATTTTCATAATATTAGAGTTGTTTTGTAGGTTTGAAAACATCCTGAGTTCATTTATTACACTTTTAAAGCAGACCGAATAACCCTTCTGACTTTTGGTTTGGGGTCTTTCCTCACCTGGGACCCCCTAGACAGACCCCTGAGCCTATCTCAGTAATCGCTCTGCTCCTGTTCCAGAACAATGTTAAATTAGATCATGGTTGAAGCATAAAAGTTGTTGTAGCTGGGCTCTGAAAAAAAAAGAGTTGTAGTAAATACCAGGGGTCTTCCACGAGGGGCTGGGGGGTCCTCAGAGTCCCCTCAAATCTTGATGGGATCTTTTTATTTTTTTTATTTTTACATTTGAAACTTGTAATGTTTTCTGGGGTTATGTATTGTACTTTGATGGTTTATTAGTATGCTCATACACACACACACACACACACACACACACACACACACACACACACACACACACACACATCTTTGTTATTGTCACCCCAAAATCCTCGCCCTATCTTCTTAAAGAACCAATGGTCAATTATGCCCAAAGAGATTCACTACACTACAGTAATTTCAGACATGCAGGATCTATTAGTCTTCATCATCATCATCTTCAATGTCCAACCCAATAGTGTTGACAGAGTCTCCACCATAGCATAGAGTGAAAGGCAGGTTATTTGAGCAGCTGCACCGTCCCTTGCAACCTGCTTAAAAGCTACATTGAGCTCATGTACTGCCTTTGGAGCAGGGAGGGCAAGACACCTGACTGGAACAATCTCCAATCTCTGAATTCCATCTGTTTTCTTTGATTGGTGGAAGCTCAGGGCAATTTGTCAGGTATGATTTATCCTGCATTGTGACGTAGTTGGCACAGAGGATATGGTAGCAGTGCAGCACAAGTTAAGTTGGAGGTAGCATCTCACCCTCCAAGTTCTTTGACAGAAATAGTTCCCATCTGAGTAATCGCAGGGTTGTTGGACCTTTTGAAATGTAAACCTGGCATGCAAAATGCTTCAATGACTGCAATGTTGATGGAAGCTCACCATTAATAAGCTCAGGAAGAATGGAACCTTGCTAATGGCTTTGTCATCATTATCAGGCTTCAAGTAGGTGTTGACCAATGTCTTTTTGGAGATTCCAACAAATGTTCTTCCCCAGTCAGCACCAGAAAGAATGTGTAGGCCAAACCCTTGACATTTGTGACATCGAATAACTTGAAAACGCTCGAATACATTGATTTCCATTATTTTTTCCTATCTTTGATACCTTTGACTGTTGCAAATTAACAGCAGGAGGACAGCAGTGTCGGGTGACCAAACACATACAGTATGTCTCACAAAGCACCATAAGCAGCAGAGGCAAGGACTTGATGAGGAATCAGGGTTTCAGCCTCTTCATGTGTGTGCACTTCCTCAAAATCATGTCCCTTGATGAAGGTATCGTATTATGATGCCTACAATTTGTCATACCTGACAAATTGCCCTGAGCTTCCATCAATCGAAGAAAATAGATGGAATTCAGAGAGGGGAGGGTATGTTCCTCCCTGCTCCAAAGGCAGTACTTGAGCTCATCAAATGTGGCTTCAAAGTAGGTTGCAAGGGTATGCTACCGGTATGGTGGAGACTGTGTCAACACTCTTAGGTTGGACATTGAAGATCCTGCATGTCTGAAATTACTGTATTGTAGTCAGGGACGCGCTGGGCCCCTGATTCAGCCCGGGAAAAAGAGTTGGAGAGGCCCTCATTGCGCACTATAGAGAGAGATCTCTCTCTATAGCGCTGCTGCTACTCAAAGATTTGCCATTTCAGATCATGACAAGTGACAAGCCAGTGGACCAATTACTGTCCATGAGTTATATTTCATCGTTGTCAGGTGGAAACCTTGTACGTCCAAAACCGTTTGTTTTGTATTTATCATTTTAAAAATGATTTAAACTAGTGAAAACAGCCGATCTACAAGCACACAACGCCTTGCACCGCAAGGCTTTGTGTGCTTGTAGATCGTCTGGCCTTGTATGATGAAGCAGGGCTTTGCTTTGCGAAAACAATTACAAATTTGAAACTTGGAGATACGAGGTTTCTGCCCGATAGTGACGATTTACTTGCTTTTTTAATTTTTTTTCCAATGAACCGGCCGTTCAGGAGTTGTCCCGCTTTTCCCAATGGCCAGCACATCCCTGATTGTAGTGAATCTCTTTGGGCATAATTGACCATGATGGGCTCTTTAAGAGGATAGGGTGAGGGCTTTGGGGTGACAATAACAAAGAGGTGTGTGTGTGTTATGTTGTCAGTGTGTTGTCTGCACGCCCAAAGTGAGAAGTTGCAATACCTTCATTATTGCAAACCCTGCAGTAACAGCTGTCAACCATTTTTGTGTTAGACAGTCTAACACAAAAATTGTATAAATAATGGTGAGAATACTAATAAACCAACCAATAAAACAATACATAAACCCAGGATACATAAAACCATTCAAAGTTTCAAATGTAAAATCAAGATTTGGCGGGCCCCCTGTAGTAACTCTGAGGACCCCCCAGGGGTCCCGGACCCCCCGTGGAAGACCCCTGGTATTTGCTACTACTCATTTTTGTTTTCAGAGCCCAGCTACAACAACTTTTATGCTTCAACTATGATCACATTGTTCTGGTGCAGGAGCAGCGTGATTACTGAGATAGGCTCAAGGGTCTGTCTGGGGGGTCCCAAATCCCAACCAAAAGTCAGAAAAGTTATTCTGGCTGCTTTAAACATGTAATTAATGAACTCAGGATGTTTTAAAACCTACAAAACAACTCTATTATGAAAATCAGACATTAACTGGCTGGCGTACTGTTCTGGGAGGTCCCGAAATAGATAACCCCCAGAAAGGGGGTGGGGGTCCGGAACATTTTACACCCATCATTTACTCATCAATTTCTTGACCCAGAAAACATAGGATTGACATGTTTAATTACGTTTCTAGGTTGTCTAGAAGCCAAGATAGCACAAATTATGTATTTTATGTCGGCCATTTTGAACGTCCAATATGGCGGCTTTGCAGGTGTCTGTGCAAATGCCAACAAAGATTTTTGGATTCCCCATGCTCTGAAGATTCCAAAAATGTATAGTTTTACAAATCCCCCAAAAAATCCAACGAATAAACATGTCTTAACATAGTGGACCTGACTAACTTCTTCTCGGCTGTGTTGGACGACGCTGCAACGTCCATGTGCGCTCACCGCTGCCGACATGTGAAACGGAATGAGAAACAAGCCGTGTGGGAGTGCGCTCGTTTTGTACGCAGGTGTGCGTCGGCGTGCGTCTTCTTCTTTGGGTCTTGCGTGCGTGTGCACGCAGTATCGCCACCTACGGTCGGCGGACTAACATAACGGTGATGTGTAAACCATTAGACATATTCAATTTAACCATGAGACCATAAGCAATTAATCACAGCTGCGTGGGTGCGAAAAAGGCACACTATAATTGGTCATGCACCCACCAATTCCCCCCTCTTTCCATCCTGACCCAGAAGATGTCAGAATTAGACAGTTTGATTGATGACACGGTTTTTCGTTTCCCTCTAAAAGAGGAGCAAAAGATTGTATTAAACCACCTAATAGACCAAGAAAACGGGTTTGCAATTTTGCCAACAGGCTATGGTAAAAGTGCATGTTTTGGTCTTTTTGGAAGACTGATGGACAAGGTAAATGGGTAGGTCTATATACATACTTTTATGATGTAGAGGGAGAAAAAAATACATTATTTGCAGTCAAACCATATTTGTGACCATATTTTTATTTATTTTTTACATCAGAGCAATCCATTCTCAGCAATTTAGTTTTCAGTGTAAGGTCATACATAGAATAGACATTGTGAATAGACATTGTCAAATGTGATGCTGAAATACATATTATATTGTAACTCAGAAAGAACCAGACAGAAAGCACTATGTGCTTATAATTAGCCCTCTAAAATCCTTAATGATGGACCAAGTGAGTCAGTGGGAACAACATGGAGTCACTGCTGGGGCCATCATCAAGGACACAGACAAGGACACTCTCAAGCGTGAGTATCACTTTTGTGACATTTGTTTCATTGTGTATGTGAAACAATTGTAGCTTTGTTTATCGGGCGGCATAGGCTAGCTCAGGGGTAGAGAAACTGGTATTAGAGCACGAAGGGTATAAATCCCAAAGGGTTCCCAGTTCGAATCCGGGCTCCCCCTGAGTTAATGTCGAAGGGTCCCTGGGCAAGACTCTGAACCCCTAATTGCTCCCAGTGAGCAGGTTGGTGCCTTGCATGGTTTCCTCCGCCACCGGTGTATGAATGGTTGAATGTAATGCACAATCTATGTAAAGCGCTTTGGATTAAAAGCGCTATATAAATGCACCATTTACCATTTATCGGCTTACCTAATTGCCAACAGTTACCTAAGCAGCCAAATAAAAACAATTGTAAATTTACATGATCCAATATTGTTCTAATGGAATTCACATCTTTAATGTAGTTAGAATGAATACAAAAACTGCAAAACTGTGTACATTGGATGTTTTCTACCTAAGGCATCCAAAATGGAGAGTGTCAACTGATCTTCTCATCTCCTGAGATGGTATTAGAAGATCATTGGCTGCAGTGGGTGAGGACCATTAAAAATGAAATTTGCCTCCTGGTCTTTGATGAAGTCCACTGCCTAACAACATGGTAAGTTGATAGCAGCCATTTGACCTTGGCTATGGTGCAAAATGTCTACATAAAGTACTTCATATTTCCCATTTCAGGGGTGAATCTTTCAGAGAGGACTACTTAAAAGTCCCCAAATTAAGGAGCTTTATCAAAGCACCAGTGCTGATGTTGACTGCCACTGCCACGGAAGCCATGGTGAACGAAATAAAGGAAAAAATACATCTGGATCCGCCTGTGACAGTGAAAATGGTTTCTGTTCTTCCAGATCGGTAATGTTACTGTATATTCAGTGTCCCTTAACAAAGTTTCAATAACAGTTATCAGTACTTAAACAAGCAGTCTGGCATTAGGCAATATCACAGATAAAACACTAATAATGACCAACACACTTACTTCCATGCCCTCATCTGTGGTACTTAAAAGTGGCCAACTAAGGTGGTCTGTATCGTATAGGGGCAGGTGGTCATTATATGTAGGGTTGTAGACGGTTAAGCAACATCCATCGCTGTCGTAGAAGGTCATCACCTTTGATGCCATTTCCCAGAGTCTCAGATGGATGTGTGGTCTCCCAGTCCTGCTTCAAAGATGCCACCAGCCATGTGGTAATAGACAGAGGGTAGAAGCCTGTTGGCCTGGCAGCTTGACGATTGTGTGGTGACATTAGTTTCACAAGAAGGTCCTGCACCAACTCTTGCTACTTGTGGGGAAGGCCGCATAGAGGCTGTCACTTTCTTCCCCAGGGAGATTAGGCACAGTATAGTGTGTCTCTAACCCCCCAAGATGGCATACAGATGTGGGGTAGTCAGGGTTTCCTGCAGGAAAAAGTCTTGACCAGGGGGGGATGTCATGGCGCACGCGCAGATTTTTGATAATTAATTAATTAATTTGAGTAATTAATTCACTTCATTTTTAATATTAATTCTTATTTTTGCCCTATAAAAAAACACATGAATGTGCCCACAATTGGTGCACTGTGCATGTACACGCTTTTCACAGCTTTCAAACAAAAAAATCCGCTTGGAAATCCGTTCAGGCATTCAGGAGATACCAGCCCTTATGTTTTCTTCAAATGTAAACAAACATGGCTGCCATGTTTGAAAGATAGGGTTGGTATGGGGGTTAAACATGCAATTTCGCGATCGCGATCATGCCTAGTACATTGTTGGAGGTCCAAAAAGTTTTTTGAAAAAAAAAATATTTTTGATTTTTTTTTTTTTTTTTTAATACCCTTGGGGGGGGGGCGGGTTTTTTTTCTGGCCGGGCGGGGCGCCTGGCCTGTAAAGTGCTGCAGGAAACCCTGGGTGGAGAGCTGTGTGGCATTAATGAGAGTCGAGCTAAAAGGAAGAGAAGGCAAATTTATATAATTATTTTATTATTACAATTATTTTGTTATACTATCAATACTAATTCCTCTACTTACATTTTTTCAGGCCAAACATCCACTTGTCATTGCAGAAATGCAAATCCAAGTCATTTATTCAGGTGGTTGCCTGGCTTCTTCGAACTCTACGGGAATTAAAACAAAATGCAGAAAAAAACAATTGTGTACTGCAGGTTAGTAAAATAAGTCAAGTATCATCCATGTACTCTCAATTAACCCCACATATTCAACAAGTCTATCCTAATAATGGTATATGGGAACTGAAACGTATAACACATTTGAGGCTCCAAAAAAGTATTAATTCTTTCCAGAAATAGTATAAAGTGTTTAAATTCTATATCAGGGGTTGACACTAAGGTCTCAGAGGCACCTGCCCATCGGGCAAGTACTGGTCATGTTCTACTTGCCCGAAGGTAATGCCCTCTTGCCCGAAAAGTAAATCGTCCATTATAAAATGATAGGCACAATTTTTATTACCGCTCAATTTAACACGTATTTCTTTACTTTCTGGGGCTGTGCGATAAAATGTCATACCTCAATACCTCGAGCAGAGAAGGAGTCCCGCACACTGTCTTCACTTATAACTTTATTCAGCAACGTTTCGGTCTCTTCAGACCTTCATCCAGAGAAGGAGTCCCGCACACTGTCTTCACTTATAACTTTATTCAGCAACGTTTCGGTCTCTTCAGACCTTCATCAGGCTGATGAAGTGAAGGTCTGAAGAGACCGAAACGTTGCTGAATAAAGTTATAAGTGAAGACAGTGTGCGGGACTCCTTCTCTCCTCTCAGTATCTATTACACTGTTCCAACGCACCTGTCCTAGTAGGTGTGCAATAGGACCTCTCTTCTAAGTTTGATACCTCAATACCTCCAAATACCAAATACTATGATTGAATATGTCTATGGTTTCACACTTGTTATTTTATATTTTTAAATGTAGCAACATTCAGTTACTGCCAATTTAATATGTCTTCCTTCGGTTCTCCCTGCCAGCCCTCTCCATAGACTTCCATGTCATTTATAGTGCACAGATCATGCACAGATCATGCACGCCCATGCACAGATCATGCACCATGTTTGTGCAGGCTGTCCACAGCTTTCAAACAAAAAAAAAGATTGGAAATCCGTTCAGGCATTCTTGAGATAATAGCCATTATGTTTTACATGTTATGTAAACAAAGATGGCTGCCCTGGGGTTGTATGGGGGTGGAACATGCAAAATCGCGATTGAAATCATGTTTACTAGATTTAATGGGGTCCAAAGAAAATATATATTAAAAAAAAAAATTTTAAATCTTTTTTTTTTTTTTTCTTTTTTTTTTTCTAAGTCAAAGTCGATTTAAGTCGTCTGGCAGGGAGGTCCAGAGTGAGAAAGTTGATCTAAAAGTTGTTTGGCACTGTATGAGTTAACTCATTTGCTGCCAAGCCCGTAAATCCCGTAAATTTCCCGTTGTACCTCCCTGCCAAGCCCGTAGATCCCGGAAATTAAAAAAAAAAAAAAAAAAATTTGACCCCAAAAAATTTAGTAGGCATGATAGCAATCGCGAAATCGCATGTTTAACCCCCATAGCAACCCCATCTTTCAAGCATGGCAGCCATCTTTGTTTACATTTTAGGAAAACATCTCAGGCATTATCTCATGAATGCCTGAACGGATTTCCATTTTTGTTTGAAAGCTGTGAGCAATGTGGACACACGTGGTGCATGATCTAGGCATGGGTGTGCATGATCCGTGCACTATGAATTACATGGAAGTCTATGGAGACGAATGGCAGGATTGGAGTACGAAGGTATTGTTAAATGGCAGCAAATGAGTTAAAAACAGCACATTAAGTAAATAGTGCTCTTATTTTACATTCCACAGACCAGAAGACAGCGCACTGGCCACGTTCAGGTGTTTAGACAGATATCTTGTGTTGTGTTTAGAGACATTTGTGTACCCTCTCAAATGAGCACTTGCCCTGTTGGGCAACCTGAAAGCAAACTTCACCTGCCCTGATGTTTTATTTACCCGCCGGGGGCAGGTGGGCAAGCCTTAGTGTCAATGCCTGCTATATGTTTCACTGTTTCCTACAGGACAATCAAAGAGGTGAAACAGGTGTTTGGAGAGGTTTCAACAGCGCTCGGTGCAGATGCATGGTGTGAGACCGGATGCATTGTTGAGATGTACCATGGGCAGACTGACACCAGGACTCAAAGAGAGATCTTGGCAGATTTCACTACAGGCAATAGCACAGTTCGCTGTGTTATTGCCACAGTGTCATTTGGCCTAGGGGTCGAGGTGAATGATGTAAGGAATATAGTCCATTGGGGACCACCAACAAACATCCTCACATATTGGCAGGAGGTGGGCAGAGGTGCGAGGGATAGCAACCTCGGAAAAGCGCAGATGTATGTGTATCCCGGTTCACTGTCACAGAAATACATCGAAAACAACATGTTTGATTACATCAAAACTAAAAAAAGCAACGCATGTTTGAGGAAGGCTATTCTGGACTACTTTTTCCTGGACTCCATGGACAGCGAGGCAGTTAGTCAAGCATGTAATTGGCAAGGATGCTGTGTGGTTTGTGACACTCACTATGTCTAATAATAAAGTTTCTATCTATGTATAAGTCCAATGTCATGCATGGTCTTACCTCTTCTACGCCGCAGGATATCATCCCAGTTATCAATGTCCACTGAGAAGGACTTCATTTTTTCCCCCATTTGTATTGGGTCCTTAATGCTGGCTTCAAATCTGAAGTCCTCGAACCTGTGATGGCTTCTCCCTGGCCGATAGTCAAACAGACCATCGCTTGCAAACTCAGCCACAAAGGTGGCCACATCCTCCACCACACGACGTGACAGGGTTGATCTTCTAGGGTTGGTACTGTAGTGCCCTACAATTTACAATTTAGGCATTAATCCAGAGCGATTTACATTAAGCAGATAATATATTGTCAATACAGTAGGCAAGGTAATACCTAGTTGGGAGGAAGTCATAATGCGCTCCATCTCTTTGCCAAAAGGCCCAGACATTTGTGCACATCGGTTGATGTGTTTGGCCGTGTATTGGCCCTTGGACCTTTGGAGCATGTCTTTAAGAAATAATATATCTATATTATTTTTTTCACATTGTAATATTTCAGTATTACTTATATGAATAAAACATGTTCACCGTACCTTTGAATTCCCCGTTTAGGAATTCATTCACCAGGTCCAGAGGAATATTTCCCCCTGGCTGGCCCCTTAGATTGGCCACTCTGTTCCAGATTAGGTCGCTCCTTTGAGCCTCAGGAAGATGGCCTGCTACCCCTTTCAAGTTGGATGTATGGGTACGTTTTTTGACTAGAACAAAGAGTAGCCTATATAAATGGTCATTTCTGTTGTGTTTTTTAACAGCACTAACCAGTCAGTGTCCAATTTCAAAGTACTTTTTGTGGTCATTGTTCCAAAAAGGGACCAAAAATCCATCCTCCAGCAGTTGAGGATGGCCGGTCCATCTCCCTCCCTGACACAGTCGCGCCGGGTCATATGGGACAGCCCCTCCCACATCAAGGCCTTGGTGTATTCAAGGAGGTGGTCTGCTCCTGCCACAGGTCCAGAAGCACACACCTCCGAACAGTACCACTTGTCTACAAAGCAAAGACATAAGCTAAGTGTATTGTTTTGATATATTATATGTAGGTTAATAAAATCTTTCTGCCATTAAAGCATAATGCAAATGCCATGTTTACCTTTTGTGAGAGGGCATTGCTGTTGAAGCAGGCAATCGATGTGGTACCACTCGTACCTGAGGCAGCTCTCCTTCTTGGCACACTGCACCATTTTGCCACCTCTGCGTTTATGGCAGATACAATAAATGTAGCTGCCATCTTTAGCACAGGTGGTGCTGTAGTACCAGTCCCCTTTGGGGACACTGGTCCGTCCCACACATTGGAGGTGAAACCATGACCCTCTGCACTTAGAACTGCAGCATTGCACCATGGGACCTCCTTTATCTAGTGTGATGGATGACAGAACACATCATCTTTGTTTACCATGTTGTTGTTATTTAGAGAGTAATTTCGCTAAATTATGCCAATTCAATATGACATTATTTATACCTTGAAAGCAGCAGTAGGGAAAATTAGACAGGGAAGCCGCCTTCTTGATGTCATCATTGGTTGGCATCCAGCAGAAGTCCACAATGGCCACTGCGAGTCTGTGGAGAAACGACAATCGGTCCTCCACATCCTCCAGGCCACCTGCCATTTTCTTGGCCAACAGAGTGATGTAGCCTCTGGTTGCGAACTTCATAGCACCAAAATATAAGAAATATATGCATGTTATGAGTTAGCAAATAATATTACTGAAAAAGAACACACACTGTGTATTAACATTATATACTGTATGCCTGCCAAAAAGAAATATTTAGGTACCTCAATCATGTCCCAGGAGTGCTGAATATTGTCCTTGACCTCCTTCTTAAGGCCTTTGTGGCAGAAGAATGCCTTGAGGTGGGCAAGGGTACCCCGGGCAGCCACGCTACTGCCTTTAAAAAGGAGCTCCATGGTGTCCTAGCATGAAGACAATGTGTCATTTGAATAAATACTTATTGCCTACAGTAGAAACCACAAAGCATCAAATAGATAATATATTTTCATAAAGGTGGAAAATGTCTAGAGGTATAAACAGGGAGCTCTGGATACAGTATATTCTCTAGAAACGAGTCATTAGAAATATATTTCAAGAACATTTTAATATTTTGATCTAACCTGCATAAGATGGATTTCTTTGTGGAATTCCTGTGGCGACTCCACTAATCCTTCCATCCTTTCCAGTGCCCCCCTTGCATTGGCCCTTGCCCTCCTGCACTGGAACATCCGCTCAATACTCAGCCCATCCCCGCCACAGAGAACCGGCACCGGCTTCCCGTTAATCGATGGCACAAACGTGGAAAGATGATCCATGATGTGGATGACCCCAGGTGTGCTTATTGGGTTGGCCAGGACAACTCCAAGATTAACCTGTGAAATCACACTACTTGGTAGGAGCAGGACAGCTGATTTACACTAAATACAAACAAATTCAACAACAAAAATATTCACTAAAGAAAACATACATTATATGGCTTTAAGCTATTGTAGTTTTCATGCTCAAGTTAAATAACATTACATGTTTTATTTAATAACACAAGAATGTACACATAATAAAAACAACTTGGCCTACAACAGTGCTCTTCTGTCGTAGGGCTTGACTGTGCTGGTGGGGGACGTGTTGGACCACTTTGTCCTGGATGTCGGCCAGGTCCAAGTGGTCACACAATATCCTTTCCACAATCACCACCATTCTTTCTTTGAAAGATGAGTATGTCTGCAGAAATAAATGTTTATAATAATAATGCATAATGTATCTGAGTAATCTTTCGTTTTTTAATAATAGATTGTGAAGGAGAGGTAGTATCCACTGTACCTCTGCACTGGGCAATACTTCCCATGGTGAGACATCCTGGGCTCTTTGGCCAGGGCCATCCTGACTGCGAAAGTCCAACTTGTTTTTGTGGGCAAAACACAATGCCCATAGGAGAAATGTATTCCCATGCCTCTGGTTATAGTGTTTTGCGTGCACACTCATCTGTATGGAACAATTACAACTTGCATAATGAGCCACATGTATTCAAATAACTCTCTTTGCAATATCATAATAATGGGGTGTTGTGGTTGAAAATCTATGCATCAGGCATGTTTTTGTTGTTTTCCAATTACCTGAACGTTGTCCCACGTTAGTGAATAGGACAAGTTAGGATCTTGGATGAACTCCAATGTCCTCCTTGTCCTATCTCTTGGGATAGGGGTGGTCTACACAAAGAAAAGTTATTGTTTTGCAGTTTTTCACAGACTAAACACAGACTATAGGCGAGGAAAGTTACTATTTCAATACTACAGTGAAAATATAAACAACGCATGGTTGTGCAAAATACATTTGCATATGCGGTATTTAAAAAAGAAATATGCAAATACCTCAATGGCAAGTTTCCACTTTTGGATCTGGTGATCAGGGCCACTGGTCAGTCTGTCCACGTGGGCAGATATGGTCTTCTTAGCCTGGCATATTCCCAGGGCACACACAGACGAGATGACCTTCTGGGCACAGCCGTACCTCCACAGCTCCAGCCCCACACAGGCCTGAACAAAATTCAGAGTGCGGAGCTTGGCTGTGTAGAGGATGGTGGACAGCACCACCCCGATGCGCTTGGCCAGGAAGCTTTTGGCCTCCTCCTCTGTTTGCACCCTTCAATGACACATTAATGAAAGTGTTAATTGATATTCACAAACTACAATAAACATCCCAGGGGTAATTCATCAACTCTACACATTTGTATGAAAAGTAATGTGTGACATGGACCTAAATCTAACAAGGAAGCCATGTTCAATTTGGACATAAACGAATGAAATTCGAAAATAATTAATGAATAATGAAACATTAGTTCATCTAGACCTGCTCAATAGTTTCGACCTGTGTTAAAATGTTACCTTTTAAATTGTCTGGTGCCCAAAACCCTGTGTGTGGCGATGGTTTTAGCAGAAGGGAACATTGCCTTCAGGCATTGCACCGTGACAGGGGCACGGTCTTCTCCCCAGGCTACTGTCCCTTCCCAGGTGAACTCGGAGATGTTATCCATTGTAACTTTTTTACCCAATGGACTGCTCTTGTCCGTCAACAATGGCTTTCTCTGGCAATGTTGTAGATGGGTCACATTGAAATTGTGAGTTAGGAGAAAAGTAGAAAAGTAATGTAAACATGTACTCTATGTAAGAACAGAAATAACCATTTTCAGCATTCATTATGATTTCATTAACAGATAATCTATGATCAATATTATAATCATAAACAAACATTTATCCTTTCCGATAAGCAGCTGAACTGCACACTGTTTACTGCTTAATTTCCTGATACTTGGATAATACCTGACCTTACAGTAAGAGCATCATTAGGAGATTTGGAATGGAGCTGGTTTGGAATGTATAAATCCTGTGATATAGGTTTATTTAGAACATGCACATTTAGCAAGGTTAAATAAATGCACCAAATTGTACAGTTTTAACACTCCGTTCTGGTCGTAATCTGCAGTGGTTGGAAGTGTGCCTCCTCTTTAATTAATTGCACTTTGTCAGATGTTCCCCACTCAAATAGAAGGCTTTAAAGGCCCATTCCCACTGGGCCAGATAACGGATAAAAAAAATCTCTTTCTCCAGATATTTTTCCATTCAAGTGGTTGGTAGATACAGATAAAAAATATATAGGTCTATATATCTGACAGATAGGTCTATATTTTTTGCATCTGTATCTATCATCCACTAGAATGAAAAAATATCTGGAGAAAGAGATTTTTTTTTTAATTATCTGGCCCGGTGGGAAAGACCCTTTAAATATACGCGATGGCTTGTCTAATGACGTGGCGATGGCCGAGCGGTAAGACATGAGTCATGGTAAAACTCAGAACGGGGTTCGAATCCCGCTTTATGCATAACGTTTTATGACTGCTCATTGCAGTACTTGTATTATTCGCCTATGCAATTTAAATGTGTTAATTGCTAGCATATGTAATGCAATCTTATTAAAAGCGAAGCTAAAAGGGATCAATCTCGCAAAATGTTCTTTAATTCAATTCAATGCACTGGAGCTTTATTGGCATGAGGAAACATTTGGAGTTTACATTGCCAAAATATGATATAAAAAAAGTTGAACATGGGGAACATATCCAGCTGGAGACATCATTGTGTAAACACGTCAACAGCTATGTCACAATGTGTTATTATATCCAGGGTACAAATCAATTTCTTCCCTTTTCTCCATACAATTTAAATGGTAAAAGCTTATCATTTAAAATGTGTTTTATTTGTATGTGCGGTAGGCCTAGATGTCAATGGTTTGTATAGTCCTTAGGTGGTTTCCAACAGATAGGCCTATATACTTCTAATGTCTATTGCAGCATTAACAACACAATACTTATTCTTTATTTTATTTTTCATTTTTTGCATATTTCACATGAGAACACATACATAAATAACAAACAACCCATTTATAATGACCAAAGATACAATACCTCATTCATGATTGTCTCACACACCGCTTTGACCATCGCCTTCTTCACTGCAAAGTTCTTAAGGAGTTTCCTAAAAGCTTTCAGGTATAGTTTTTTCCGCAAAAGTTCCATTCCTTCTGTGAGGTTTCCAGCTCGGGAAATAAAAGCTTTTTTCCCTGCTGGGCACTTGAATGAGGTGGGCAAAGGTCTCTTAACTCCCCGTCTTTGCCTAAATTCAATTGTTTTAAGAGCAAGGCATTTGCTACAAACAAAGTCACCTGAAGACGCACCAGGAAACATCTGTTGGCCAGATGTGGGCCCACTGCCAATCACACCGACCCTGCGCCGTTTAAAGCCTTTTTTAGCCTTGGCAAAGGCTAACCCACAACTCCAACACGTTTGTGACATTGTTTTTTTTTTTTTTTTATCAAAATGAAATAAATGGATCCTCCAAAAAATGGTGAAAAAAGAAAGGAGCAATCAACAAAACAAAATCAATTAGTCTCACTCTGAGACTGGAGGTCCAAAACGTACAAATATTGTATAAGGCACCACTCACAATAGTCATGAACGAGGTCATGATAGCCAGGAAAGGGAAGTTCGGTGGGTGCGTGACGTCTTTTATAGTGTGCCGTTTTCGCACCCACGCAGCTGTGATTAATTGCTTATGGTCTCATGGTTAAATTGAATATGTCTAATGGTTTACACATCACCGTTATGTTAGTCCGCCGACCGTAGGTGGCGATACTGCGTGCAACTCTATGGTGCACACGCACGTAAGACCCAAAGAAGAAGGCGCACGCCGACGCACACCGGCGTACAAAACGAGCGCACTCCCACACGGCTTGTTTCCCATTCCGTTTCACATGTCGGCAGCGGTGAGCGCACATGGACGTTGCAGCGTCGTCCAACACAGCCGAGAAGAAGTACACAGACAAAAAACATGGCTGCTCGGATTTTATTAACAGAAAATAAATCATAACAATTCTTCGGTGGATTTTTCAGAAAAAAACGAGCGCACTCCCACACGGCTTGTTTCCCATTCCGTTTCACATGTCGGCAGCGGTGAGCGCACATGGACGTTGCAGCGTCGTCCAACACAGCCGAGAAGAAGTACACAGACAAAAAACATGGCTGCTCGGATTTTATTAACAGAAAATAAATCATAACAATTCTTCGGTGGATTTTTCAGAAAAAAACACTTTGCAGTTAGCAAGAGTAAATTCCAAGCTTTCCATAGAGCCACAATATTGGTGAGTTTGAAGTCATTTAATACAATCAGTTAGCAAAAAACTGTTTGCATGCATTGAATCCCTATGGGAGGTATTGCAACCCTAGATTCATCCCATTATAAAGAAATCTAGTGTTGCAATTTGCGGCTAGCCACCCCTTATCTTTCGTATTGTTCAATACAGACATACCTGCTGTGTGTAGTGTGGTGTGTGGTTAACAGACATACCATGCAGTGTGTAGTGTGGTGTTGTGTGTGTAACAGACATACCTGCAGTGTGTAGTTGGGTGTTGTGTGTGTAACAGACATACCTGCAGTGTGTAGTTGGGTGTTGTGTAGTGTCTCCATCTCTCTCTGGAAGAGGTTGCACATGACCTCTGCGGCCGCACGGAGGCGCTCCAACACAAACACTCTGACATCGAGCTTCACACGACAAACATCAACACTTTGTTGCTTTTCCAAAACACACAATATCTCCTCTCCCACCGACGTCATGTGTTCATTTATCTTCAGCCGTACAGACTCCATTTGAAGCGTTTTAACTCCTTTTAATATGAGAAGGTTTTCACCACGCGCTGTGTACCAACCACCATGAAACACCAACACTTCCTTTGTTGTGGAAACACGACGCCTGTGCTCGTTTCCCAACTGCTATGAGCACAACGGTGGGGGCCGCGGGTGGCCCAGAGATGTAAGGGAGCGTTTGTTTTCCCTGGAGACGACGGAGGAGCGCCGTCTCAAGCGGACTCGATCCACGTGAGACACCGGAGGCCGAGCGAACTAAAGCAAGCGAGTCTCCGTGTGGAGCGTTGCGAAGTCCGTCCGAGTTATGTCCTGACTCCTGATAGGGACAGAATAGTACATCTTCGTCCCCGCTACTTTCGGCACCTCCGCGCGGTCCAAGTGAACACAGCGGAGCTCCTTGCCCCCCGGCAACCACCGTTATGCTTAGGTTCGTTGGTAAACGGCAGGTCGCGTCCAAAAACCACCATCCACGTTGTTATTTTGAATCACGCAGTTCCTTTGTTGTGAAAACGCCACGCCAGAAACATTCTACTTCCGGAAGATCCGGCTTCCGGATCAACGTGTTTAACGCGTGCGCAATAATGGATCCGAGCACTGTTTGCTCTAATGCCTTTCGCCCCCTGGTGGAGGAGATGTGTAACTGTCACTGAATGACAGACAGACAGAGACTGATTCACTATGTGAGTCAGTAGGATACAACAGCAGTGAAAATACAGAAATGTGTGTGGGGAAGAATCATTTGGCAATTTGGCATAACCACTAAATTGGGGAGAAAGGAATGTAAAAGGGAAACAATGTTCATCAAACTTTTTTCCCTTCTTTTTTGTGTGAAATATGATCATGATAATGATCATTAGACTCAGGACATCGACATGCACGTTCACGTTGTGCGGCTTGTAGATCACAACGTGAAGGTGTCAGACAGCATAGGGCCAGGATTGGGTCCTTTATCTCTTTGAAGAAAAAAGATAAATAACAATAAGAAGAAGAAGAAGAAAAATAAACAAATTCAACATTTTTATTTCAACAAACTCATTGTGTTTAATCAAGTAGAGGGAGCCACATACGGCATTGATTGATTAAAATTATGCTTTGTTAACAGTTGCAGTGGTACAGATGTATACAAAAGGTTGTTAAAAGGATGACCCTGAAAAGCCCAGGGCTCATTTCCATTGAGGTCCTTTATATTCAATTCAACAAGACATTTAATGACTAAAACAACGTAGGCCTATTACACGAGTAGTCAAAACATGAACTAAAATGTACAGTAAGCAGACTTCTTACAGAGGCCAGTTACAAATTGACAATATAAACTCAGCACAAAAAGAAAGGAAACATATTAATAATTAATTATATCTCCCATTTAATAATACCAAATTGTATTGTGTTTTATATCATTTTTATCGTTGATTCTTCACCTTTACAATGAGGTACAGCTTGTAAGCATCGGGCATTCGAGATATGAGCTACACAGCCAAATGTGTGGGTAGCCATTTGCAAGCCATTGGCCAAAATGGCTTGCAATACACTGTTCTTCTGGCATTTACTCTCGTTTTGGGCTTCCCTGACACTGAGCTTAACATTAACAAAGTGTAAAAATGGCCAATATGTGTATGTGTTTTTCTTTCCTTATTACTGTGGGAGAGTGCAATCATTCAATGCACCAAACAACAAAGGTGAACACCAAAAGAACAGTATTGCAGGCCTGCCAGGCCATTTTGACCATTTTTGGAGGGGGGCTACCCACACGTTTGGCTGTGTAGCTCATTCCACGAATGTGCGATGCTTACAAGCTGTACCTCGTTGTAAAGGTGACGAATCAACGATAACAATGATATCAAACAAAATACAATTTGGTATTATTAAAGGGGGGATATAATTAATTATTATGTTTCCTTTCTTTTTGTGCTGAGTTTATTTAGGTGCTCTTTTAGAGCTCTTTTTCAAACCCGTGACACGCTCTCATGCATCAGAGCCTTTGTGGTATGCACCTGGACCGCTAGGCCAGCAGGCACCCCAGGATACAATAATAGATTTAACTTCTTTCCATTAATCATCACCATGATTGACTGGATTATGGGAGTTTCAAATCTTCTCTGCTGTAAACACATGAAGCAGAATAATGATGGAATTAATTATCTCTTGTGTTCATTTAGAGGCAAGGTGCCAATACAGAGCTTACTTCCTCTTCTGCTCTGTGCAGACCAGAGCAGCGTTAATCTAGCCTAGCTCAGCTATACCATCATCCACCCATGATAAAACAAGGAGGGGAGGCAGTTAATGCAATAACTATACTGCAGTTATTTGGCTGCATTAGCATAGAGTCTGGCCAAGCCAGGCTAGCGTTAATCTTAGTTGGTTCTCATTCTGTGGGTCGGGACAGTAACGTTTTTTAAAGATGGAAATACAAGAAAAAAGTCTGTTAATACTGCATCAAATGCAGTCAGCAAACTATGCTATAAAAACTGGTAAACTGATAAAAGAAATCTGCATTTTCACAATTTCTATCTGTGATAATAATAACTGTCATAAGAATTAAGGGTAAACTGAACGCTCGACCCAAAACACACTCAGCCGGATTCTTTCCGCAGGAGGAAGGGGTTTCCGAGGTTTAGGAATAAGATATAAAAAGCCAAAACATCTCAAAATATAAAGAAAGATTGAAAGTAAAGAAAAATCATATTATCATATTGAACATTTCTGGTGTGATATATAACAAAAATAAAACATCTGTAGCAGTGAAAACCTCTTTTATATATTTTATTAGTAGTTCACAGTCGAAGAAAGAAAAGCACAGGAAAGTAGAGTTCAATACAAGGTGGAAAGAGGATTTTAACCCAACAAAGCACTGTGGCTCGCTTCCATTGGGGTCCTTTGTACTCAATCCATTGAAACAGTAGATGATTGACAATAACAGTCAGATATCAGAAACCAAACATATGTACATCAAACAAATAAGACATAATAATGACAATCATCAGAGAAATGGTTGAGCTGTTTTTCCATAGCTTAAAAGAAAACAAATGAAGTGAGTGAGTGTGCGTTCCCTTCCTCCCTCTAATGTCCTGAAACGTCTGGAGTCGGGAGGCTCCCACTCTCTAAATTCTCAACAAATCTCTATGATTCAGATTTTACTATAATGAGAAGACGTGAGTTTCAATATCTTGTGTCAATTGTGTTTACCGCTGAGATGTTAGTCTGTATGAATACAATGATTTGAGAACCTAAGTGCAGCTGAATAGTTAACACTGAATAATTAATAGTTTGTGAATGGCATGACATTCTCTAGAATCAGTAACATGTGGGTGATAACCCACTTACACATGGTTTTATTCAACTGTCTGCAAAGGCTACCGCTTATAGAGCAAGCATTGGGATTGCAACCATATATGATTATGGCCATGCATGCACTTGGACATTTCTCCTTTCAATATGACGTTTCTTACTCTTTTGGTCTCGCTGCTTAATGCATGTCTTGCACTGATCTTAAAGGGAATGGCAGCTGATACTCTCTCCGATTGGTTTGATTAAAGTAACACCCAACACCCATGACTAATTCAGGGCCGTTTTACCGTGAACCGTTTTGATGCAGTGTGCAGAATTCCGCACCCACAATAGCAAAATGGCATTGGTCACACCTCCACAAGACCTGGCGTTAAATAAGACATCCATAATACAGTTGTTTGAATCCTCCGTATCTTGACCAAGCATTTGCCACAAACCGCAGCTAAAGGGTTTTCCTGCCTGTATGAAGCCAGGGTGCCAGCCTGCTACACTACGTTTCGTGGATCTGTTTTATCATTTCACTTCTCAGTCTGGCTATGATTCAGTTGACTCTTCAGACTATTCTTGTGATTAAACATTTTGCCACACTCTGTACAACTAAAACCTTTCTTCCCTGTGTGGCTCTGTGTGGAGTGAGTTTGTTTTGATGATGGCAGGTCCTGGGACAGCTTGTGGTTTACAGACAATTTTTGTCCTTCCACATTTTGTGTCTTGCGTGAATTCAGTGTGTTTACAACAGGCTGACCTTCCCTGGTATCCCCCCACTCATCACGGTCTTCAGTGACGTCAGATTGAGAACAGTGTGGAGAGAGGAGCTGGTCACCACTAGTTGGTTGTGATGTTCCACAGTCCTCTACATCAGCTTGTGTTTTCATGTGTTCAGTTGAGGTGCTGGCTACAGCCTCTGTCTCTCTGTTTTTATCATCATCATCATCACCTTCACTTTTCAATGCTAGTAATGTCAACGTTGATCCATCAGCCTCCTCTCGTAGTAGCTCCTCCTGTTCCTCTTTAATCTGTGGAGGTTGTGGTTCCTCCAGACTGGGACTCCCCTCCTGATGTTCAGGGAAAAGCTCCTCTTTAAACACAGGGAGGGAAACAAAGTCTAGGGGGGAATAAAAAGATAAAACATTGAAGGTTTGAACTTTACATTATTTCATGCAGTGTTTGGTAGTTGGAAAAACTTCAGCTGTAAAAGAAAATTCCATTTCCAAACCATGAGTCTATTGTCATCCATTAAGAAAAAAAAAGAGAGAGAGAGAGAGAGAGAGAGAGAGAGAGAGAGAGAGAGAGAGAGAGAGAGAGAGAGAGAGAGAGATGAAACATACAGATGTCTGGGTGGTTTTCAGGTTCCTGTTTAACAGAAAGACTCCAACTCATCTTCACCTTCAGGCTGGACTCTGCACACTGGTCTGCAATGAAGGAATAAAATAAGGACTTTATTAAGATATGGATATATGACACGAGTAAGGACTTACCACCTTGCTCTCCAATGTACCCATCCTTGCATATTTATATGAAAAGGTGGGTTGGCCATATCTCGCAGTCAGTAGAGAGCAACATTGTATTGTATTATTTATAAAGGCCTTTTTTGTTAAGCTTCCGTGGTAAATGTATATAGCGCCTTTATCTAAGGCGCTTTACATAGATTGGCATTCACCCATCCACACACAGATGGGGGAGGAAACCAACTTGCTCATCGGGAGCAGATAGGGGTTCAGCGTCGAGAGGCAGTTCCATGTGCATCACAGGACAAGGACAAGGACAAGGACGCCGTCGTTAGAAGTTGTAAACCAGGGGGCCAGAATAGTAAATAATGTTTGGGAGTGAACCGTCACTCAAAATGCCTCTGGCCAATCACAGCGTGTCTTTTCCGGGACTTTCCTGACGGCTGCTATCATTAGTGTGGTTGCCCAACAGGGCAACACATTATAGTCCTGGGGAAACTTTATTTACTAACTAGGGTAACTTTTCCAAAAAAAAATTGATTGAATCAATGGGAATGGGAATTGTGGAAAATTCCCTGCTGTGTACTGTACCTTTAAGAGTATCAGTCAGTGGCCCAGGTGCCAAATTAGGGAAGCATGGTAATTATGTTTCACCTGTGTGTTTCTTTCTGCCATTTTCACTGTGTGTAGCAGACAGTGTGAGTGTCTGACCAATGTAAGTTTTCATTTCTGTTGTTTTTCACTGTTTAAGTGCATTTATGTTGGACCATACAACAGTGTTTGTTACACTTACATCTAGATTTTGTTTATACTGCATGATAACCGAATATTGTCAGATGTATGTTGATATCCACTGATACAGTATCTGTAGACTGTTTCTTATGTAACTATTATTTTCATAACATTTGTGCAGTACATACATATACAATATTGTTACAATTTAGAGATTTCTACTAGTGCCAAGCTTCTGTTTGTTACATTAGAGCAGGGGTCTTCAACAGGGGGTCCGCGACCCCTAGGGTTTTTGAAGCGGTGGAAACCGCTTCCAATGAATGGCTTTGTGTGTATCACGCCCATATATGGTCATTTCAGTCCAGAATGAACAGGCTTTTTCAAAAACAGAATTTCCGTTACCTTATGTCCATATATGGTCACTCCAGGCCAGAATGAACAGGTTTTCCTGTCCCGTACGTGCAAAATATCAGTCCAGAATGAATAGGTGTCGTAATGTGTGTCCCATGTCCATATATGGTCATTTCAGTTTAGAATGAATAGGCTTTATATGTCCTGTACATCCAGAATATGTGTGCGGTGTCCCTCCCGGTCAGATGAATGGATACTTTGAGGATTGGTCAAGCTTCACATGATAATTTGGCCTTCAACCTATTATACCAACTGTCATACCGGCTCTCCAAATACATTCAGAATAGAGGTTTTATCTGTCCACCGCTTCACTTCGAACCGAGGTTTGATTTTTTTTTCACATTTATGTTAAAAAATAAATCATGATTCTATCCATTTTGAATAGCTTGAATACATGATTACTATGCAATTGACAGATTGTTTATATTATTGACATTGGTTCTCAGTTAATAAGTAGTATGTTTAGAAATGGTAGTGGTACGGCCCACCCTGCTCGCTGTACATGTTTAAAATAAAAAAATATGTCGTAGCCCCGACCCCCCCACCCTATGAGGTGGTAGGGGGTCCCTGCTCCATCTCCCCATCAGTTTGGGGGTCCCCGGCCTGAAAACGTTGAAGACCCCTGCATTAGAGAATTAACAGATTTATGTTTGATGCAATACTGATACAGTCCTTTTCTATGTTATAGGAACACTTGTAAAATTAAAACCTCTTGAGTGGAAGAAGTGAGTGACTGCATTTCTCTGACAGGAAATAAGGCCAGATTTCAGGACGGCCAGCACAAAAGTGTTAATCATTACCATTACCCAAGAATATATTTAAAAGGAATCAATAGGGAATCAATGGGATAGGGAATCAATAGGGAATCAATGGGAGTGGGAATAAGTAGGGAATCAATGGGAGTGGGAATCAATTGGTCGAGCTTCACATGACAGTTAGCTTGCTGCAGAATATAGTCACGTCAGCAACCACTTGCAATTTCCAATTGCATCTTTTCTAGTTCACTATCACGATAGTGGTACTAGTGCCCCTCGCCAGCCTATTAGGCTCCATGCACAGCAGCCATATTAGAATGAAATTGTGCCGCTTTCTTACTTTATTCACAGGTGTTGCTAATGATAATAATGAAGGCTCAGTTCCATTCTGGTCAAACAGAGTCAGGGTGCAGATATTGTGCATGTTGGCTCACTGGAAACACTCTGCTCCAGTGGTTCTCAAGGTGTGGTCCAGGGACCCTGGTTCCTTGAGGGGGTTCCAAATGGCCTCTTACGGGTGTCTGGGAGTGTACAAATGGAACCAATTCAACCTGTACGGGTCCATTTGGTTCCATTTGTACACTCTCATAATAATAATAATAATAGTCATAAGAATTAAGGCTAACCGGAACGCTCATCCCAAAACACACTCTGCCCGTTCTGAGGTCGCCGGCATTTGACACAGTGTTTTGGGCTTGAATTCTTGTCGCAACGCCAATCCAACTGATATAATGCCCATACATATCTGTCAGTCTTGTCCCTTTCATGACCATGTCTGGACAGCCCATATGGGCATGCCTCTTTTTTTGCCCATATATGGAGCTGACCTTGTCCTTATAGGTTTATGGCTGAGTCATGGTGACGTGAGAGCTTGTAGATCTGCTCCTCTTCAAAGCCATGCGATCAGTGTTTCCAGATTTTGCAACAGAAATAAGCAACCAGGTCTATGAAAACAAGCCCAAGAGGAGCGACTATAGGCCGAGCGCCGGCTATTTCAAAATAGCCGATCTACAAGCTGGGCCGGCAGTGACTGTGTGTCTATTTGATGACCACTGATGCTACAATTCTCTTCCGGCCCGCAGAAGTACCATTAAATGGTAAATAGTGCATTTATATTGTGACTTTATCCAAGGCGCTTTACAGAGATTGACCCATTCACAAACAAATTCATACACCGATGGCGGAGGAAACCATGCAAGGCACCAACCTGCTCATCAGGAGCAACTAGGGGTTCAGAGTCTTGCTCAAGGACTCTTTGACACTACCTCTGAGGGAGCCCGGGATCGAACTGGGAACCCTTTGAGAACCCTCTGTGTTTTAACGACGGTTTATCTACCCCTGAGCCACTGCCACCCCTTATCTTTCGTATTGTTCAATACAGACATACCTGCAGTGTGTAGTGTGGTTAACAGACATACCTGCAGTGTGTAGTGTGGTTAACAGACATACCTGCCGTGTGTAGTGTGGTGGTGTGTGTGTAACAGACATACCTGCAGTGTGTAGTTGGGTGTTGTGTAGTGTCTCCATCTCTCTCTGGAAGAGGTTGCACATGACCTCTGCGGCCGCACGGAGGCGCTCCAACACAAACCCTCTGACATCGAGCTTACGGGACAAACATCAACACTTTGTTGCTTTTCCAAAACACACAATATCTCCTCTCCCACCGACGTCATGTGTTCATTTATCTTCAGCCGTACAGACTCCATTTGAAGCGTTTTAACTCCTTTTAATATGAGAAGGTTTTCACCACCCGCTGTGTCCCAACCACCATGAAACACCAACACTTCCTTTGTTGTGGAAACACGACGCCTGTGCTCGTTTCCCAACTGCTCTGAGCACAACGGTGGGGGCCGCGGGAGGCCCAGAGATGTAAAGGGAGCGTTTGTTTCCCCTGGAGACGACGGAGGAGCGCCGTCTCAAGCGGACTCGATCCACGTGAGGCGCCGCGAGCAAGCTAAAGCGAGCGAGTCCAAGTTATGTCCTGATAGAGACAGAATAATTAGTACATCTTCATCCCCTCGACGAAGTGAACACAGCGGAGCTCCTTGCCCCCCGGCAACCAATTTTCAATTTCAATTCAAAGGAGCTTTATTGGCAGGAGAAAACATACGTTTACATTGCCAAAGCAAGTATCACAAATACAATAAAAACAGTTGAAAATGGGGAACATATATACAGTTGGAGGGGGGTACAGCATTGTGTAAACAGAGCTATGTCGCATTTTGACATTTTATATACAGCGTACAAATAGCAGCATTATTTTCCTCAAAATACAGGTATTTTGTATCAGCTCTGTTTCATACTGTATGTGCAGTAGGTCTAGATGTCAGTCCATGGTTTGTAGTCCTTAGGATGGTTGTGTTTCTAGCCTTCTTTTGTCGCAACAGTTCACAAATCTTGCTGCTGTGTTTGCGCATTGCTGTATTTCTCCCAGTAGGTATGGGAGTTTTTCATCATTGGTCGAGTTTTCAAAATCACTTCGGGTGTGTGTAATCTGTGGGAAGTATGCGTCTCTGATGTCTTGGTATAGTGGGCAGGTGGTTAGAAAGTGTAGCTCTGTTTCTACCACATTTTGTGTGCAGTGGGTACATAGCCTATCTTCCCTTGGGAGTGGGGTCTGTCTGTGATGGCCTTTCTCTATTGCAAGGCTGTGTTCGCTGAGTCTGTACCTAGTCAAGGCTTTCCTAAGTTTTGGGTCTTTTACTGTGCTCAGATATTCTGCTAATGTATATTCTCTTTTTAGTGCCAAATAGCATTCCATTTTGCTTTGGTTTTGGGTTGTCTCTTTCCAGTATGTTAGGTAGCTTTCTTTTTGTTTTCTTATAATCTGGTTTGGTCCAAAGTGTTTTCCGTTTGGTAGTTGGGCTTCTGTTTGTGCACAGAGTCCCTGGGCCAGCTGACTGAGGGGGCAACCCTGTAGGTTTTCACTATGGTTGAGGGCTATGCTATGGAGCGTGTCTGGGTTGCTTTCTTTTAGGTGATTATAGAATTTAAGTGCTCTCTTTTTTACTTTTATAATGAGTGGGTATCGTCCTAATTCTGCCCTGCAAGCATTGTTTGTTGTTTTCCGTTGGGTGTGGAGTATAGATTTGCATAGTTCTGTGTGCATAGTTTCAGTTTGATGTTTGTCCCATTTTTCAAAATCTAGGTTGGCAAGGGGACCCCAGATCTCACAGCCATAGAGGGAAATGGGTTCTATAACGGAGTCTAGTATCTTTAGCCAGATTTTTATTGGGATATCTAGCTTAACGTTCCTTTTGATGGCATAGAAAGCCCTTCTCGCCTTTTCTCTCAGGTCGTTTGCAGCTTTGTTGAAGTTTCCTGTGCTACTGATGTTTAGGCCAAGGTATGTATAGTTTTTTGTGTGTTCTAGTGCTGTGGTATTTAGAAAGAATTGTTGGTTTAGGCGGTTTTGTCTTTTTTGGAATACCATGATTTTTGTCTTGGCTAGATTTACTGTCAAGGCCCACTTATGTGAGAATTTGTGCAGGAGGTCAAGCTGCTGCTGTAATCCTTCTTTAGTGGGAGACAGTAACACCAGATCATCTGCGAATAGTAGACATTTGACTCCTGTGTCTGCTAGAGGGATGCCTGGTGTTGTTGACTGTTCTAGTGTTTTTGCCAATTCATTGATGTATATGTTAAAGAGGGTTGGACTCAGGCTGCATCCCTGTCTAACTCCTCTGCTTTGATGAAAGAAGTCTGTGTGTTGTTTCCCAATCCTAACAGCACAGGTGTTGTTTGTGTACATTGATTTTATGATGTCATAGGTTTTTCCCCCAATGCCACTTTCTAGCAGTTTGTACAATAGGCCCTCATGCCAAATTGAGTCAAATGCTTTTGTTTTTGTTTATTTGGTTTTCGATTAGAGTGTTGAGGGTGAAGATGTGGTCTGTTGTACGATAGTTTGGTAGGAAGCCAATCTGTGATTTGCTCAGGACATTCTTCTCTGTGAGGAAATGTAAGATTATCTGGTTAATTATCATGCAGAGGAGTTTTCCAACGTTGCTGTTTACACAAATACCTCTGTAGTTTTTTGGGTCGGATTTGTCTCCACTTCTGTGGAGTGGTGTTAGTAGTCCTTGGTTCCAAATGCTGGGGAAAGTCCCCGAGCCAAGGACAATATTAAGGAGTTTTAATATAGCCAATTGGAATTTGGGGTCTGTGTATTTTATCATTTCATTTAAGATACCGTCTGTACTGCATGCCTTCTTTGGTTTGAGTATTTTTATTTTGTCTTGTAATTCGTTCAGTGTAATTGGTGAGTCTAGTGGGTTTTGGTAATCTTTTATGATTGACTCTAGGTTTTTTAGTTTATCTTGTATTTGCCTCTGTTCTTCGTTTTCCTCTATTGGGCCAAAGAGTTTTGAGAAGTGGTTTACCCATATGTCTCCATTTTGGATGGGTAGCTCATCCTGTTTTTGTCTGTTTAGTTTGTTCCAATTTTCCCAGAAGTTGTTTGTCGTTATTGAGTCCTCTATATCTTGTAGCTGGTTTCTAGTATGTTGGTTTCTTTTCTTCCTTACAGTGTTTTTATACTGTTTCAATGTTTCACAGTATTGTAGGCGTATATTTTGGTTGTCTGGCTCTCTGTGTTTTTGATTTGAGAAATGTCTCAATCTAGTCCTTAGGTTTTTACAGTCGTTATCATACCAATTGTCAGTGTTGTCTTTATTTTTTGTTTTCCTCTGAGAGGGTTTTAGGTTTGCTAATGAGGCTGTAAGGTCGAATATGTTATTGAGGCTTTCTACTGCCCCGTTTACACTTTCAGGTGTGACAAGGAAGGTTCTGTTTAGGAATTTGTCTAATAGTGATTGCACTTGTTTTTGTTTAATCGCGTGCTGGAAAGCTTCTGCACTTTGTTCCTTCCATTTGTAACGTTGTCTAATATTGTGTAGCTTGTTTGGTTTTGACATTTCGTGGTTGGGGGGTGATCTGTTCAGATAGGCTGTGATTTTGCTGTGATCTGACAGGGGTGTTAGTTGATTGACTGTGAATGCTCTGAGGGCCTCTATGTTCGCGTCGGTGATAAAGTAATCTACTGTACTGTTACCTTTAGAGGAGCTGTGTGTATATCTACCGTAGGAGTCGCCTCGGAACCTACCATTCATTATATACAGACCCAGCGAACGACAGAGCTGTAGGATTTGTGATCCATGTTTGTTTGTTGCTTTGTCATAGTTACGTCTAGGGGGGCATAGTGGGGGTGGAATGTTTATGCTTCCTGGTAGGTGTTTATCTCCCTGTGGGTTGAGGATGTCAGGTGCTTGTCCTGTTCTTGCATTGAGGTCACCGCAAACTATAATTTGACCGCTGGCCTGGAAATGGCTGATGTCCTCCTCTAATGTGGAGAACATATCCTCCTTAAAATAGGGGGATTCTATTGGCGGTATGTAGGTAGCGCATAGGAAGACATTTTTCTCAGTTGAGGTGAGGCTTTTGTTGATTTCTAACCAGATGAAAAAGGGTCCAGTTTTGATTTGCTTAATGGCGTGTGTTAGTTCTGTTTTGAACCATATAAGCATGCCTCCTGAGTCTCTTCCTTGCTTGACCCCTGTCAGCTTTGTGGAAGGTACCACCAGCTCTCTGTAGTTCGCTGGACAGCCGGTAGGGCCATCTCCTCTGTGGCATGTCTCTTGTAGCACAATTAAATCTGTGTTCGCAATTTCTTTGATGAAGTCTGGGTTTCTACTCTTGGTACCAAAGGTAGCTGACCTCAGTCCTTGTATATTCCAAGTTGAGATAGTGAAAGATTTGTATTCCATTTTGGTGTTATAATCCATGATGGTGTTAATATCCATTGTTGGCCTGGTCTTCACGTGCGAGCACCACGTCCAGAATCTGGTGCATTTGTTCCATCGTGAAGGTTCCTACAGCCTGAGCGTAGGTGCGTTGGTTGGTTTGTGGGGGGTGTGATGCATGTGCGTGCATGGGTGGTGGTACGTGTGTTTGGTGTGGGGTGGCCATGTAGGTGGGAGGGGTGTCCTGTGGTGTGTAGAGGTGGCTTCTGAAGGCTGAAGAGTGTTGCCTTGGTCGACCTTGGGGACCTCTGGGTGTAGTGGCCTGTCTTCTGGGTGCGTTGGGTTGGCTGGATGGGTTGTGGGTCCCTCTGCTGCTCCTGTGAGATGTGCTCGGTTTCCGTCCGAGTGCAACATCTTTCAGTTTCTTTGCCAAGACTGGGACTTCTGATTTATATATGTGTACAGCATCCCACAGGCTCTCCCTGTTCAGGTTTGGGTGGGCTGCAAAGAACACGTTTTCCTTCATTGCACAGATCTTGGAGATCTCTACGTTGATTCTGTGAATGTCTTCATCGGGGATGTCCCATCTGGGTAGCAGTGCAGAGATGGTTATCTTTGCATTTGGGAACGTTGAGATGGCCTTATTTATCACTTTTGTGACAGACTGCACCACCTGACGTCCTTTCTGCATCCTCAGGTTGTTTGTTCCTGTGTGGAAGATGATGTGGCTCGGAGACCCCAGTTTTTCCTCTGTAAGCCACTCCAAGGCCTTTGTAGTGTTCGGACACCTTTCTTGCATGACACTGTGTTTTGGAAAGAGCTTTTTTCCATCCACGTATGTCCCGTTTGAGTCCATTAGGAGTACGATCTGAGGACTTGGTCCCGGGTTGTTTTCCATGGGCTCTGTGATCAAGCTGGTAGATGGGACCTGGTCCTCTTGGGACTGAGACTCTTGGTCCACTGTGAGTTCTGGGGGGTTTGGGGTTTCAGATGTCTCCTGTTCTGTTTCCACTATGCTATTGTGATGGTCCCTGTTCTGATTTCTTGCCTCCTCTAGCTCATCAGTCAGCTCACATACCTCAGCTCTGAGCTTTCTCACTTGATCTTCAAGCTGTTATGCTTAGGTTCGTTGAAAACACCAACAGTTCCTTTTGTTGTGGAAACGCCACGCCATAACATTCTACTTCCGGAACATCCGGCTTCCGGGTCAACGTGTTTAGCGCATGCGCAATAATGGACCCAGGCACTGTTGCTTTAATGTCTTCCGCCCCCTGGTGGAGGAGATGTGTAACTGTCACTGAATGACAGACAGACAGAGACTGATTCACTATGTGAGTCAGTAGGACACAACAGCAGTGAAAATACAGAAATGTGTGTGGGGAAGAATCAATTGGCAATTTGGCATAACCACTAAATTGGGGAGAAAGGGATGTAAAAGGAAAACAATGTTCATCAAACTTTTTCCCCTTCTTTTTTTGTGTGAAATATGATCATGATAATGATGATTAGACTCAGAACATCGACATGCACGTTCACGTTGTGCAGCTTGTAGATCACAACGTGAAGGTGACAGACAGCATAGGGGCAGGATCGGGGCCTTTATCTCTTTGAAGAAGAAGAAGAAGAAGAAGAAAAAGAAAGCTATACAGTATATATATATAGGCCTATATATATATATATATATATATATATATATATATATATATATATATATATATATATATATATATATTTCTTTTTCAAGTTTTCTTCAACCCATTTTCTCACCCAGTGCCAACTACACACAGAGAAATAAGGGTACAGTTCTGTACCCTAAAAGGTCCATTTGTCATAAAAGTACCCTGTGATTGGTAGAGGGTAGGCCTACTTAAATGGCCCTTATGGTGACAACTGTGGACCTTTATTGAATTTTAAAAGGTACAAAATCATTGTTGGCCACTTAAGGTACATATTTGTACCATTTTGACCAGGAGGAGGAGCTACAGTTCATAGGGGGAAAATGCAACAGTCAGATGTAGTTTGTGAGGGAAAAGACAGTGAGAGATTTATCTTTTGTTTTGAGCAAACATGTTTAGCCTACTGTACCTTGAGATTAGTCATAAAATGTACTCATTGGAGTAAGAAGCACTTACAACTAGAAGTTATTCTGACTGTGACTCAACATCAATCTGCTGCCAGCTAACTGCTTGCTGGACTGGAGTCTGGAGCCAAGAGCTACATGGCTGACATGGAACATTTGAATTATCTATCTTTTCTCAAAGTCCTGTGCAATCTGAGAGGTGTGGAAGACTGCAAGGCAAAGGTGAGAAAAACTCTCTGTGTTTTATTTTCTTCCAAATTGGTCAACACTTTAATCTCAAGTGTTGTTTAGTCCTAGCTGTTAGCAAGGTTAGCTGATAACATTCGCTGCTTATGTTAGCAGGTTGGAATGAATAACTAACTAAATGTAAGGGCATCTTGGCATACATTTGACATTATCCCAAAGAGTGAATAATTAGTTGTACACTAAAATAGGTGGTTCACATAAATGAATTCACTTAAAAGTAATAGCATTTCCTTGTTAAATGTAGTGGAGGGTAAGCATAAAGTAGCCAATCTGACATGTACAGACATGTTCTTTTAAGGTACAATGTTGCCACGCTGGGTACATAAATGTCCCTTTAAAGGATGTGAAGGTACAAAACCACTGCTTATATTAACACTAGCTGGTTAATGTGTTTGTTATTTTGTCATATCTCAGGGCTTGTGCAAGGAAGCAGGAGGAGAAGCAGGAGATTCTTGGATGACTTGAATGGAATGCTGCACTACATATGATATGAATAGATTGTTTATGTACTTTCAAAACCAAAGGTATATTTTACTCTCTCAAAATCTTTTCTCAGTTATTCAACTAATCCATTGTAAGCAGTGTATCCACCCCTGTTTGTGTGGCGTCCTGTTTTGCTTCTTTTATACCATCTTTCCTTCTACCCAGGTGGATCATTGGATGATAATGCCAGAGCCCTGTTCTGGGTGTACTGCTCCAGAGCACATCTAGATATGAATGCACAAAAAGGCGTTGGCCCTACAAGACCTGCTCTGAAGACCTATCAGGTAAATAAACATTTCAAGCATCAGGGAAAACACTTGTCTCTCATTGCCATTCAGGGATATTTCTTAATGTTTATTTTTAATGTGCTTCAATCTCGAGAAAATATCTGGAGATTCACACCAGTGGAGTCCATGTGGGTATGCCAGAAAACCAGTATTCAGCACTGCAAAGTACAGTCAAGTTGGAGGATTAAGATGGCCTTCCAGACATCCCAACTGTGTTTACAGGTGACTTTATCCACTCTACATTGCATGTACTCAAAATTGGAAGTATTTATTGGATATTTGTAAAGTTAAAATTGTTCTGCTTGCTAAGATATCTATACCTGACTGTCTGGTATAGATACTGTTCTGTTCCTCATGGATGTGCTTCTTCAACTTCAAAGTGCACACTATTTATACCTGTATTACATAGTTTTATTGTATTTTTAAGTAAATAGGTAAGAGTGACTTAATATTGGGTCTGATTGTATTTGTATTCCTTACAGTAACACAAGGCTGCAGCGCATTACTGTGTATACAAACTGCTATTCAAGGATCAAGTCTGCTTCACACTGGAATTCATTTAAAGGTAACTTTAGGCTTGAGGGCAGAAGGATAAAGTTAGCATTTGTGTGAATTAACTGCTGGCTTGTTTAGGATTTAGGTTTGATCATAAGTCATGTGCAAAAAAATATGTTTTTCTTTGTATTTTAAGATATAGAACAATCCTTCACTACTTATAATTGTTGTTTGTTCCATGCCAGATTGTCATGTTGCTGCTTTCCAGTCACCAGTTCCTCATGTATACTTACTGCTTTAGACCTTCTGCATTGGACCTTTGACATCAATCCAACTGCTCCTTAACTTGTTTACCTTTCTGAGTTGTCTCAATTGTTCAAAGAAGGAATTACTTTTTTTGTGTGCTTTTGAAAATGTAAATATATTATTCTTTATTTTTATTTTATACTACAGTGAATGAATAACTTGTTGGAGGGGGTAACCTCGTGTTTTTTTTTACAGTTTTAATAAATGTTTTATTGCAGATCTGACTGGGTTTTATTTCGTGTTTGAAGAAGATCTATTCTACATGTTGCTTTAAAAAAGGTTTCCACTAGGGGTACAGAAATGTTCTATTAGAGGTACGAACAAGAAGGTACAAAGTTTCCACTAGGGGTACAGACATGATTTAGAGGTACAAACAAGAAGGTACAATATTGTCACTCGGGGTACAGAAATGGTCCTTATAAGGTACAAACAAGAAGGTACAATAATGTACCGGTGTTAAAGGTACAATTCTGTACCCAGCGAGGGTACCACCCCAGCGACGAAGCCTTTGTACCTTTTAAGGTACTTAGAAGAGAGGTCCTATTGCACACCTACTAGGACAGGTGCGTTGGAACAGTGCAATAGATACTGAGAGGAGAGAAGGAGTCCCGCACACTGTCTTCACTTACAATCAAACTTTATTCAGCAACGTTTCGGTCTCTTCAGACCTTCATCAGGCATAAAAATGCGGGACTCCTTCTCTCCTCTCAGTACCTTTTAAGGTACAAAACCGGCCCTTGATTTCTCTGTGTGTACCTAACCTGTAGTCCTGGCTTCCGCTCTCCCCCTGTTGCGCCAGGGGAATTGGGGAGCACCTGGCTGGCTAGGGGGAGGTAGTATAGAAACCAGGACTATCTACCCTAGGAGACACGGGGAAAACATGCAAACTCCACACAGAAAGGCCCTATCGCCAACCCCACCTAGTGTGTGGGCGCTGATGACGCGGAGGGAGGAACACGCCCCCAGCACCCGCAGCTTCCCCCGGTGGGAATCGAACCCAAAAAGATTGTTTCTTTTTGGGTTCGATTCCCACCGGGGGAAACATTTTTATTTCAACAAACTCATTGTGTTTAATCAAGAAGAGGGAGCCACATACGGCATTGATTGATTAAAATTATACTTTATTAACAGTTGCAGTGGTACAGATGTATACAAAAGGATGCTAAAAGGATGACCCCGAAAAGCCCAGGGCTCATTTTCATTGAGGTCCTTTATATTCAATTCAACAAGACATGCCTATGCCTATTACACGAGTAGTCAAAACAAGAACTAAAATGTACAGTAAGCTGACTTCTTACAGAGGCCAGTTACAAATTGGCTATATATTTAGCTGCTCTTTTAGAGCTCTATTTCAAACCCGTGACACGCTCTCATGCATCAGAGCCTTTGTGGTATGCACCTGGACCACTAGGCCAGCAGGCACCCCCAGGATACAATAATAGATTTAACTTCTTTCCATTAATCATCACCATGATTGACTGGATTATGGGTGTTTCAAATCTTCTCTGCTGTAAACACATGGAATGAATTATCTCTTGTGTTCATTTAGAGGCAAGGTGCCAATACAGAGCTTACTTCCTCTTCTGCTCCGTGCAGACCAGAGCAGCGTTAATCTAGCCTAGCTCAGCTATACCATCATCCACCCATGTTAAAACAAGGAGGGGATGCAGTTAATGCAATAACTATACTAGTGCATTAGTATAGAGTCTGGCCAAGCAAGGCTAGTGTTAATCTTAGTTGGTTCTTATTCTGTGGGTCGGGACAGTAACGTTTTTTAAAGATGGAAATACAAGAAAAAAGTCTGTTAATACTGCATCAAATGCAGTCAACAAACTATGCTATAAAAACTAGTAAACTGATGAAAGAAATCTGCATTTTCACAATTTCTATCTGTGATAATAATAATTGTCATAAGAATTAAGGGTAAACTGAACGCTCGACCCAAAACACACTCGGCTGGATTCTTTCCACAGGAGGAATAGGTTTCTGAGGTTTAGGAATAAGATTAAAAAAAAAGCCAAAACATCTCAAAATATAAAGATTGAAGAGTTGAAAGTAAAGACAAGTCATATTATCATATTGAACATTTCTGGTGTGACATATAACAAAAAATAAAACATCTAGAGCAGTGAAAACCTTTTTTTTTTAAATATATTGTATTAGTAGTTCACTGAAGAAGAAAAGAAAACACAGGAAAGTAAAGGTGGAAAGAGGATTTTAACCCTACAAAGCACTGTGGCTCGCTTCCATTGGGGTCCTTTGTACTCAATTAGTTGAGAATTTTGATGACAATACTATGCAAAACACCATATAACAGTCAGATATCAGAAACCAAACATATGTACAGCAAACAAATCAGAAATAATGATGACAATCATCAGAGAAATGGTTGAGCTGTTTTTCCATAGTTTAAAAGAAAACAAATGTCCTGAAATGTCTGGAGTTGGGAGGCTCCAACTCTCTTAATTCTCAACAAATCTCTAATGATTCAGATTTGACTATAATGAGAAGACGTGAGTTTCAATATCTTGCGTCAATTGTGTTTACCGCTGAGATGTTGTAAATACAATGAGAACCTAAGTGCAGCTGAATAGTTAACACAGCTCGGCAGCACTAATTAATAGTTTGTGAATGTCATGACATTCTCTAGAATCAGTAACATGTGGATGATAACCCACTTACACGTGGTTTTATTCAACTGTCTGCAATCAAAGGCTACAGCTTATAAAGCAAGCATTGGGATTGCAACCATATATGATTATGGCCATGCATGCACTTGGACATTTCTCCTTTCAATATGACGTTTCTTACTCTTTTGGTCTCGCCGCTTAACGCATGTCTTGCACTGATCTTAAAGGGAATGGCAGCTGATACTCTCTCGGATTGGTTTGATTAAAGTAACACCCAACACCCATGACTAATTCAGGGCCGTTTTACCGTGAACCGCTTTGATGCAGTGTGCAGAATTCCGCACCCACAATAGCAAAATGGCATTGGTCACACCTCCACAAGACCTGGCGTTAAGACATCCATAATACAGTTGTTTGAATCCTCCGTATCTTGACCAAGCATTTGCCACAAACCGTAGCTAAAGGGTTTGCCTGCCTGTATGAAGCCAGGGTGCCAGCCTGCTACACTACGTTTTGTGGATCTGTTTTATCATTTCGCTTCTCAGTCTGGCCATGATTCAGTTGACTCGAATATCAGTTTTGACGGAGGCGACGTTGCTGCTGATTGGATGTTGTTCCAACAAATCAGAGTAGATTAGGGTAGCTACGTCATCAGCCAGCCAATACACACTGGTGTATTTGTCCCACCCCCACCACAGACCAATAAGAAGCCACGTTTGGATTCCACTCGCATTCTATGTCTCACCTCCCCTTGGAGAATGGAAGCTGTCCAGACTGAGAAGCCAAGTGATAAAATAGATCCATGGAGCGTACCACAAACTGCACAAGAAAAGGTGTTTTAACCTGTATGAGTCCTCAAGTGTACTTTTAGATTATGACTTAGACTAAAAGCTTTACCACAAACTGTACAAGTAAAGGGTTTTTCCCCTGTATGAATCCTCATGTGTACTTTTAACCCACCACTGGTACCACAGCCTTTACCACAAACTGTGCAAGTAAAGGGCTTTTCCCCTGTATGAGTCCTCATGTGTGTTTTTAAATTACTACTTTGACTGTAGCCTGTACCACAAACTGTACAAGTAAAGGGTTTTTCCCCTGTGTGAGTCATCATGTGTACTTTTAACTCACCACTTTGACCACAGCCTTTACCACAAACTGTACAAGTAAAAGGCTTTTCCCCTGTATGAACAACTGTGTGCCTCTTCAGACTATGCTTGCGATTAAACATTTTGCCGCACTCTTTACAACTAAAACCTTTCTTCCCCGTGTGGCTCTGCATGGAGTGAGTTTGTTTTGACGATGGCAGGTCCTGGGACAGCTTTTGGCTTACAGACAATGTTTGTCCTTCCACATCTTGTGTCTTCTGTGAATCCAATGTGTTTACCACCGACTGACCTTCCCCGGTCTCCTCCCACTCATCACGGTCTTCAGTGACATCAGATTGAGAACCGTGTGAAGAGAGAAGATGGTCACCACTAGTTGGTTGTGATGTTCCACAGTCCTCTACATCAGCTTGTGTTTTCATGTGTTCAGTTGAGGTGCTGGCTACAGCCTCTGTCTCTCTGTTTTCATCATCACCTTCACTTTTCACTGCTAGTAATGTCAACGTTGATCCATCAGCCTCTTCTTGTAGTAGCTCCTGCGGTTCCTCTTTAATCTGTGGAGGTTGTGGTTCCTCCAGACTGGGACTCCTCTCCTGATGTTCAGGGAAAAGCTCCTCTTTACACACAGGGAGAGAAACGGAGTCTAGGGGAGAATAAAAAGATAAAATGAGAGAAAAAACATTGAAGGTTTGAACTTTACATTATTTCATGCAGTGTTTTGGTAGTTGGAAAAACATCAGCTGTAAAAACGTTTTTCCATTTCCAAACCAAGTCTATTATCACCCATAAAAAAAAAAAAAAAAAAAAGCCATTTGCAAACATTCTAATTTACCAACACATGCTTGGAGCATATTCCAGTTTGGATGTGTGTGCTCTTTAGACCAGTCAGTTTGCCTCTAAAATCCCATTCGAATTTCATTCATTCATTTTTATAAGTTTTCGAAAATAGTCGAATATGTTATATAATATATAAAATGTATATATATATATTTAAAAAAAAATATATATATATATATATATATATATATATATATATATATATATATATATATATATATATTTTTTTTTTTTTAATATATATATATATATATATATATATTTTTATAAAATGTATAGTTGTAAAATAATAAGCACATTATGTGCGCAAATTCAGACGCTATAACAGGCTGGGGATTGCATTGCATTATCAACAAGCTGTGGGCTTGTAGATCAACGGAGGCGGGGCTAGCAGCTAAATAGCTTGTTTAGACCAGAGTCGTCTAATCAGAGAGTCTTGCCCACAGATATAAAAAGCTAGATACCTCGTCCACCCGCTGCAGTTGATTGGAGCGACCTTGGTGGGCTCAAAAGAGGAAGTGTCGAGGGCAGGCTGCCACTCAAAAAACTACTGGCCAATCACAACTCGTCTTTTCCGGGACTTTAAGAGCTGCGTAGGAAAAGACCCCACCTGCCTCTGATTTGCCTACTGACCTTCCGTGTCTGTTACGACCAAGCCTGTCAATCAAAAAGGCCCACCAGGGCGAGACGGGTACCAGAGAGCCGGAAGAGGCATCTACCTTTTTATGTCATTTGTGACTTGATGAAAGCATTTATTTTCGCAATGGGAGGTCAGGAAAAACGTTTTTTTTTTTTTTATATAAACTTTTTTTTTTTTTTTTACATTTCGAATAGTAATTGAAGTATTCGACTTTCATCCATTTCTTTAATATTCGAATTATAGTCGAAAAACGAATTTCATTCTGACAGGCCTAGTGCTCTTCTAAGTGTTGGTTGATAAGAGGATAACCTTACAATGAGAGAGAGAGAGAGAGAGAGAGAGAGAGAGAGAGAGAGAGAGAGAGAGAGAGAGAGAGATGAAACGTACTGTTGTCCAGGTGGTTTTCAGGTTCCTGTTTAACAGAAACACTCCAACTCATCTTCACCTTCAGGCTGGACTCCGCACACTGGTCTGCAATGAAGGAATAAAATAAGGACTTTATTAAGATATGGATATATGACATGAGTAAGGACTTACCACCTTGCTCTCCAATTTACCCATCCTTGCATATTTATATGAAAAAGTGGGTTGGCCATTTCTCGCAGTCAGTAGAGAGCAACATTGTATTGTATTTCTTTATAAAGGCCTTTTTTGTTAAGCTATATAGCGCCTTTATCTAAGGCGCTTTACATAGATTGTGCATTGCATTCACCCATCCACACACAGATGTGGGAGGAAACCAACTTGCTCATCAGGAGCAGATAGGGGTTCAGCGTCGAGAGGCAGTTCCATGTGCATCACAGGACAAGGACAAGGACGCCGTCGTTAGAAGTTGTAAACCAGGGGGCCAGAATAGTAAATAAGGTTTGGGAGTGAACCGTCACTCAATACGCCTCTGGCCAATCACAGTGTGTCTTTTCCGGGACTTTCCTGACGGCTGCTATCATTAGTGTTGTTGCCCAACAGGGCAACACATTATAGTCCTGGGAAAACTTTATTTACTAACTAGGGTAACTTTTCCACTGCCATTGGAAAATTGATTGAATTAATGGGAATGGGAATCAATGGGATAGGGAATCAATAGGGAATCAATGGGAGTGGGAATAAGTAGGGAATCAATGGGAGTGGGAATCAATAGGGAATCAATTGGTCGAGCTTCACATGACAGTTAGCTTGCTGCAGAATATAGTCACGTCAGCAACCACTTGCAATTTCCAATTGCATCTTTTCTAGTTCACTATCACGATAGCGGTACTAGTGCCCCTCACCAGCCTATTAGGCTCCATGCACAGCAGCCATATTAGAATGAAATCGGGGCTCTTTCTTACTTTATTCACAGGTGTTGCTAATGATAATAATGAAGGCTCAGTTCCATTCTGGTCAAACAGAGTCAGGGTGCAGATATTGTGCATGTTGGCTCACTGGAAACACTCTGCTGCACCAGTGGTTCTCAAGGTGTGGTCCAGGGACCCTGGTTCCTTGAGGGGGTTCCAAATGGCCCCTTACGGGTGTCTAAGTCTGGGAGTGTACAAATGGAACCAATTCAACCTGTACGGGTCCATTTGGTTCTAAATGGTAAATGGTGCATTTATATAGCGCTTTTAATCCAAAGCGCTTTACATAGATTGTGCATTACATTCACCCATTCACACACACATTCATACACCGGTGGCGGAGGAAGCCATGCAAGGCACCAACCTACTCACCGGAGGCAATTAGGGGTTCAGAGTCTTGCCCAGGGACCCTTCGACATTAACTCAGGGGGAGCCCGGATTCGAACTGGGAACCCTTCGGGATTTATACCCTTCGTGCTCTAATGCCAGTTTCTCTACCCCTGAGCTATGCCGCCCCGGTTCTATTTGTACACTCTCATAATAATAATAATAATTGTCATAAGAATTAAGAGTAACCGGAACGCTCATCCCAAAACACACTCTGCCCGTTCTGAGGTCGCCGGCATTTGACACGGGTCAAGTGTGTTTTGGGCTTGAATTCTTGTATTCAATAAAACACTACAAACCTATCCTATACAACTTTACTACAGGTTGCATCGTTGCATCAAACAGTCCACGTCCCTTGTCCATCTCTTGCTGTTCCTCAGACAACGATGAATATGTTTTGGAGGCCATCTCTCTAGACTCTGTAGACCTCTCTCTGTGGTGCTCTGTGGAAATCACCAGTAGGAAGAACCTCTGTTATCATTCAGCAACTGTATATTATACCATGATGTAATCGAATCAAACTATAGAAGTTTAGCATGTTTTGCTCAGTTGAAAGGATCAGTCACTACTTGTTCTAAGAGCTAAATTAATTGTCCTCATCCTGATGTAAACACCAAGTAAAATAAAATACAAATTTAATCCTGGGAAAAAAAGATAGAAGACAAAACAATCTACAAGCTCAACATGTGGGACATTGTGAACTTCCAGATTGGCTATTTTCGCTACTATAGGTCAAGAGTTCGGGTCACTACGGAGTGCTCACACCTCTGTCACAACGCCAATCCAACTGATATAATGCCCATACATATCTGTCAGTCTTGTCCCTTTCATGACCATATCTGGACAGCCCATATGGGCATGCCTCCTTTTTTACCCATATATGGATTTGACCTAGGCCTTATAGGTTTATGGCTGAGTCATGGTGACGTGAGAGCTTGTAGATCTGCACCTCTTCAAAGCCATGCGATCAGTGTTTCCAGATTTTGCAACAGAAATAAGCAACCAGGTCTATGACAACAAGCCCAAGAGGAGCGACTATAGGCCGAATGAGCACTTCAAGCGCCGGTTATTTCAAAATAGCCGATCTACAAGCTGGGCCGGCAGTGACTGTGTGTCTATTTGATGACTGATGCTACAATTCTCTCCGGCCCGCAGAAGTACCATTAAATGGTAAATAGTGCATTTATATAGTGACTTTATCCAAGGCGCTTTACAGAGATTCACCCATTCACAAACAAATTCATACACTGATGGCGGAGGCCATGCAAGGCACCAACCTGCTCATCAGGAGCAACTAGGGGTTCAGAGTCTTGCTCAAGGACTCTTTGACACTAGCCTTACATTAAGACGCTTTCTGCCGAGACTTTCGCATTGTGACTGGGGCGACGGCAGAAGCTTCTTACCGACTAGTCAGACAGGTCGGGGGCATGGTCTGTAAAACTGCTATTGCGGCTCTACACATGCACACATGCGAAATATAGCTTCCGGACAAGTTCTGCAAGATGTATGCGACTTGTCAGGAAGCCTTGTTTAATGTATTAGTCCGTATTTTTAAATAAAATTAGTTTTTACTAAGTGTGTGTCGATTCCAAATCGAGCATCACTGGTTTGGTTAAACATGGCTGCACTTATCACGTGACGTTCATCCATTCCCCCATACAAGGACATGACGTATACAGAAGAATGCACAATTATGCTTCCAGCCACCAACGGGCGCTGTTGCAACTAACATTGTAGCAAACGAGGAAAAGCAGTACACTTGGTAAAAACTAATTATATTTAAAAATACGGACTAATACATTAAACAAGGCTTCCGGACAAGTCGCATACACCTTGCAGAACTTGTGCGGAAGCTTTATTTTGCATGTGTGCATGTGTAGAGATGCAATAGCAGTTTTGCCGACCATGCCCCCGACCTGTCTGACAAGTCAGTAAGAAGCTTCTGCCGTCGCCCCAGTCACAATGCGAAAGTCTCGGCAGAATGCGTCTTAATGTAAGGCTACTTTGACATTAACTCTGAGGGAGCCCGGGATCGAACTGGGAACCCTTTGAGAACCCTCTGTGTTTTAATGACGGTTTATCTACCCCTGAGCCACTGCCACCCCTTATCTTTCGTATTGTTCAATACAGACATACCTGCTGTGTGTAGTGTGGTGTGTGGTTAACAGACATACCATGCAGCAGACAATTGGACTCGAGTCATGATGACTCGACTTGACTTGACTTGGGAGTCATATTTTGACGACTTGGACTTGACTCGGACATAAGGACAAAAACTTGAGATTTGACTTGACTTGGAAGACAATGACTCGCGACTCGACTCGACTTGAGACACGCTGACTCGGACGACTTGCCGCTACGCCACTCACCAAAGCAGTCGTGAACGGCCACGCTAGGTTCACACTTTTATTGATTGATTGATTGGAGACAGGCATGTAAGCAAGAGCACAAGCACGGAAACAGCCAAACTGCAATGATCAGACTGGGCAGTGGGCACCAGACACACACAGCACGAATGGCTACTGCTGCCCCAGAGCCCTCCACTGCTGGTGGTTCTGCAGCCACTGCAGTTCCAAAAGTAGTGCAGTTTGCATACAAAAACTACCACACAGATGGTAAACAGAGGAACGCGCAATGCAAAATATGCAACAGTAAAATCAAAGACAAAGAGGGAACGACGTCTAACTTCATCCGCCACAAGTGAAACCAAACATACGAAGATAGCATTAGAACTAAGTGTGTGTGCGCGTGTGCATGTGTGTGTTGGTGATTTACTGTCGGTCGATCGTGTTTTGAACATTAATAAGACAACGATTTCACTCACCAGTGTCACGAACGTTGATCTGTGACTGCATTAATAATATCCATTCATGGTAGCAAGTAGTAAGCCTCCGTCTTCCAAGTTCCACCACTTTCTCACTTTTCATAACATACATCCAGTCCTCAGCAGGGTTAAGAACTCCCACGCAAAAGCTTTATTCCTTCTCATTTAGCCCCCGACAAGTTTTGCTCCAGCTATATAGTTGAATTTAGTCCACTCACTGTTATTCTCCAGTTAGTCGCTGGAGCGTGTCGCTGTTACTACATGTCATCTTTTCGACACCCGACTCTATGGTCGAAATAATGTCCGTTCGTAAAAGTGAGATCCTTTTGGGACCAGCAGGACCCCATGCCAGCAAAACAATAGCACGTGGAATAGGCAGCTAAATTTGTGCCTGATGAGAAATGACATTAAAATATACTGTAGTACTAGTAATAGCCTACAAAACAAAGCATGCACGTTAAGATTATTGTGTTTGTTTTTGTTTTTAAAGCAATAGGCCTGTAGCAATTTTGTAGTATAGCTTTTTTTAATTACATTTTTTTCAGAGCATATAAAGCTCACAATAAAGCTTGCAATTTAAATGTTGCAAAAATGTTGCAAAAATGTTGAAAATAAACATTTGTGTCAAACATGCCACTTCTTTAATGGAATGTAGCCTTTGCCATCTACCTAGGTTCTAAATGATCAGACATGTAATGTATACTGGTTTAATTCATGCAGTGTTGCAGACTAATCTACATGGTATTTTTTGACATTTACTTTAGGAAGAAAGGCTTCGCTCTTCAAGATATAAACCTGAGATATAACCTGTGACTCGACTTGAAAAGCTTGTGACTTGACTCGACTTGACAACTTGGTGACTCGACTCGACTCGAGGAGACTTGACTCGACGCGACTTGAAATGACAACCTTGTGACTCGACTCGACTTGACTTGACAACCTTGTGACTCGACTTGACTTGCCCACAACAGAACAACTTGAGACTTGCTTGAGACTTGGACCAAATGACTTGTGACTCGACTTTGACTCGGATCAGAGGGACTTGTACAATTGTCTGCCATGCAGTGTGTAGTCTGGTGTTGTGTTAGCTCCTTTCGGAACCCCTCACTCCACTGCTACGCAGCTCCGAGATGGGGTTCCTACTGGTAGCATGCCGGAATCCTGCGGCTGGATCGCCGATCCGCCGTTAGGGAACACTTCTTACCTTTTGGTGAACACTCTATCCAAAAAGTGACCGGTCTCTATTCATCTATAATCCTTTTACTTCTTTAAGGTGGAAGAAACTCGAAGCAAGGGGGTGAAATACAGTTTTTATATCGCTCGAAAGACCAGCCGGCTCTGTGTTTATGGTGTTTTCCCCCCGTTGTAGTCTCGCGTGGCCAGACTGTTGCCTCCGCGATTTGGTCAAATGCTCAAAGCCACGCGAGACTACAACGGGGGGAAAACACCATAAACACAGAGCCGGCTGGTCTTTCGAGCGATATAAAAACTTTATTTCACCCCCTTGCTTCGAGTTTCTTCCACCTTAAAGAAGTAAAAGGATTATAGATGAATAGAGACCGGTCACTTTTTGGATAGAGTGTTCACCAAAAGGTAAGAAGTGTTCCCTAACGGCGGATCGGCGATCCAGCCGCAGGATTCCGGCATGCTACCAGTAGGAACCCCATCTCGGAGCTGCGTAGCAGTGGAGTGAGGGGTTTCCGAAAGGAGCTAGTGTTGTGTGTGTAACAGACATACCATGCAGTGTGTAGTTGGGTGTTGTGTGTGTAACAGACATACCTGCAGTGTGTAGTTGGGTGTTGTGTAGTGTCTCCATCTCTCTCTGGAAGAGGTTGCACATGACCTCTGCGGCCGCACGGAGGCGCTCCAACACAAACACTCTGACATCGAGCTTCACACGACAAACATCAACACTTTGTTGCTTTTCCAAAACACACAATATCTCCTCTCCCACCGACGTCATGTGTTCATTTATCTTCAGCCGTACAGACTCCATTTGAAGCGTTTTAACTCCTTTTAATATGAGAAGGTTTTCACCACGCGCTGTGTCCCAACCACCATGAAACACCAACACTTCCTTTGTTGTGGAAACACGACGCCTGTGCTCGTTTCCCAACTGCTATGAGCACAACGGTGGGGGCCGCGGATGGCCCAGAGATGTAAGGGAGCGTTTGTTTTCCCTGGAGACTACGGAGGAGCGCCGTCTCAAGCGGACTCGATCCACGTGAGACGCTGCGAGCAAGCTAAAGCGAGTGAGTCCGAGTTATGTCCTGATAGGGACAGAATAGTACATCTTCGTCCCCTTGACGAAGTTCCAAGTGAACACAGCGGAGCTCCTTGCCCCCCGGCAACCACCGTTATGCTTAGGTTCGTTGGTAAACGCCAGGTCGCGTCCCAAAAACCACCATGAAACACCAACAGTTCCTTTGTTGTGGAAACGCCACGCCAGCAACATTCTACTTCCGGAACATCCGGCTTCCGGATCAATGTGTTTAACGCATGCGCAATAATGGATCCGGGCACTGTTTGCTCTAATGCCTTTCGCCCCCTGGTGGAGGAGATGTGTAACTGTCACTGAATGACAGACAGAGACTGATTCACTATGTGAGTCAGTAGGATACAACAGCAGTGAAAATACAGAAATGCGTGTGGGGAAGAAGCAATTGGCAATTTGGCATAACCACTAAATTGGGGAGAAAGGGATGTAAAAGGAAAACAATGTTCATCAAACTTTTTTCCCTTCTTTTTTGTGTGAAATATGATCATGATAACGATCATTAGACTCAGAATATCGACACGCATGTTCAGGATCGGGGCCTTTATCTCTTTGAAGAAAATAAGAAGAAGAAGAAGAAAAAAAAAGAAACCTATATATAGGCCTATAGGCCTATATAAATACATTGTTTTCTTTTTTTTCTTTTTTGTTTTACGTTTTTTGCAACCCATTTTCTCACCCAGTGCCAACTACCTAACCTGTAGTCCTGGTTTCCGCTCTCCCCCTGTCGCGCCAGGGGAATTGGGGAGCACCTGGCTGGCTAGGGGGAGGTTGTATAGAAACCAGGACTACTGCATGATTTTGTGAGGGTATATCTACCCTAGGAGACACGGGGAAATCATGCAAACTCCACACAGAAAGGCCCTATCGCCAACCCCACCTAGGGTGTGGGCGCTGATGACGCGGAGGGAGGAACACGCTCCCAGCGCCCACAGTTTCCCCCGGTGGGAATCGAGAACATTTTTATTTCAACAAACTCATTGTGTTTAATCAAGAAGAGGGAGCCACATACGGCATTGATTGATTCAAATTATGCTTTATTAACAGTTGCAGTGGTACAGATTTATACAAAAGGATGCTAAAAGGATGACCCCGAAAAGCCCAGGGCTCATTTCCATTGAGGTCCTTTATATTCAATTCAACAGGACATTTAATGACTAAAACGACGTAGGCCTATTACACGAGTAGTCAAAACATGAAATAAAATGTACAGTAAGCAGACTTCTTACAGAGGCCAGTTATAAATTGATGATATATTTACGTGCTCTTTTAGAGCTCTTTTTCAAACCTGTGACACGCTCTCATGCATCAGAGCCTATGTGGTATGCACCTGGACCGCTAGGCCAGCAGGCAACCCAGGATACAATAATAGATTTAACTTCTTTCCATTAATCATCACCATGATTGACTGGATTATGGGCGTTTCAAATCGTCTCTGCTGTAAACACATGAAGCAGAATAATGATGGAATTAATTATCTCTTGTGTTCATTTAGAGGCAAGGTGCCAATACAGAGCTTACTTCCTCTTCTGCTCTGTGCAGACCAGAGCAGCGTTAATCTAGCCTAGCTCAGCTATACCATCATCCACCCATGTTAAAACAAGGAGGGGATGCAGTTAATGCAATAACTATACTGCAGTTATTTGGCTGCATTAGTATAGAGTCTGGCCAAGCCAGGCTAGCGTTAATCTTAGTTGGTTCTCATTCTGTGGGTCGGGACAGTAACGTTTTTTAAAGATGGAAATACAAGAAAAAAGTCTGTTAATACTGCATCAAATGCAGTCAACAAACTATGCTATAAAAACTGGTAAACTGATAAAAGAAATCTGCATTTTCACAATTTCTATCTGTGATAATAATAACTGTCATAAGAATTAAGGGTAAACTGAACGCTCGACCCAAAACACACTCGGCCGGATTCTTTCCGCAGGAGGAAGGGGTTTCCGAGGTTTAGGAATAAGATATAAAAAGCCAAAACATCTCAAAATATAAAGAAAGATTGAAAGTAAAGAAAAATCGTATCATATTGAACATTTCTGGTGTGATATATAACAAAAATAAAACATCTGGAGCAGTGAAAACCTTTTTTATATATTTTATTAGTAGTTAAGAGAAGAAGAAAAAAGCACAATAAAGTAAAGTTCAATACAAGGTGGAAAGAGGATTTTAACCCAACAAAGCACTATGGCTCGCTTCCATTGGGGTCCTTTGTACTCAATTCATTGAAACAGTATAGATGACAATACAATGCAAAACACCATATAACAGTCAGATATCAGAAACCAAACATATGTACAGCAAACAAATCAGAAATAATGATGACAATCATCAGAGAAATGGTTGAGCTGTTTTTCCATAGCTTACAAGAAAACAAATGGAGTGTGAGTCAGTGTGCGTTCCCTTCCTCCCTCTAATGTCCTGAAACGTCTGGAGTCTGGAGGCTCCAACTCTCTTAATTCTCAACAAATCTCTATGATTCAGATTTTACTATAATGAGAAGACGTGAGTTTCAATATCTTGTGTAAATTGTGTTTACCGCTGAGATGTTAGTCTGTATAAATACAATGATTTGAGAACCTAAGTGCAGCTGAATAGTTAACACTGAATAATTAATAGTTTGTGAATGGCATGACATTCTCTAGAATCAGTAACATGTGGATGATAACCCACTTACACATGGTTTTATTCAACTGTCTGTCTGCAATCAAAGGCTACCGCTTATAAAGCAAGCATTGGGATTGCAACCATATATGATTATGGCCATGCATGTACTTGGACATTTTTCCTTTCAATATGACGTTTCTTACTCTTTTGGTCTCGCCGCTTAACGCATGTCTTGCACTGATCTTAAAGGGAATGGCAGCTGATACTCTCTCCGGTTGGTTTGATTAAAGTAACACCCAACACCCATGACTAATTCAGGGCCGTTTTACCGTGAACCGCTTTGATGCAGTGTGCAGAATTCCGCACCCACAATAGCAAAATGGCATTGGTCACACCTCCACGAGACGTTAATTAAGACATCACATAATCCATAATACAGCTGTTTGAATCCTCCGTATCTTGACCAAGCATTTGCCACAAACCGCAGCTAAAGGGTTTTCCTGCCTGTATGAAGCCTGGGTGCCAGCCTGCTACACTACGTTACGTGGATCTGTTTTATCATTTCGCTTCTCAGACTGGCCATGATTCAGTTGACTCTTATATCAGTTTTGACGGAGGCGACGTTGTTGCTGATTGGAGTAGATTAGGGTAGCTTCATCCTCAGCCAGCCAATACACACTGGTGTATTTGTCCCACCCCCACCACAGAACAATAAGAAGCCACGTTTGGATTCCACTCACATTCTATGTCTCACCTCCCCTTGGAGAAAGGAAGCTGTCCAGACTGAGAAGCCCAAGTGACAAAATAAATCCATGGAGCGTATCACAAATTGCACAAGTAAAGGTGTTTTAACCTGTATGAGTCCTCAAGTGTACTTTTAGACTATTACTATGACTAAAAGCTTTACCACAAACTGTACAAGTAAAGGGTTTTTCCCCTGTATGAGTCCTCATGTGTACTTTTAACTCAACACTGGTACCACAGCCTTTACCACAAACTGTGCAAGTAAAGGGCTTTTCCCCTGTATGAGTCCTCATGTGTGTTTTTAAATTACTACTTTGACTGTAGCCTGTACCACAAACTGTACAAGTAAAGGGTTTTTCCCCTGTATGAGTCCTCATGTGTGTTTTTAAAGTAACACTTTGAACGTAGCCTTTACCACAAACTGTACAAGTAAAGGGTTTTTCCCCTGTATGAGTCATCATGTGTACTTTGAACTCACCACTTTGACCACAGCCTTTACCACAAACTGTACAAGTAAAGGGTTTTTCCCCTGTATGAGTCCTCATGTGTACTTTTAACTCACCACTTTGACCACAGCCTTTCCCACAAACTGTACAAGTAAAGGGCTTTTCCCCTGTATGAGTCCTCATGTGTGTTTTTAAATGAACACTTCGACCGTAGCCTTTACCACAAACAGTACAAGTAAAAGGCTTTTCCCCTGTATGAACAACTGTGTGCCTCTTCAGACTATGCTTGCGATTAAACATTTTGCCACACTCTGTACAACTAAAACTTTTCTTCCCTGTGTGGCTGTTCTTAGAGTGAGTTTGTTTTGACGATGGCAGGTCCTGGGACAGCTTGTGGCTTACAGACAGTGTTTGTCCTTCCACATTTTGTGTCTTGTGTGAATCCAGTGTGTTTACAACAGACTGACCTTCCCTGGTCTCCTCCCACTCATCACTGTCTTCAGTGACGTCAGATTGAGAACAGTGTGGAGAGAGGAGCTGGTCACCACTAGTTGGTTGTGATGTTCCACAGTCCTCTACATCAGCTTGTGTTTTCATGTGTTCAGTTGAGGTGCTGGCTACAGCCTCTGTCTCTCTGTTTTCATCATCACCTTCACTTTTCACTGCTAGTAATGTCAACGTTGATCCATCAGCCTCTTCTTGTAGTAGCTTCTCCTGTTCCTCTTTAATCTGTGGAGGTTGTGGTTCCTCCAGACTGGGACTCCTCTCCTGATGTTCAGGGAAAAGCTCCTCTTTACACACAGGGAGGGAAACCAAGTCTAGGGGGAATACAAAGATAAAATGAGAGAAAAAACATTGAAGGTTTGAACTTAACATTATTTCATGCAGTGTTTGGTAAACTTCAGCTGTAAAAATGTTTTCCATTTCCAAACCATGAGTCTATTATCATCCATTAAAAAACATTCTAATTTACCAACACATGCTTGGAGCATATTCCAGTTTGGATGTGTGTGCTCTTCTAAGTGTTGGTTGATAAGAGGATAACCATACAATAAGAGAGAGAGAGAGAGAGAGAGAGAGAGAGAGAGAGAGAGAGAGAGAGAGAGAGAAAGAGAGAAAGAGAGAGAGAGAGAGAGAGAGAGAGAGAGCATGAAACGTACTGATGTCCAGGTGGTTTTCAGGTTCCTGTTTAACAGAAAGACTCCAACTCATCTTCACCCTCAGGCTGGACTCTGCACACTGGTCTGCAATGAAGGAATATAATAGGAATAATAAGGACTTTGATATGACATGAGTACGGACTTAACAGTGCTCTATGATTTATTACTGCCGATGGTTTTCACACCCATCTTTGCATATTTATATGAAAAAGTGGGTTGGCCATCTCTCGCAATTCGTAGAGAGCAACATTGTATTTTATTTATTTAAAAAGGCCTCGTGCGTTAAGCTTCCGTTGTATGGTAAATGTATATAGCGCCTTTATATAAGGCGCTTTACATAGATTGTGCATTGCATTCACCCATCCATCCACACACAGATGGGGGAGGAAACCATGCCACCAACTTGCTCATCGGGAGCAGATAGGGGTTCAGCGTCTAGAGGCAGTTCCATGTGCATCACAGGACAAGGATGCATTGCCAATTTGCAATATAAAGCCGTCGTTAGAAGTTGTAAACCAGGGGGCCAGAATAGTAAATAATGTTTGGGAGTGAACTGTCACTCAAAATGCCTCTGGCCAATCACAGCATGTCTTTTCCGGGACCTTCCTGACGGCTGCTATCATTAGTGTGGTTGACCAACAGGGCAACACATTATAGTCCTGGGGAAACTTTATTTACTAACTAGGGTAGCTTTTCCACTGCCATTGGAAATTGATTGAATCAATGGGAATGGGAATCAATAGGGAATCAATGGGATAGGGAATCAATGGGAATCAATGGGAGTGGGAATAAGTAGGGAATCAATGGGAGTGGGAATCAATAGGGAATCAATTGGTCGAGCTTCATATGACAGTTAGCTTGCTGCAGAATATAGTCACGTCAGCAACCACTTGCAATTTCCAATTGCATCTTTTCACTATCACGATAGTGGTACTAGTGCCCCTCACCAGCCTATTAGGTTCCATGCACAGCAGCCATTTATTAGAATGAAATCGGGCCTCTTTCTTACTTTATTCACAGGTGTTGCTAATGATAATAATGGAGGCTCAGTTCCATTCTGGTCAAACAGTGTCAGGGTGCAGATATTGTGCATGTTGGCTCACTGGAAACACTCTGCTGCACCAGTGGTTCTCAAGGTGTGGTCCAGGGACCCTGGTTCCTTGAGGGGGTTCCAAATGGCCCCTTACGGGTGTCTAAGTCTGGGAGTGTACAAATGGAACCAATTCGACCTGTACAGGTCCATTTGGTTCCATCTGTACACTCTCATAATAATAATAATTGTCATAAGAATTAAGGGTAACCGGAACGCTCATCCCAAAACACACTCTGCCCGTTCTGAGGTCGCCGGCATTTGACACGGGTCAAGTGTGTTTTGGGCTTGAATTCTTGTATTCAATAAAACACTACAAACCTATCCTATACAACTTTACTACAGGTTGTTAAAGGAGCTACAGTCAACTTTTTCTTGAAAAACGGATGCTAAAATAAAAATAATGTTTCGAAAATATTTTATAAAAAAATAAGCTTCATATATGTGTTTCTACCACAAAAAGCATAAAATAATGATAAAATAAAAATGTTGGCCATTGTCAGACGGCCCTACAATGAAAAAGTTGACTATAGCTCCTTTAAGTAAATAACAGGGGCATAGTTCTGCCGATTTAAAATGACTCCAATACGGAACTAAAACTTCCTATGATTGGCCGCTAGTTGCGCTGTTTCCCCCCCCGGCCGATCGCAAAAAGAATTTCCCACCGTTGGATCCCATTCATTTTCCCCGATTTTCCCCTTTAGTTTTCTAACCTTAATTAACATTTTCATGAATACTGTATGGTTCCTATCGCTAGTTAAAAAATGCCTTTCAATCACCATCATATTCGTTTTGTCGAAATGTGGTCCAATGTATTTTAAAATAAATGATAAAGTTGCGGGGGGAGGGGGGCAACTAAACTGATAGCAGCCGGCTGTGTTCTTCTTCGTGTGCTGTATTTCGGGAGGCTCCGACTACATTCTCCCATGTATCCCTGCGTTGCACGTGACCGTTGGCAGCCAATAGCATCTCTGATGCTTTTACAATTCTATTTATTTCTATGATGGCGACACCCATTCCAAGGGGTAGAAAGGGCCATTTGCGCTGCATAGAAACCAATGGCTTCATTTCGTCCATATTTTTCTACAGTCTTTGGTAAATAAAATAGTACATACCTATCCTGCACAACTTTACTACAGGTTGCATCGTTGCATCAAACAGTCCACGTCCCTTGTCCATCTCTCGCTGTTCCTCAGACAACGATGAATATGTTTTGGAGGCCATCTCTCTAGACTCTGTAGACCTCTCTCTGTGGTGCTCTGTGGAAATCACCAGTAGGAAGAACCTCTGTTATCATTCAGCAACCGTATATTATACCATGATGTAATCAAATCAAACTATAGACGTTTAGCATGTTTTGTTCAGTTGAAAGGATCAGTCACTGCTTGTTCTAAGAGCTAAATTAATTGTCCTCATCCTGATGTAAACACCAAGTAAAATAAAATACAAATTTAATCCTGGGAAAAAAAGATAGAAGACAAAACAATCTACAAGCTGTGGGACATTGTGAACTTCCAGATTGGCTATTTTCGCTACTATAGGTAAAGAGTTCGGGTCACTACGGAGCGCTCACACCTCTGTCACAACGCCAATCCAACTGATATAATGCCCATAAATATCTGTCAGTCCTTGTCCCTTTCATGACCATATCTGGACAGCCCATATGGGCATGCCTCCTTTTTTGCCCATATATGGAGCTGACCATGTCCTTATAGGTTTATGGCTGAGTCATGGTGACGTGAGAGCTTGTAGATCTGCTCCTCTTCAAAGCCATGCGATCAGTGTTTCCAGATTTTGCAACAGAAATAAGCAACCAGGTCTATGAAAACAAGCCCAAGAGGAGCGACTATAGGCCGAATGAGGACTTCAAGCGCCGGCTATTTCAAAATAGCCGATCTACAAGCTGGGCCGGCGGTGCTTGTGCGTCTATTTGATGACCACTGATGCTACAATTCTCTTCCGGCCCGCAGAAGTACCATTAAATGGTAAATAGTGCATGTATATAGTGACTTTATCCAAGGCGCTTTACAGAGATTGACCCATTCACAAACAAATTCATACACCGATGGCGGAGGAAACCATGCAAGGCACCAGCCTGCTTATCAGGAGCAACTAGGGGTTCAGGGTCTTGCTCAAGGACTCTTTGACACTAACTCTGAGGGGAGCCCGGGATCGAACTGGGAACCCTTTGAGAACCCTCTCCCTGAGCCACTGCCAACCCTTATCTTTCGTATTGTTCAATACAGACATACCTGCAGTCAGTGTGTAGTGTGGTGGTGTGTGAGTAACAGACATACCTGCAGTGTGTAGTGTGGTGTTGTGTGTGTAACAGACATACCTGCAGTGTGTAGTGTGGTGTTGTGTGTGTAACAGACATACCATGCAGTGTGTAGTGTGGTGTTTTGTGTGTAAGAGAGATACCTGCAGTGTGTAGTATGGTGTTGTGTGTGTAACAGACATACCTGCAGTGTGTAGTTGGGTGTTGTGTAGTGTCTCCATCTCTCTCTGGAAGAGGTTGCACATGACCTCTGCGGCCGCACGGAGGCGCTCCAACACAAACACTCTGACATCGAGCTTCACACGACAAACATCAACACTTTGTTGCTTTTCCAAAACACACAATATCTCCTCTCCCACCGACGTCATGTGTTCATTTATCTTCAGCCGTACAGACTCCATTTGAAGCGTTTTAACTCCTTTTAATATGAGAAGGTTTTCACCACGCGCTGTGTCCCAACCACCATGAAACACCAACACTTCCTTTGTTGTGGAAACACGACGCCTGTGCTCGTTTCCCAACTGCTCTGAGCACAACGGTGGGGGCCGCGGGTGGCCCAGAGATGTAAGGGAGCGTTTGTTTTCCCTGGAGACGACGGAGGAGCGCCGTCTCAAGCGGACTCGATCCACGTGAGACGCTGCGAGCAAGCTAAAGCGAGCGAGTCCGAGTTATGTCCTGATGGAGACAGAATAGTACATCTTCGTCCCCTCGACGAAGTGAACACAGCGGAGCTCCTTGCCCCCCGGCAACCACCGTTATGCTTAGGTTCGTTGGTAAACGGCAGGTCGCGTCCCAAAACCACCATGAAACACCAACAGTTCCTTTGTTGTGGAAACGCCACGCCAGAAACATTCTACTTCCGGAACATCCGGCTTCCGGGTCAACGTGTTTAACGCATGCGCAATAATGGATCCGGGCACTGTTTGCTCTAATGCCTTTCGCCCCCTGGTGGAGGAGATGTGTAACTGTCACTGAATGACAGACAGAGACTGATTCACTATGTGAGTCAGTAGGATACAACAGCGGTGAAAATACAGAAATGTGTGTGGGGAAGAATCAATTGGCAATTTGGCATAACCACTAAATTGGGGAGAAAGGGATGTAAGAGGAAAACAATGTTCATCAAACTTTTTTCCCTCCTTTTTTGTGTGAAATATGATCATGATAATGATGATTAGACTCGGAATATCGACATGCACGTTCAGGATCGGGGCCTTTATCTCTTTGAAGAAAATAATAATAATAAGAAGAAGAAGAAGAAGAAGAAGAAAAGAAACCTATATGGGTGGGTGACGTGACGTAACGTTTTCACTGTCCTCGGTGTCAAACATGTATAAATAAAAAATATATTTGTCAAAAACCTTCTGAATATTGTGCAGGACATTAAGCTTTATGTGAACTTACTCAAGATTAAAACATTTCATTCCTCATTTCTTCAGAATCTTCAACCAAACATGGCAAAACTCATATGGTGTGACTGTCCTGACCTTGTTTCTCAAAGTGGGAACTTGAATAAAACTAAGAAAAAGAATTGCTAAAAATCATTTGAAAATGAATTTAGGCTAAAAGAAATGTCTATTTTGAGCCTATATCTTTTCAAAGTCAAAGCATAATGTTTTCAGTCATTTCTGATCAAAAACATTTTGTCCCCCAACCCAAAATCATTTGGTGTGACACTAGTTTGGAAAAATTAAACAGGCAATTATTTGGACACATATTAGCTAGAGAGGTCCTTCTTCTGTAAGGCTATTCAGCACTCCCAGCACAACTGCAAGACAGGTGTCTGAGGTGAGTTATGATTTTAACATTTTCATGAAATGCCATCTTGTTGAAACGTTGACAAACTCACCATTCTGGATGTCTTTTGGTGTGACAACTTTTCTTTAAAAAAAGCTTAAGTTATTTGAAGTTTTGGTCATATTTCCATGTAGATCTAGGCTGCTTTGTTATAGCTAGCATGCTGTTAGCATGCTAATGTGTACATAGTAGCCTCAAGGTAAACCTAAATGGAGAAAACAGTAATATGGTGTGACACTTAATCATATGGTGTGACATGTCTGCTTGTCATGCCATATGACTTGATTGTCACACCATATGATTTATACTGTATTTAACTACAGATATAACAATAAATAACAAAGTTCCATGTTTCTTTTGTACATTTAAACATTTGTTTTAAACATTTTTACATAAAATGTACATAAAACACATTTTTTGGGGCGTCACGTCACTGACCCATATATATATATAGGCCTATATAAATATATATATTCTTTTTCACGTTTTTTGCAACCCATTTTCTCACCCAGTGCCAACTACCTAACCTGTAGTCCTGGTTTCCGCTCTCCCCCTGCCGCGCCAGGGGAATTGGGGAGCACCTGGCTGGCTAGGGGGAGGTTGTATAGAAACCAGGACTACTGCATGTTTTTGTGAGGGTATATCTACCCTAGGAGACACAGGGAAATCATGCAAACTCCACACAGAAAGGCCCTATCGCCAACCCCACCTAGGGTGTGGGCGCTGATGACGCGGAGGGAGGAACACGCCCCCAGCACCCACAGCTTCCCCCGGTGGGAATCGAACCCAAAAAGAAACAAATTCAACATTTTTATTTCAACAAACTCATTGTGTTTAATCAAGAAGAGGGAGCCACATACGGCATTGATTGATTAAAATGATACTTTATTAACAGTTGCAGTGGTACAGATTTATACAAAAGGATGCTAAAAGGATGACCCCGAAAAGCCCAGGGCTCATTTCCATTGAGGTCCTTTATATTCAATTCAACAGGACATGTAATGACTAAAACAACGTAGGCCTATTACACGAGTAGTCAAAACATGAACTAAAATGTACAATAAGCAGACTTCTTACAGACGCCAGTTACAAATTGGCAATATATTTAGGTGCTCTTTTAGAGCTCTTTTTCAAACCCATGACACGCTCTCATGCATCAGATTCTATGTGGTATCTACCTGGACCGCTAGGCCAGCAGGCACCCCAGGATACAATAATAGATTTAACTTCTTTCCATTAATCATTACCATGATTGACTGGATTATGGGCATTTCAAATCTTCTCTGCTGTAAACACATGAAGCAGGATAATGATGGAATTAATTATCTCTTGTGTTCATTTAGAGGCAAGGTGCCAATACAGAGCTTACTTCCTCTTCTGCTCTGTGCAGACCAGAGCAGCGTTAATCTAGCCTAGCTCAGCTATACCATCATCCACCCATGTTAAAACAAGGAGGGGATGCAGTTAATGCAATAACTATACTGCAGTTATTTAGCTGTATTAGTATAGAGTATGGCCAAGCCAGGCTAGCGTTAATCTTCGTTTGTTCTCATTCTGTGGGTCGGGACAGTAACATTTTTTAAAGAAGGAAAGAAAAGAAAAAAGTCTGTTAATACTGCATCAAATGCAGTCAACAAGCTATGCTATAAAAACTGGTAAACTGATAACATTTCTCAATTTCTATCTGTGATAAAATTAATAATAATTGTCATAAGAATTAAGGGTAAACTGAACGCTCGAACCCAAAACACACTCGGCCGGATTCTTTCCGCGGGAGGAAGGGGTTTCCGAGGTTTAGGAATAAGATATAAAAAGCCAAAACATCTCAAAATATAAAGAAAGATTGAAAGTAAAGAAAAATCATATTATCATATTGAACATTTCTGGTGTGATATATAACAAAAATAAAACATCTGTAGCAGTGAAAACCTTTTTTATATATTTTTTTAGTAGTTAACGGAAGAAGAAAAAAGCACAATAAAGTAAAGTTCAATACAAGGTGGAAAGAGGATTTTAACCCAACAAAGCACTGTGGCTTGCTTCCATTGGGGTCCTTTGTACTCAATTCATTGAAACATTAGATGAAAATACTATGCAAAACACCATATAACAGTCAGATATCAGAAACCAAACATATGTACAGCAAACAAATCAGAAATAATAATGACAATCATCAGAGAAATGGTTGAGCTGTTTTTCCATGGCTTAAAAGAAAATAAATGAAGTGAGTGAGTGTGCGTTCCCTTCCTCCCTCTAATGTCCTGAAACGTCTGGAGTTGGGAGGCTCAACAAATCTCTAAGATTCAGATTTTACTATAGACGCATTTCTGGTCCACGTTACACTGACCAGTAAGACTCCCTAATCGGGAGATAAGCGACCGTAGGTCGCTTATCTCCACAAATAAGGCAAAAATGTGTTTTTCCTAAATCTTCCTGATCCATGTTGATGACATGAGTGTAGACATGCTGTGTAGTGATTTTCGTGATTTTAGGGCAAAATCTGTAGGAGTTACGGCATTTTATGTGAGCTGCAGTGGAGGGGGTCCTCCACTGGGGGCGCCACCACTTTTGCATCCGTTCTGGAGCACCAGGAGTGGGTGGTCCCCAGGAATTCCCCGTGAGCAGCCCCGTTGGGGTGGTCATTTTTGCACATGTGGTCATTTTTTACACCTGGGGGTCCCCCAGGGACCGGGGGGTCCCTGGAGCTGCGGGGGTCCTTGGAGGTTGTAGTTTGGCAGGTAAGGAGTGTGTGTGCAAAATGTGGCATGGATGGGGGCAACGGTTGTGTAGATAGGAGCAGGGCAAAATTACACCTGGGGGTCCCCCAGGGAGCTGGGGGTCCCTGGAGCTGCGGGGGTCCTTGGAGGTTGTAGTTTGGCGGGTAAGGAGTGTGTGTGCAAAATTTGGCGTGGATGGGGGCAACGGTTGTGGAGATATGAGCAGGGCAAAAGTGTGACGTGTGACTGACTCACTCACTGACTCACTGACTCACTCACGGACAGCCTGTGGAGGTTTTCATAGTATTGTGTTTACCGCTGAGATGTCAGTCTGTATAAATGCAATGATTTGAGAACCTAAGTGCAGCTGAATAGTTAACACTGAATAATTAATAGTTTGTGAATGTCATGACATTCTCTAGTATCAATAACATGTGTATGATAACCCACTTACACATGGTTTTATTTAACTGTCTGCAATCAAAGGCTAAAGCAAGCATTGGGATTGTAACCACATGTGATTATGGCCATGCATGCACTTGGACATTTCTCCTTTCAATATGACGTTTCTTACTCTTTTGGTCTCGCCGCTTAACGCATGTCTTGCACTGATCTTAAAGGGAATGGCAGCTGATACTCTCTCCGATTGGTTTGATTAAAGTAACACCCAACACCCATGACTCATGATTCAGGTCCGTTTTACCGTGAACCGCTTTGATGCAGTGTGCAGAATTCCGCACCCACAATAGCAAAATGGCATTGGTCACACCTCCACGAGACCTGGCGTTAATTAAGACATCCATAATACAGTTGTTTGAATCCTCTGTATCTTGACCAAGCATTTGCCACAAACCACAGCTAAAGGGTTTTCCTGCCTGTATGAAGCCAGGGTGCCAGCCTGCTACACTACGTTTCGTGGATCTGTTTTATCATTTTGCTTCTCAGACTCGTATATCAGTTTTGACGGAGGCGATGTTGTTGCTGATTGGATGTTGTTCCAACAAATCAGAGTAGATTAGGGTAGCTACTAGTGTTGTAGTACTCGAGTCAATGACTCGTCTCGAGTCAGGACTCGAGTCCAAATTTTCACTGACTCGGTCTCGTCTCGGTCTCGCCCTTAATTTGACTTGGACTCGTCTCGGTCTCGGTCTAATTTGACTTGGACTCGCCCCCCACCGAGTCCACTCGAGTCAAGTCACTACAATGCAATGGAATAAATGTTATATCCATATGAGGAGCGCATTCACGTTAACATTAAGAGAGCAGCCTTGTTAAGTAACAGAGCATTCTGACGCGCATCTGATAGGCACACAGTAGCATGCACACACACACACACACACACACACACACACGCACACACACACACACACACACACACACACACACACACACACACACACACACACACAGCAAGCATCTAATCTTCCCAGAAGTTATTTTTTTCGCCAAACAGACAACAGCACAACAGTCCACTTTCCTCTTACCTGCAGGATATCCTTGTGTCCCCAAATAAATAAGTCCTAACAGCTTCCAAACACAAGCCTTTGTGATCATGTGTAGTTTAATCCACCTGCACAGCTGGATTAAGAATTTTGTCTTTTTGTATTTCCAGGTGTAGTCTATTACTCGTTAAGCAAGCCTCGTCCGAAAGTTTTAAAGTGCACTGATCAACAGAGAGAAGTGTAACATTGTAAGTCCCTGTAGAGAGGTTAAAACGAATCAAAACAACTTGAAGCAGTGACATGGGGTATTGTTTTGCCTTGTATATACTTGAAAGGCATCAGACTAATGACATAGGGTAGCCTACATTTCTCACCTTAAACAATGAAATGCAGACAGGCACGTACTACTGCTATGTGTTTGAATGGGAAAACCTTATTTATTTATTTTAGCTTTTAGTCAAAATAAAATATTAAGATAAGAGTTTGTTTGAAAAACGTTTTGCAAAAATCATGCATGCTCTATTTCAATGCAACTATAACAGCAATGTTTAAAAATGTTATAGATTACAGTAGTAGACATAATTATTTTTTAAATAATATTATTTTTGTTATCACTTGGCCTTTTGGTGCATGGGCATCAATATTATATCCATATCATGATATTAGACTGGATAGTCCTAATTATCGTCTGTGATTTGGGATATTGTACTGCAGTATATGCCAAGTCTTATTTGTACACTAAAGTACTTGTTCTCTGCCTGGGAGAAAATGTAATTGTAGCAACTCAAATGTCTAGTTCTTAGACAGAAAATTGGTATGGGAAAAAAACTACCTCTCCAAAAAACTCCCTCAAACCTAAACCACAGCATTGACAGCAACCAAAGGTAATTTGGGGAGACCTATTGATTTAATTTGAAGACAAGCCATTAATTTGAAAGGTATTGGTAGGAAACACCAGACAGGTGAATGCACATGAACGGGGGGTTCTTGCAGTGTGTGTGTGTGTGTGTGTGTGTGTGTGTGTGTGTGTGTGTGTGTGTGTGTGTGTGTGTCCGGAAAAAAAAAGATATAAATATTGTTTTCTGCAGCCTACCTATCAAAAAAAAAAAAGAAAAAAAAAACTGGACTCGGCTCGGTCTCGCCTACCATTGGTCTCGGACTCGACTCGGACTTGCCTCCCATTGGTCTCGGACTCGACTCGGACTCGACCCCCTCCCAGGGGCTCTTGACTCGGACTCGACTCGGACTCGAACCCCATATGACTTGGACTTGACTTGGACTCGCTTTAGGTGGACTCGACTACAACACTAGTAGCTACGTCATCAGCCAGCCAATACACACTGGTGTATTTGTCCCACCCCCACCACAGACCAATAAGAAGCCACGTTTGGATTCCACTCGCATGTCTCACCTCCCCCTGGAGAAAGGAAGCTGTCCAGACTAAGAAGCCAAGTGACAAAATAAATCCATGGAGCGTACCACAAACTGCACAAGTAAAGGAGTTTTAACCTGTATGAGTCCTCAAGTGTAGCTCTGCGTGTGTAAGTGAAACACACGCTTGCGTGGACGTGAATGTTTGACAAAGGGGACCGGGCCCGCGGGCGGGCCGAGAACTGATAACAGGTGTTTTAACCTGTATGAGTCCTCAAGTGTACTTTTAGAATATTACTTCGACTAAAGGCTTTACCACAAACGGTGCAAGTAAAGGGTTTTTCCCCTGTATGAGTCCTCATGTGTGTTTTTAAATGACTACTTTGACTGTAGCCTGTACCACAAACTGTACAAGTAAAGGGTTTTTCCCCTGTGTGAGTCCTCATGTGTGTTTTTAAATGATCACTTTTGCTGTAGCCTGTACCACAAACTGTACACGTAAAGGGTTTTTCCCGTGTGAGTCATCATGTGTGTTTTTAAATGAACACTTTGACCAAAGCCTTTACCACAAACAGTACAAGTAAAGGGTTTTTCCCCTGTATGAGTCCTCATGTGTACTTTTAAATCACCACTTTGACCACAGCCTTTACCACAAACTGTACAAGTAAAGGGTTTTTCCCCTGTATGAGTCATCATGTGTACTTTTAACTCACCACTTTGACCACAGCCTTTACCACAAACTGTACAAGTAAAGGGTTTTTCCCCTGTATGAACAACTGTGTGCCTCTTCAGATTATTCTTGCGATTAAACATTTTGCCACACTCTGTACAACTAAAACCTTTCTTCCCAGTGTGGCTGTTCTTGGAGTGAGTTTGTTTTGACGATGGCAGGTCCTGGGACAGCTTGTGGCTTACAGACAATGTTTGTCCTTCCACATGTTGTGTCTTGTGTGAATCCAATGTGTTAACCACCGACTGACCTTCCCTGGTCTCCTCCCACTCATCACGGTCTTCAGAGACGTCAGATTGAGAACAGTGTGGAGAGAGGAGCTGGTCACCACTAGTTGGTTGTGATGTTCCACAGTCCTCTACATCAGCTTGTGTTTTCATGTGTTCAGTTGAGGTGCTGGCTACAGGCTCTGTCTCTCTGTTTTCATCATCACCTTCACTTTTCACTGCTAGTAATGTCAACGTTGATCCATCAGCCTCCTCTTGTAGAAGCTCCTCCTGCTCCTCTTTAATCTGTGGAGGTTGTGGTTCCTCCAGACTGGGACTCCTCTCCTGATGTTCAGGGAAAAGCTCCTCTTTAAACACAGGGAGGGAAACAAAGTCTAGGGGGGGAATAAAAAGATAAAACATTGAAGGTTTGAACTTTACATTATTTCATGCAGTGTTTTGGTAGTTGGAAAAACATCAGCTGTAAAAACGTTTTTCCACTTCCAAACCATGAGTCTATTATCACCCATAAAAAAAAATAAAAAAGCCATTTGCAAACATTCTAATTTACCAACACATGCTTGGAGCATATTCCAGTTTGGATGTGTGTGCTCTTCTAAGTGTTGGTTGATAAGAGGATAACCTTACAATGAGAGATAGAGAGAGAGAGAGAGAGAGAGAGAGAGAGAGAGAGAGAGAGAGCATGAAACGTACTGATGTCCAGGTGGTTTTCAGGTTCCTGTTTAACAGAAAGACTCCAACTCATCTTCACCTTCACCTCTGCACACTGGTCTGCAATGAAGGAATAAAATAAGGACTTTATTAAGATATGGAATTTGATATGACATGAGTAAGGACTTACCACCTTGCTCTCTAATTTACCCATCCTTGCATATTTATATGAGAAAGTGGGTTGGCCATATCTCGCAGTCAATAGAGAGCAACATTGTATTGTATTTCTTTATAAAGGCCTTTTTTGTTAAGCTTCCGTGGTAAATGTATATAGCACCTTTATCTAAGGCGCTTTACATAGATTGTGCATTGCATTCACCCATACACACACAGATGGGGGAGGAAACCAACTTGCTCATCGGGAGCAGATAGGGGTTCAGCGTCGAGAGGCAGTTCCATGTGCATCACAGGACAAGGACAAGGACGCCGTCGTTAGAAGTTGTAAACCAGGGGGCCAGAATAGTGAATAATGTTTGGGAGTGAACTGTCACTCAAAATGCCTCTGGCCAATCACAGTGTGTCTTTTCCGGGACCTTCCTGACGGCTGCTATCATTAGTGTGGTTGCCCAACAGGGCAACACATTATAGTCCTGGGGAAACTTTATTTACTAACTAGGGTAGCTTTTCCACTGCCATTGGAAATTGATTGAATTAATGGGAATGGGAATCAATAGGGAATCAATGGGAGTGGGAATAGAATAGAATAGAATAGAATAGAATAGAATAGAACTTTATTGTCACATCACATGAATTACACGTAAAACAGTGGGTGAAAAATATTGCAGTGCAGCTTAAAACAACAGCATTTAAAAGTGATAAAGTGCAAAATCTCGAGGAACGTTAATTTAAAATATAAAGATAAAAACTAAAATATACAGTAAACCATAATCAAGTCCAGTGTGCCCAAAGAATAAAACCAGTCCTTCACTACTGCTTATTTAGCAGTCTCACTACTGTGGGGAAAAAACTATTGAGCATCCTGTTGGTGGTGCTAGGGATGCTTTTGTATAGTTTTCCGGGATGAGGGTTTCTACTGGCATTGAATATGCTATGGCTGGGGTGGTAAATGTCTTTTAGAATCCCTTTCGCTTTGGCTGCACAGCGTTTCTCAAACAGCCCTTGCAGGGATGGAAGTTCGCCACCTATAATGCGCTGGGCTGTTCTCACCACCCTTCCCTCTGCAGAGCAGCCCCGTCCAGTACAGTGCAACTGCCATACCAGGCAGTGCAGCAGTACTGCTTTGGGACCGGGACAATGGTGGACATCTTAAAGCTGTCAGGGACCACTCCCTGGGAAAGGGAGAGGTTAAAGATGTCCGTGTAAACGTCCGCTAGCTGGTCCGCACACGACTTGAGGACCCGGCCTGGTATGTTGTCCGGGCCCGAAGCCTTGCGGATATTCAGCCCTTTAAATGCCCTCCGCACGTCATGGACAGAGATGGTCAGCGGGCAGGTGACTTGGGACGGGGACGGTGCAGGTTGTGCAGTGTCTGTAGCCTCCAGCTCGAACCTGGTGAAAAAAGTGTTCAGCTCGTTGGGAAGGGAGGCAGGGGGATTCTCGGTGTGCTTAGTTCCACCCTTGTATTTTGTGATGTTCTGTAGACCTTGCCACGTGCTCCTTACATCACCGCTGTTAAATTGGTCCTCCAGTTTTGCCCCATACTCCTTCTTGGCCTTTCTGATGGTCCTCTGGAGGTCAGCCCGGGTGGTTCCAATATCTCCAGCCTTAAAAGCTGCGTTACGAGCCTGAAGTGCCACATGGACCTCGCTGTTCAGCCAGGGGTGCTGGTTGGGGTACACTCGGATGAGCTTCCTCTGGACAGTGTCATTGATGCAGTCTAAGATGTGGCTGTTGACTGCATCTGTGTAGTCACTGACATTGTCCTCAGAGGCCCGCCTGTGCACCCCCCAGTCCGTGTGGTGGAGCCGGACCTGGAGTTCAGTGAGGGACTGCTCTGTCCAGACTCTGACTTCCCGTACTGTGACAGGTGTTTGCTTCAGCCTGTACCTGTAGGCGGGCAGCAGATGGATGGCCATGTGGTCTGACTTCCCAGTCTGAATAAGTAGGGAATCAATGGGAGTGGGAATCAATAGGGAATCAATTGGTCGAGCTTCATATGACAGTTAGCTTGCTGCAGAATAGTCACGTCAGCAACCACTTGCAATTTCCAATTGCATCTTTTCTAGTTCACTATCACGATAGTGGTACTAGTGCCCCTCACCAGCCTATTAGGCTCCATGCACAGCAGCCATTTATTAGAATGAAATTGGGCCTCTTTCTTACTTTATTCACAGGTGTTGCTAATGATAATAATGGAGGCTCAGTTCCATTCTGGTCAAACAGAGTCAGGGTGCAGATATTGTGCATGTTGGCTCACTGGAAACACTCTGCTGCACCAGTGGGCTTCAAGGTGTGGTCCAGGGACCCTGGTTCCTTGAGGGGGTTCCAAATGGCCCCTTACGGGTGTCTAAGTCTGGGAGCTTACAAATGGAACCAATTCAACCTGTACGGGTCCATTTGGTTCCATTTGTACACTCTCATAATAATAATAATAATTGTCATAAGAATTAAGGGTAACTGGAACGCTCATCCCAAAACACACTCTGCCCGTTCTGAGGTCGCCGGCATTTGACACGGGTCAAGTGTTTTGGGCTTGAATTCTTGTATTCAATAAAACACTACACACCTATCCTGTACAACTTTACTACAGTTTGTAAAGTAAATAAAACAGTACATACCTATCCTGCACAACTTTACTACAGGTTGCATCGTTGCATCAAACAGTCCATGTCCCTTGTCCATCTCTCTCGCTGTTCCTCTGACAACGTTGAATATGTTTGGGAGGCCATCTCTCTAGACTCTGTAGACCTCTCCCTGTGGTGCTCTGTGGAAATCACCAGTAGGAAGAACCTCTGTTATCATTCAGCAACCGTATATTATACCATGATTTAATCGAATCAAACTATAGACGTTTAGCATGTTTTGTTCAGTTGAAAGGATCAGTCACTACTTGTTCTAAGAGCTAAATTAATTGTCCTCATCCTGATGTAAACACCAAGTAAAATAAAATACAAATGTAATCCTGGGAAAAAAAGATAGAAGACAAAACAATCTACAAGCTCAACATGTGGGACATTGTGAACTTCCAGATTGGCTATTTTCGCTACTATAGGTCAAGAGTTCGGGTCAATACGGAGTGCTCACACCTCTGTCACAACGCCAATCCAACTGATATAATGCCCATACATATCTGTCAGTCTTGTCCCTTTCATGACCATATCTGGACAGCCCATATGGGCATGCCTCCTTTTTTGCCCATATATGGAGCTGACCTTGTCCTTATAGGTTTATGGCTGAGTCATGGTGACGTGAGAGCTTGTAGATCTGCTCCTCTTCAAAGCAATGCGATCAGTGTTTCCAAATTTTGCAACAGAAAAAAGCGACCAGGTCTATAAAAACAAGCCCAAGAGGAGCAACTATAGGCCGAATGAGCACTTCAAGCGCCGGCTATTTCAAAATAGCCAATCTACAAGCTGGGCCGGCGGTGCTTGTGCGTCTATTTGATGACCACTGATGCTACAATTCTCTTCCGGCCCGCAGAAGTACCATTAAATGGTAAATAGTGCATGTATATAGTGACTTTATCCAAGGCGCTTTACAGAGATTCACCCATTCACACAAATGCATACACCGATGGCAGAGGAAACCATGCAAGGCACCAGCCTGCTCATCAGGAGCAACTAGCCGCAAATTGCAACACTATTTTTTTTTTTAATCGGATGAATTTAGGGTTGCAATACCTCCCATAGGCAGCCAATGCATCAAAACAGTTTTTTGCTATCTGATTGTATTAAACTACGTCAAACTCACCAATATTGAGGCTCTATGGAAAGCTTGGAATTTACTGAAAGAAGCTGGATATCCCATTGTCTAGGTTCTAGACATCAACGGGACATGACCTCCCCCCCACCCCCAGTGCCCCCCTACCCCCAATACAGACGGATGTGGACTCACACACAGGGGAAACCCCCTCCCCCAGCCCTGATAATGGCTATTTGAACACCTCAGACATGAAAGGTACTTTTGTGAAAAGAGGACTGAAAATGCTTCATCTCAACGTCAACAGTTTGAAACCCAAACTGGAACAAATCAAAGCTATGTTTCTTGATGGTAAGGTACAAATTTTAACCTTCTCAGAGACTAAACTTGATGACTCATTCTCAGATACCAGCACTGAAATAGCCAATTACACTGTCATTAGGAATGATAGGAACAGGAAGGGAGGCGGTGTTTGCATGTATATTCACAATGATTTAAATTTTATCATTCGCTCTGACCTACACCACAGCTCTCTTGAAACTGTATGGGTCGAGATAATTTTTGAACATGCTAAAAATATACTAATATGCGCAGTCTATAGACCCCCTGACCAGAATGACTTCTTTGAGCTGTTTGCTGAGAGCTTAGCAAAGGTGGACGGTATTGAGTATTACGCTTTGGGCGACTGGAATGTCGATGTTTTGCGTAAAGAAACACCCATGTTCAAGTCCTTTAATGGGTTATGTAATCAATATGGTCTCACTCAGCTCGTTACCGTACCTACCAGGGTGACGGAGCACTCCCAAACCCTCATAGATCTCATTGTAACCACAGACAAATCCAAAGTCACCGCTAGCGGGGCTATTGTATGCAGTCTTAGTGATCATTACATGATCTACTGTACGCGTAAAATACACAAACCCAAGGCTAGTGGCCACAAAACAGTGGTAGCTAGAAGCCTCAAAAACTACTCCAGTGAGGCATTAAATCACACACTAGCGAATACTGACTTTTCTTCTGAACTGAATTGTACAAATGTCGAAGGAGCATGGTGTGGTTTTAAAACCAAATTGACCAATGCTCTAGACGACGTGGCCCCCTTGCAAACCACCAGGGTTAAAGCCCGCCAAGAGCCATGGTATAACTCAGATATTTCCGAATTAGCTAAACTCAGAGACAAAAAGTACGATGAAAAACGTAAGTGTTGCAAAAAGCTTAGGAAAAAATTCAACCCTGACCTCAATATCCAAATCAAACATCTTACTGCTCAGTGCAAGAAACTCAGAAACCAGACGATCGCCCTATGTAGATCCGCCCAAAAAGACTACATCGACACCAAAATCGACGAATACAAAAATAAACCACGAGACCTATGGAAGTTGCTTAACAACCAATTAGGCTTAAAATCTAAAAACATATGCCACAGCATAAACATCAAAACGGACGCCGCTCTCATTTCTGACAAATGTGAAGTGGCTACCCATCTTAACAAAACCTTTACCACCATGGCCCATTCACTGGTTGAAAGACTGGTCGCCCCATCTGTAAATTTTGTTAAGAAATACTACAATAAACTGGGTGTCAGAAAAGACAGTTTTAAACTTGCCACAGTGACAACTGATGAAGTGTTTAAAAAACTGAGCGCCCTACCTCAGCACAAGGCCACTTCTATTCTGATTGAGAAACTAAAAGCCATCGGTCTTGACAGCGCAGCAGTGAGTTGGATGCAGTCTTACCTGGTGGGGAGGGAACAGGTGGTGGAGATTAACGGTACCATGTCCCCCCCCTCCCAGTAAGCTGTGGTGTTCCTCAAGGTAGCATACTGGGGCCTCTGTTGTTCCTAATATACGTGAACGACATGGCATCTGCTTGTGACTGCAACCTGTTCCTGTTCGCGGATGACTCGGCTCTCCTAGTCTCGGGCAAGGACCACTTGCAGGTTGAGAAGACACTTAACTCTGAACTAAGTAAGATCTGCACATGGCTTAACGACAACAAATTATCAATTCACCTGGGAAAACGGAGTCCATCCTCTTTGGAACAAATCATAACCTCAAAAAGGTCGATAACGTCACAATCAAAGTGGGTGACAAGGTCATAACACGAAAAAACGAAATCTCTTACTTAGGATGTATCCTGGAAGCTAATCTTTCCAGTGAAAAGATGACTTCTAAAGTAATAAATAAAATCAACCAACAAACTCGTTTCCTACAGAGGATAGCCCCGATGGTCAATTTTAACACACTGAAGACCATAGCTGGTGTAATAATCCAGCCCCTCTTTGACTACGGAGTCCACGTATGGTATCGTGACGCCCCACAAGCCCTGAAAACTAAACTCCAAACAGCCCAAAATAAACTAATTAGGGTCCTGCTTAGCCTTCCCTATCAGACTCACCTCACCGCTACTCACCAGTTAAGAGTGGGGTGGCTCAGAGTAGATGACAGAGTACAGCAGCTTGCAATGGGCCTGGTGTACAAGATACACTACACCACTATGATACCCAAGTACCTGTCAAAATACTTTATAAACATTAAGGATGTCCATAATTACAACACCAGAGGCAGCGCCACAGATCACTTTCAACCCAGAGTCAAAACCAACAAAGGGTCAAACTCTTTTTTTCTGCTATACCACCAAAATGTGGAAAGCCTTACCGAAGGCCATAAAGGAGTGTGGATCACTTGCATCCTTTAAAATTGCCCTGAAAAACCACTTACAGGCAGCAGCCGTTCGCAACTGGTAATAATGAACCTAGCCCAACCCTACCCTCCCCTGCCCCTTCTTTGTATATACTGTTTGTTTAAGAATTACTGTCTTCTTTTTTGTTTTTCTTTACATATCTACTGCATAGTACTGTGTTCTATCTGTCTGTCATTCAATGTTATATGAGATACTTCAATGGTTTCCAGTGGAAATAAGCTTAGTCTTTTCATGGATCTCCTTTTAGTAGACCTTGTACCAGTGAACTGTACCGTCATGAAACTGTACCTTTTCCTATGCAAACTTCTAATAAAGTCTTCAATCAATCAATCAAAACTCTTTCTATCTGCAAAGAGTTTGTTTCAGAAAAATCCATCGTAAACATGTTATGATTCATTTTCTGTCAAGAAATCCGAGCAGACATGGTTTATTTTCAAAGTGTTGAACTTCGGAAGCGCTCGTCTTCCATAACGCAACGTCCCGCTGCCTCCAGCATTATGTGACATTTAGAACCAGGTGGTACACAGGACCGCTGAGCGATTTTCCATGAGCGCTTCCAAACTCCAGGACTTAAAGGTGATACACCGTGAAATTTAACTTTTCCTATTTTAAAACCTTTTTTTGGGGTCCCACTAGCACCTTCTATCCTCACAAAGTCCCATTTCAGACCGATGTGTCTTTCTCTGGTTTTGAGAAGGTGAAGGTTAAAAGTATCCCACGGGTTCTCAAAACAGGCTGTTCAGATTTGCTGCCGATTGTGACGTCATCTGCCGATTGTGACGTCATCACAAAAAAAAAAAGTTTTTTTTTTTTTTTTTTTTCTCAAAAAAAAGTTTTTTTTTTCAAAAAAAATAATTTTCAAAAGGATTTTTGGGGGGTGGCGCAGTTCAGGCCAAAGGTGGTACTGCAGCTGAAATGCTCTGAGATCCATTCAAAAATGAGAGAGGCTCTCTATTCAGGAGTGGTAATTTAGCCTCAAACCTTTTGAAAAACGTTTTTGGGACATAAACAATATGACATAAATACTTTTTAAATGCATGGTGTATCACCTTTAAAAGAATAAAATCTCCTGAACCAAATGTATTGATAGAAACTGGCTCATAACATGTCTATGATGGATTTTTCTGAAACAAACACTTTAGAGATAGAAAGAGTAAATTCCAAGCTTTCCATAGAGCCTCAATATTGGTGAGTTTGATGTAGTTTAATACAATCAGATTGCAAAAAACTGTTTTGATGCATTGGCTGCCTATGGGAGGTATTGCAACCCTAGATTCATCCGATTATTAAAAAAATCTAGTGTTGCAATTTGCGGCTAAGGAGCAACTAGGGCATACATGGGCAACTGGCGGCCCGGGGGCCACATGCGGCCCCCACCTTCACTTAATGCGGCCCGCTGGTTAATACTGGAATACCGATATAATATTGATTTCAGCTGTTACAATTCCAAACATGACCTGCTTTAATTCTGTCTATATTAGCTTAATGACTAGTATAGTAGTATTAAAATGTATTTCTTTTATGTCCAATGTAGGTATTTGTATTTAGGTTCATGAAGATTGAGTATATAACTAAAGATTGAGTATATAACTAAATGCGTTGGAAATTAAATCAAAATGTTACATTTCAGGATTCCAATACAAAAATAACAACAAACAATTCAGTATTCAAATTCAAAAGAAGCAAAAATAGCCGATCTACAAGCTCAAAACGCATCGCAGCGCGATGCGTTTTGAGCTTGTAGACAGGGCCAGATTAACCCTGTGTGGTGCCCCAGGGCGACCAAGTTCAAGTGCCCCCCACGCCGGGTCGGCCACGGTCTCGCGGGCCAAGGCCACCTCATTCACGGCTGCGGCGCCGGTGGCTGCGCCGCTGGTGGAATCGCATATTGCTTTAAGCCGTGCTTTTTTCTGCTGTTTTTTGTCTTTTGCACAACCGCTTAACTGTTTCCTCCTTCCCAAGTTGAATTGTTGTTTACACTAAAATGCTGCCAAAATAGCTGGGCATTGTGGGCACAGGTCAGGATACAGGAAGCATGGGAGCACACATTTGGGAGGGGAGGGGCACATGCAGGTGACAGGTCATGTCCGTGAATGAATGGCTGAATCATGTGAATGCACAGACTCAGTGTGGGAATGAGTGAGAACTAGGCTACTTTTCTTTACATTATAGGCCTACACACATATATAAAAAGTACTATAAATATTTACATTGTACCACAACCTGTAGAGTTTTTTTTTTTTCACCACATGATGAAGAATGATTTTTTCAACCTTAAAATGGACACAACATGTTTGAACAATATGCTTTGAATATGCCACAAGACCCTGGACCCAAACCAAGCCATTTTCATCTTCTAAGTGTTCCCCCAGCAGCCAAAACAACCCCATTCTGCCACATTTTAAATAGACGTTTTTTTTAGCCCACAAGCTAATCCAGGCTAACTGAGAAATTATATCACAGATTCATCAAAAATGGAGCAAATGCTCTAATTCCAAGGTCGAGTTGCTGTCTAACCCTTGCCAACATGACCATGACAACTTTGGCATTTTTAAACCACTGATTGATTTTATATGATTTTATATGGGGTCTCAGTGAGGTCAAAGAGCTAAGCAGCAGACCATATCACCATAATAAATATATGAACAATTATTTCTCAAATGATCTCATCACAACCTCGGGTTCTTATCTAAGCCTTTCCAACTGGTAAATGTAAACTTTGGTGTGTTTGATTAAGATGTATTTCTGTGAAGCCTCCTCCTCCTCCTGCTAATGTAGGCTATGGGGCTCCACATACAGCGGCCAGTGGCAGATACATTATGCAAGCTTAATAAATAAAACATGTACCTGATGCTCCCCTGATCCATTTCGAGTTGTTATTTAACCCTCAGCTTAAAAAAAAAAAAAAAAAAAAAAAAAAAAAATCTTCAAAAAATATTTTTTTTTTCCCAAAATATTTTTGTGCCCCATTGGCATGTGTGCCCCAGGGCACATAATAATAATAATAATAATAAAACTTTATTTGTATAGCACCTTTCATGACATGAAATGCAGCTCAAAGTGCTTTACAGAGCATAAAATGAAGCACACGTGCTTAACAGAGAAAAGGTAAAATAGAAATAAAAAATACATAAAAAAAAGAGATAAGTAAAATGATTACAATAAAGCAAGAAAAAATAAAAGCATAGAACATTGAAGAACAATTTCAGAGCCGTGCGGACGTCAATAGCAGCACAGGGATTAAAAAATTTAGCTAAAAGCAAGAGTAAAGAAATAGGTCTTGAGCTGTGCTTTAAAGCTATCCACCGAGGCTGCCTGTCTTAGGTGTAGTGGTAGTTTATTCCAAGCTGTCGGTCCATAGAAGCAGAAAGCTGCTTCACCATATTTTTTATATGTCATTGTTGGCACCTCAAGTAGGTCTGCACTAGAGGACCTGAGTGGGCGGGTTGGAACATATCTATGCAGGCAGTTATAGAGGTACGAAGGTGCCAGACCATTTAGAGCTTTATAAACAAGTAAAAGAATTTTAAAATCAATCCTAAAAACAACCGGGAGCCAGTGTAGCGACGCTAAAACTGGAGTAATATGTTCTCTTATCTTAGTTTTTGTTAAAACTCTGGCTGCTGCATTTTGAACAAGTTGTAATCTGTCAGTTGTTTTCTTTGGCAGACCAGAGAGAAGTGCGTTGCAGTAATCAAGCCGAGAGAAAACAAAAGCGTGGATCAGCGTTTTTGCATCGTTCAGCGACAGATAGGCTCTAATTCGCGCAATATTTCTAAGGTGAAAGAAGGCAATCTTCGTGACATGATTAATGTGTGTATTAAAATTTTATTCAGCATCAATGATCACCCGCAGGTTCTTAACAGAGGTGTTACTTACTTTAGCCAGGTTACCAAGTCTATTTATTATTGATTCTCTCTGGGCAGTAGAACCTATTATGAGAACTTCTGTCTTGTCCTCATTTAGCTTGAGAAAGTTCTCACTCATCCAGCATTTTATGCTGGACACGCACGTCAGCAATGGGTCTAGAGCACAGGGGTCGTCCGTAGCCACCGAAAGGTACAACTGGGTGTCATCAGCATAGAAATGGAAATTCACACCGTGAGCGGAAATAAGTTCTCCCAGCGGCAGTATATAGAGGGAGAATAATAAAGGACCAAGAATCGAGCCCTGTGGAATACCAGAGCAGATGTTGTGTTTGTTTGACTCGAAGTCAGCTAGATTAACAGAGTAGCTTCTGCCTGTCAGATAAGAGCAAAACCAGGACAGAGCTGTCCCTGACAGTCCTACCCAGTGTTCGAGACGTTGTATTAGAATTGTATGGTCAATTGTGTCAAAAGCCGCCGATTGGTCCAACATGCCCTACGAGGCCTATGGTTAATCCGGCCCTGCTTGTAGATCTGCTATTTTTTGCTTCTTTTATATGAGATACTAGAAAGTGACAAAGTAGGACGTGAGCAATATGCAATGTGGCCCTCTGGAGTGAAGATGGAAATATAGTGGCCCTCGTCATCATCAAAGTTGCCCACCCCTGAACTAGGGGTTCAGAGTCTTGCTCAAGGACTCTTTGACACCAACTCTGAGGGAGCCTGGGATCGAACTGGGAACCCTTTGAGAACCCTCTGTGTTTTGATGACGGTTTATCTACCCCTGAGCCGCTGCCACCCCTTATCTTTCGTATTGTTCAATACAGACATACCTGCAGTGTGTAGTCTGGTGTTGTGTGTGTAACAGACATACCTGCAGTGTGTAGTGTGGTGTTGTGTGTAACAGACATTGTAGCTGCCAGTATAATGGTTTATTTCTTATTTTGGTTATCTATTTTGTATTTGGTTCTTTATGTTCACATACCCATGTTTATGCCCATATCAAATGTATAAGTTATAAGAAGCATTTATTTGTACCGGAAATGGTTATGCATGGAACCCCTTATATAGTCTAGCTGGGACTCGAACCCGTTAGTGGTTGCACTTCCCCCCACTTGAAGTGGCGATGTGGGAGGAAGGTACGTTTGTCCTTGATCATTGAAGTGAATATTCAACATTATATGGGTTTGAACGTATGGTTAATGAAATGACTTTTATTGCAGTTGTGTTGCTGTATTGAGTCTGTCCCTGGGCATCATGTTACGCCATTCCCCTTCTAAAGTCAATGCAGCCAGCAAGGTATATTGTTTGTTTGTTTTGCATTTTGCTTGGTTTCATTGTTTGTTTTGTACAATTGTTTTGTTTCTGTTTATTAATGCAAGCATTTGTTGTTTTATGCTTTATTTATTAGTTCGACGGTTTGGATTGTTTAAGCAGTGAGAGCGCTTGAATAAAACGATCACTTATCAGAACTACGGTGTCGTTCATGACTGGAGGGAGTGACAGACATACCTCTGCCGTGTGTAGTGTAGTGTGGTGTAACAGACATACCTGCAGTGTGTAGTGTGGTGGTGTGTGTGTAACAGACATACCTGCAGTGTGTAGTGTGGTGGTGTGTGTGTAACAGACATACCTGCAGTGTGTAGTTGGGTGTTGTGTGTGTAACAGACATGTGTACAGACATACCATTTTCAACACTACCCTAGACGAAGTGGCTCCTTTGCGTAGGGTAAGGGTTAAAGCCCGCTCACAGCCATGGTGGAATTCGGAAATCTGTGAATCAATGAAACTCAGAGACAAAAAATACTCTGAGAAACGCAAATATAATCACAAACTCAAAAAAGGCCCCAATAAACACCTTGAAGCCAAATTAGAAATAGTCCGTTTAGAGGCTAATAAACTGAGAAATCGGACAACCTCCTTAATCCTTTCTACCAAAAAAAACTACTTGGATGAGAAAGTTGAGGAAAACATCCACAAACCACGAGACCTATGGAAGCTATTTAAAACCCAGCTAGGCTGTGGTGCTAAACTCAGATCCATAGCCAGCAACATATCCATCCAAACTCCCATAACCCTCCTCACTGATAGTCTTGATGTAGCCAAAAATCTCAACATCTACTTCACCTCCATGGCCAAAAATCTGGTCAATAAACTGCCCGCTCCATCTGGGCTGTTTGGTGTTGGGCACATCTTGAAATTCTACAGGAACCTTGGGGTATGCAAAGACAACTTTAAACTTGCCACGGTGACAACTGATGAAGTGTTTAAAAAACTGCGCACCCTACCTCAATTCAAGGCCGCTGGCCATGATAAAATCGCCCCCAAATTTCTCATAGACTCAGCTGCCACCATTGCCCCAATCATTACCCATATTATTAATCTATCTATCAAGCAGGGTTATGTCCCCCAGGACTTCAAATTAGCCAAGGTAACCCCCCTGCACAAAAAAGGCAGTAAACTTGACCCAGGCAACTACAGGCCAATCTCAATCCTTAATTCCATCTCTAAGGTAATGGAAAAAAATGTCTATGAACAGGTGGCTAAATATCTTGAAGAGAATAAACTGATCTACGAGTTCCAGTCTGGCTTCAGAGAGTCCCATTCCACAGATACATGCCTCATCTATTTGAATGATTACATCAAACGTGAAATTCACGATGGCAAATATTGCGGCATGGTCATGCTGGACCTCCAGAAGGCATTTGACACCGTCGATCATTCTATTCTGATTGAAAAACTCAAAGCTATTGGTCTTGATAGCACAGCAGTGAGATGGATGCACTCTTACTTGGTGGGGAGGGAACAGATGGTGGAAGTCAACGGAACCCTGTCCCCCCCCCTCCCAGTAAACTGTGGAGTACCTCAAGGGAGTATACTAGGACCACTGTTGTTCTTAATATACGTAAACGACATGTCATCTGCTTGTGACTGCAATCTGTTTCTATTCGCGGATGACTCGGCTCTCCTAGTCTCAGGCAGAGACATATTGCAGGTTGAAAAGGCCCTTAACTGTGAACTTAACAAGATCTGCACCTGGCTCAATGACAACAGACTCTCAATTCACCTAGGCAAAACTGAATGTATCCTCTTTGGATCTAGTCAGAAACTTAGCCTAGTTGAGAACTTTACAATTAAAGTTGGTGACACTGTGATAGAAAGAAAAAAACACATCTGCTACCTGGGTTGCATCCTGGAGGCTAACCTTTCCAGTGAAAAAATGACCACCAAGGTAATCAATAAAGTCAATCAACGAATTCGCTTCTTGCAAAGAGTTGCCCCGCTGATCAATAATAAATCCCGAAAGACACTAGGAGGTGCTCTTATTGGGCCCCTCATTGATTACGGAGTCCTTCTCTGGTATCGCGACGCCCCAGCTGCCTTAAAGCTAAAGCTCCAAACAGCCCAAAACAAACTAATTAGGGTTGTGCTTGGTATTCCTCCTCTGACCCACCTTACCGAGCATCACCACGAAAGCATGGGGTGGCTCAAAGTAGCTGACAGAGTACAGCATCTTGCAATACACTAACACGGAGCTTTGTCATCAGCGCGTCATAGCTGGGGGCGGAGTCAAGCGTGGGGGAAACAGACCACCAACCCCCATTAGTAGAATGGGTATTTCATGTTTTTCAAATCCGATTTTTTAATAGTATAGCAATGTTTTAATTAATTGCAATGTCTTACATTGATGCCTTGGTTGCCAATGGACAAAAAATTATGCATTTAAAATTAAACAGCATTGGGATTAAATATTGTCTTATATTATTAAGGACTGGTCGCATCATCAAAGACCATGGGTTATCTGATATATCCGTCTGGTATTAGACACCGTTACATTTTCTATATGATAAATTAATCTTTATCATATCAAAAATCGAAAACCATTAATTAATCAATGATGGTTATAGAGCACATTAATTGAATTCCAGTAGTCTACACTACAGCCATCAACAGCTTGTTATCATGCAAGGATTTACACACTGACACAACGCAACACAACACAATCCTATCCTAGTTTCAAACCTGCAGAAAATACTTTTAAACTGGCGTCGATCCTGCCATATATTCAAAGATCACGGGTGCTTTATATTGTGCAACTTTGACGCATGCATGGGGGATAATCTGAGTCTGATTATAAACCACTTAATTATATCGATTCCTTACTGCCAATGGACAAAAAAACTCTCTGCATTAGCATCGGGATTAATTATCAACTGGTCGGATCAATGCCATGGTTATCTGACTGATTTAATCGCCTGGTAAGAGACACACTTTCACATTTCCATGAACATGATCAATTACACTTATAGTCCGTAGGATAATGACCAGATTTTAGGTGAATCGTTCACTTTTTCATACAAGCGTGAAAATTGGTACACTTGTACAATTTGGGGCCCTGAACATTTTCAGATATGGAGCCATCACAAAAACGCCCCCTGGTGGCGATGGCGGCCATTTTACTTTCCGCCATTACCAATTAATGTATTTTACATCATAACTCCTGAACTAAACACGATAATACCGAATATATGAGGTCTAGACCTATGTTTTGATGGTCAAGGATTCCATTGATATCATGTACAACATCATAAACTGTTCAGGTGAATAGTTAATGGTCATTTCGGTGATGTTTTGAGGTAGTCTGCTGGTTTTGTTCGAACATTTTTCACTTTTTCATAAAAGTATGAAATTTGGTACACTTGTACAGTTTGGGACCCTGAACATTGTCAGATATGGAGCCATCGCAAAAACGCCCCCTGGTGGCCATGGCGGACATTTTAATATCCGCCATTACCAGATAATATATTTTGCGTCTTATCTCCTGAACCATACATGATAATACAGAATATGTGAGGTCTACACCTATGTTTTGATGGTCAATGATTCCATTGATAATGTGTACAACATCATAAACTGTCCAGCTGAATAGTCAATAGTCAATTCAGTGATGTGAGATGGAAATCAAAATATTTCGTGTCTGTTGCATACATGTTGTTTTAGAGTTTTAGCTTTGCCCCTGATAATACAGTGAGAGCAGAGCAATATTCAATATGACAATAACAAATTAGCTTTAAATAATGTATTATTATTATTATTATTATTACCCTTATTAAAGGTTTATTTAAAAGATGTTATTTCAGAAATAGTTGGTTTTGTTGTTGTTAGAACATTTTGGTTTCATTTTCTTTCTAATTGATTTCTTAAGCACATATATTTCATTTCATATTTTTCCTAGTATTGATTTCATGTTTCATGCATGTTTTTTTGTTTGACTGATTTATTGTTGTCGTTGTTGATGACAATGAATTTATTCTTCAATCTTCACTGTCTTCTTTACAGCCTCCTCCACATTGACACTATGCTGTGCACTATAAGGAGGCTTTTTTGCATTTATTTGCAGCCTTTCTTGCAGCCACAAGAGCTCAAGAGCTTGGCTTGCCTGTGTAAGAATTGACCACAATGGTCTCCAATTAAGTGGGTACGTCCAACCCCAGTCTGTTGGAGATGGTATATCTGGTGCCACCTCAAATGTTTGTCCCCAACAGTGTACTCCTTGGTACACTGTTCTTTTGAGGTGCTGCACCAGTGCATCCTTAGTTGGGGTATGCCCCATCACTCTTCCTTTTTTTGTGAATAATTCAAGATGAGCTTGATTGATGTCAAGTTGGCTGCTGGTGCGATCGTAGGCGAGAATTGTGTAGCGTTCCATAACGGAAATGACTTGCTCTGGAATTGGTTTTAAAGCCTTTGACAGAGCCATGAAGGCCTCTGTTGCCATGTCAAAGGCATTCCAGGTTTCCCATGCTTTCTTCTTTCCCCTGGTTGCAAATGCAGATACTGTGTCACAGCCAGCAAAGGCATGGAACACAGGAAGAGCCATGGATTTGTCAGGAGTGGACCCAGAGTTTTGGCAATCTCATGGGCAGGTATAGTGTCTGAAGTGGTTTTTTTTTACAGTCCCAAATGCCACCCAGCAAGCTTGGTCTTGAGTTATTCACAAAAAATGAAGAGGAGAGCAACTAAGCCCCCAACTAAGGATGCACTGGTGCAACAACTCAAAAGAGCAGTGTACCAAGGAGTACACTGTTGGGGACAAGCATTTGAGGTGGCACCAGAAATGCCATCTCCAACAGACTGGGGTTGGACAAACCCACTTGATTGGAGACCAGTGTGGTCAATTCTTCCACAGGCAAGCCAATCTCTCCTTCAGCTCTTAAGTTGTGGCTGCAAGAAAGGCTGGCAGGGATATTACAAATGCAAAAAAGAAGAAAAAAAAAAGAAAAAAAAAAATATATATATATATATATATATATATATATATATATATCCTAATAGTGCAAGGCATAGTGTCAATGTGGAGGAGGCTGTGAAGGAGACAGTGAAGATTGAAGAATAGATTCATCATCAGCATCATCATCATCATCATCATCATCAACAACGACAACAATCAATCAATCAATCAATCAATCAGTCAGTCAGTCAAACAAAAACATGCATGAAACTTGAAATCAATACTAGCGAAAAAAACATGAAATATATGTGCTTAAGAAATACATTTGAACAAGACAATGAAACCAAATGTATGCAACAGACGCAAAATATTGTGATTTCCTTCTCACATCACTGAATTGACTATTAAATATTCAGCTGGACAGTTTATGATGTTGTACACATTATCAATGGAATCATTGACCATCTGTAATCGGATTTCGGTGTAGAAATCTGAAATCACATATTCTGTATTATTATGTATGGTTCTGTAGATAAGACGCAAAATACATTATCTGGTAATGGCGGATATTAAAATGCCCACCATGGCCACCAGGGAGCTTTTTTGCGATGGCTCCATATCTGACAATGTTCAGGGTCCCAAACTATACAAGTGTACCAAGTTTCATACTTTTATTAAAAAGTGAAAAATGTTCGGACAAAACCAGCGGACTACCTCACAACATCACCGAATTGACCATTAACTATTCACCTGAACAGTTTATGATGTTGTACATGATATCAATGGAATCCTTGGCCATCAAAACATAGGTCTAGACATCATCTATTCTGTATTATCATTTTTTGTTTAGAAGTTATGATGCTAAATACATTAATTGGTAATGGTGAAAAGTAAAATGGCTACCATGGCCACCAGGGGGCGTTTTTGCGATGGCTCCATATCTGAAAATGTTCGGGGCCCCAAACTGTACAAGTGTACCAGGTTTCATACTTTTATGATAAAGTGAAAACAGTTTGGACAAACATTCGGACAAAACCATTGGACTACCTCACAACATCACCAAATTAATCATTAACTATTTTTCTGAACGGTTTATGATGTTGTACATGGTATTATTGTAGTCATTGACCATCAAAACATAGGTGTAGACATCATCTATTCTGTATTATCATGTTTGGTTCAGGAGTTATGATGCTAAATACATTAATTGGTAATGGTGGAAAGGAAAATGGATGCCATGGCCACCAGGGGGCGTTTTTGCGATGGCTCCATATCTGAAAATGTTCAGGGCCCCAAACTGTACAAGCGTACCAAATTTCACGCTTGTATGAAAAAGTGAACGATTCTCGTCACTATCCTCCAGACTATTATCACAATATCAAAAAACAAAGGCTATTAATTCAGCAATGATGTTCATGGAACACGTTTTAGTGAATCCAAGGACACAGGAGGAGGGTGCCATCGTTTGGAAGTGTATTTAGCAAATCTATTGACAACTAATGGGCCTGGCTGTTGGTTTTATATTGTGGAACGTTTAATTGATCATATCTCATAAGTGTCTCTACCAGGATTGAACACTGTGCAAACATGTTTTTTGTAACACAGGGAGTAGAGTAGATGGAGAGAGAAAAACAGATCTCCGATCTCATGCTTGTGTAACTTGGAGATAGCCTACAGAAACGACAGATCTCCATCTCAGTCAGTGCTTGTGTAATTTGCGGGGAATATATTAATCTGACTCTGATACAAACCACTTGAACTCCGAATTCTATCCTATCAGGGGGGAACATAACCCAATTGAGCGCTTGTTGATTGTTGGCACTGCATAGATTGTCAAAAATAGATTTGGTGTAGTGTAGACTGAATATGTGGTCAAAGTAAAGTTATACAACAGGTAGTCAGGCTCTCAATGGAAAACAGGCTCTCCAACCGTGCATAACGAGCACAGATGCACTCTCTCATCAAATAAAGAAATCAGATGCGTTGGTCACGAAAGACAGCAAGCGCTCCTCTCTCCCCACACTATGCTAGGCGGCTGGCTAGCGGTTTTCATGTGACGTTCAGGGACACAGTAGCTAAATGCACACCCTCTCGTGTAATATTGCTTAAAGAAAAGTTGGGTCCCGACTCCCGTTTTATTCCAGAGGTTTTAAGGCAGGATAGTTTAGATGAGGTGGCGAGGTATATTAGCTCCGTGCAGCCGGTGCATCCATAATAGGCTTGTTATCTTAATAATAAGTGAACTTTCCGACGGCAAGTGAGCGATTGCGTTCCAGAAGTCCTTCTGATGGATTTGTCTTGGCTGTCGAGTGTTTTATCGTCCAAAAAAATCGCTCTGAACGTGATTAAAACGACAGTGTACTGTATACGCTGTATTAAGTCAATGGGGAAAGGCAGTTTGTTTTCCCCCAGGCTCAAAGCGGATGTGACGTTTATGGGCGTTCCTTTCTAGCTCTGTGTTGGTCTATGGGCCTGGTGTACAAGATACACTACACCTCCAAGATTCCCATGTACCTGACAAACTACTTCTTAAAGGTCAAGGATGTTCACGATCATAACACCAGAGGCAGCTCCACTAATCATCATCAACGTAGATTCAACACTAAACAAGGCGCTAACTCGTTCTCCTGCTATACCATCAACATGTGGAACGCCCTCCCACAAGCCCTAAAGGAGAGCAAATCCCTAGCCTCCTTCAAAATTGGTATGAAAAGTCACCTTCAGACAGCAGCTACCCGTGACTTGTAAATAGACTAAGCCCCCATGCTCCCCCCCCCCCCTTTTTCTTTGTATTCTGCCTTTTGTATTTGATGTTATGCTTTTGAAAACTGATATTATCCTAGATAAAGTACTATGTTCTATCCGTCTGTCTTTCAATGTTATATGAGATACTTAAAGTGTGGTTCCTGTGGAAATAAGCCTCGGCTTTCTAGGATCTCCTTTTAGTTGACCTTGTACCAGTGATTTGTACTGTCATGAAACTGTACTTTTTTCTATTGCAAACTTCTAATAAATTCTTCAATCAATCAATCAACCATGCAGTGTGTAGTCTGGTGTTGTGTGTGTAACAGACATACCTGTAGTGTGTAGTTGGGTGTTGTGTAGTGTCTCCATCTCTCTCTGGAAGAGGTTGCACATGACCTCTGCGGCCGCACGGAGGCGCTCCAACACAAACACTCTGACATCGAGCTTCACACGACAAACATCAACACTTTGTTGCTTTTCCAAAACACACAATATCTCCTCTCCCACCGACGTCATGTGTTCATTTATCTTCAGCCGTACAGACTCCATTTGAAGCGTTTTAACTCCTTTTAATATGAGAAGGTTTTCACCACGCGCTGTGTCCCAACCACCATGAAACACCAACACTTCCTTTGTTGTGGAAACACGACGCCTGTGCTCGTTTCCCAACTGCTCTGAGCACAACGGTGGGGGCCGCGGGTGGCCCAGAGATGTAAGGGAGCGTTTGTTTTCCCTGGAGACGACGGAGGAGCGCCGTCTCAAGCGGACTCGATCCACGTGAGACGCTGTGAGCAAGCTAAAGCGAGCGAGTCCGAGTTATGTCCTGATGGAGACAGAATAGTACATCTTCATCCCCTCGACGAAGTGAACAGACTAAGCACAGGTCCAAGTGAACACAGCGGAGCTCCTTGCCCCCCGGCAACCACCGTTATGCTTAGGTTCCTTGGTAAACGGCAGGTCGCGTCCCAAAACCACCATGAAACACCAACAGTTCCTTTGTTGTGGCAAGGAAGTTATTTAAGAAGGAAGGGAAACACGTGACCACATGGGCATTCGTATGGAGCTCAGCATGGGTGCCAGAACTCGCACCGGAAGTACGATAAAATACATGTCAGTGAAGCGACCGCAGTTTTCCCAGTGACCCTGAGCGCAAAGGTGGGGGCCGATGGGCAATAGGCTTCCCACACTCCCGCGCCCCCACCGTTGCGCTAAGGGCCGTTGGGAAAACCGTGGTCGCGTCAGTGAATGGAGCTGGCTTGATCAGCTCATGAACAAACCTGGAACAAAAACTATTTATTAACTACTGAGACCTCTGTCATCTAATCTGTTCAGGAATATAAAAGAAGACATACCAAAGGTATTTTTACAATCACTTGCTTTTCGATGTGCACAGTACATAATGAAATAATAATAATAACAGTAAATAATAATCGTTTCAACGAATCGTGTCAACGAAGTATCGCGAGATTTGGTTCCCAGACAGGAAACGGTGGATAGTCTCGCGATACTTGGCTCGTTTAGAAACGTACTTTTTGCTCTTTAGATACTGCTATAAAATGACACAGTGCACACATCGAAAATCCACACAGCACAAAAAAAATGTGTGACAGGCCTTCTTTTATTTTCCTGAGCTGAGTATGTTATAAAGGTCTCACTTTTTCATAAATAGTGTTTGCTCATGTTCATCATTCAGTTGAACAGTTCATGTGAGCTGCTGGGAGGCTGCTCCACAGTCTTCCACCGAACTTCCGGCTGCAGTTTGGCACCCATGGTGCGACGAATCTGCCGGTTGGAACTGCGAGATAGCGAAAGGGGCGTGGCTGTCTGTACCTCTTTATTTACCTTGTGTTGTGCAAGAAGTATCAAAGAAGGAGAGGAAACCACCCGGAAGTTGGCACACCATGGGACCCCGCCTGGACGCCGCCATGACACTTTGGGTGGCGGAAGTTGCAACGGAAGCTCGATGAATAACATTGCGTCTATGAGCTTCGGCTGGGACAGCTCATGAACAAAAAATAATTCTGAACGATTGAGACCTTTGTTGTATAATCGCTCCAGGAATATAAAAGAAGACATATCACAGGTATTTTTACAATCACTTGCTTTTCGATGTGCACGGTACATAATGTTATTGAGGCAGCTAAACAGCGGCGGCGGCCGTTTCTGTCTCGGAGCTATCGCAAGATTTGGATTCCAGACAGGGAATGGTGGAGAGTCTCGCGATACTATCTAGCTCAGAAACGTAAATTGTGCTCTTTAGATGCCTCTATAATGTTATACAGTGTACTCAGCGAAAAGCAACACAGCACAAAACAATGTGTGACATGTTGTCTTTTATATTCCTGAGCTGAGTGTTTTATAAAGGTCTCTATCGTTCAGAATTATTTTTTGTTCATGAGCTGTCCCAGCCGAAGCTCATAGACGCAATGTTATTCACCGAACTTCCGGTGGTAGTTTTGCCACCGAGAGTGGCGCAGTGGACGCCAAAAACACGTCAGTATCCCTTCTTGCTGAGACATTCTTTGGTGTTGTGGAAACGCCACGCCAGAAACATTCTACTTCCGGAAGATCCGGCTTCCGGATCAACGTGTTCAACGCATGCGCAATAATGGATCCGGGCACTGTTTTCTCTAATGCCTTTCGCCCCCTGGTGGACGAGATGTGTAACTGTCACTGAATGACAGACAGACAGCGACTGATTCACTATGTGAGTCAGTAGGATACAACAGCAGTGAAAATACAGAAATGTGTGTGTGGGGAAGAATCAATTGGCAATTTGGCATAACCACTGGGGAGAAAGGGATGTAAAAGGAAAATAATGTTCATAAACTTTTTCCCCTTCTTTTTTGTGTGAAATATGATCATGATAATGATCATTAGACTCAGAACATCGACATGTTCACGTTGTGCGGCTTGTAGATGACAACGTGAAGGTGACAGACAGCATAGGGCCAGGATTGGGGCCTTTATCTCTTTGAAGGAAATACGAAGAAGAAGAAGAAGAAGAAGTGCCAACTACCTAACCTGTAGTCCTGGTTTCTGCTCTCCCCTGCCGCGCCAGGGGAATTGGGGAGCACCTGGCTGGCTAGGGGGAGGTTGTATAGAAACCAGGACTACTGCATGTTTTTGTGAGGGTATATCTACCCTAGGAGACACAGGGAAAACATGCAAACTCCACACAGAAAGGCCCTATCGCCAACTCCACCTAGGGTGTGGGCGCTGATGACGCAGAGGGAGGAACACGCCCCCAGCACCCACAGCTTCCCCCGGCGGGAATCGAACCCAAAAAGAAACAAATTCAACATTTTTATTTCAACAAACTCATTGTGTTTAATCAAGTAGAGGGAGCCACATACGGCATTGATTGATTAAAATGATACTTTATTAACAGTTGCAGTGGTACAGATTTATACAAAAGGATGCTAAAAGGATGACCCCGAAAAGCCCAGGGCTCATTTCCATTGAGGTCCTTTATATTCAATTCAACAAGACATGTAATGACTAAAACAACGTAGGCCTATTACACGAGTAGTCAAAACATTAACCTAAATGTACAGTAAGCAGACTTCTTACAGAGGCCAGTTATAAATTGATGATATATTTACGTGCTCTTTTAGAGCTCTTTCTTGTTCAAACCCGTGACACGCTCTCATGCATCAGAGCCTATGTGGTATGCACCTGGACCGCTAGGCCAGCAGGCACCCCAGGATACAATAATAGATTTAACTTCTTTCCATTAATCATCACCATGATTGACTGGATTATGGGTGTTTCAAATCTTCTCTGCTGTAAACACATAAAGCAGAATAATGATGGAATTAATTATCTCTTGTGTTAATTTAGAGGCAAGGTGCCAATACAGAGCTTACTTCCTCTTCTGCTCTGTGCAGACCAGAGCAGCGTTAATCTAGCCTAGCTCAGCTATACCATCATCCACCCATGTTAAAACAAGGAGGGGATGCAGTTAATGCAATAACTATACTGCAGTTATTTAGCTGCATTAGTATAGAGTCTGGCCATGCCAGGTTAGTGTTAATCTTAGTTGGTTCTTATTCTGTGGGTCGGGACAGTAACATTTTTTAAAGAAGGAAAGAAAAGAAACAAGTCTGTTAATACTGCATCAAATGCAGTCAACAAACTATGCTATAAAACTGGTAAACTGATAACATTTCTCAATTTCTATCTGTGATAATATTAATAATAATTGTCATAATAATTAAGGGTAAACTGAACGTTCGACCCAAAACACACTCGGCCGGATTCTTTCCGCAGGAGGAATAGGTTTCCGAGGTTTAGGAATAAGATAGAAAAAGCCCAAACATCTCAAAATATAAAGAAAGATTGAAAGTAAAGAAAAATCATATTATCATATTGAACATTTCTGGTGTGATATATAACAAAAATAAAACATCTGTAGCAGTTAAAACCTCTTTTATATATTTTATTAGTAGTTCACAGAAGAAGAAAGAAAAGCACAGGAAAGTAAAGTTCAATACAAGGTGGAAAGAGGATTTTAACCCAACAAAGCACTGTGGCTTGCTTCCATTGGGGTCCTTTGTACTCAATGCATTGAAACATTAGATGATAATACTATGCAAAACACCATATAACAGTCAGATATCAGAAACCAAACATATGTACAGCAAACAAATAAGACATAATAATGACAATCATCAGAGAAATGGTTGAGCTGTTTTTCCATAGCTTACAAGAAAACAAATGAAGTGTGAGTGAGTGTGCGTTCCCTTCCTCCCTCTAATGTCCTGAAACGTCTGGAGTCGGGAGGCTCCAACTCTCTTAATTCTCAATAAATCGCTATGATTCAGATTTTACTAAAATGAGAAGACTTGAGTTTCAATATCTTGTGTCAATTGTGTTTACCGCTGAGATGTTAGTCTGTATAAATGCAATGAGAACCTAAGTGCATCTGAATAGCTAACACAGCTCAGTCTGCTCGGCAGCACTAATTAATAGTTTGTGAATGTCATGACATTCTCCAGAATCAGTAACATGTGGATGATAACCCACTTACACATGGTTTTATTCAACTGTCTGCAATCAAAGGCTACCGCTTATAAAGCAAACATTGGGATTGCAACCATATATGATTATGGCCATGCATGCACTTGGACATTTCTCCTTTCAATATGACGTTTCTTACTCTTTTGGTCTCGCTGCTTAACGCATGTCTTGCACTGATCTTAAAGGGAATGGCAGCTGATACTCTCTCTGATTGGTTTGATTAAATTAACACCCAACACCCATGACTAATTCAGGGCCGTTTTACCGTGAACCGCTTTGATGCAGTGTGCAGAATTCCGCACCCACAATAGCAAAATGGCATTGGTCATACCTCCACAAGACCTGGCGTTAATTAAGACATCCATAATACAGTTGTTTGAATCCTCCGTATCTTGACCAAGCATTTGCCACAAACCGCAGCTAAAGGGTTTTCCTGCCTGTATGAAGCCAGGGTGCCAGCCTGCTACACTACGTTACGTGGATCTGTTTTGTCATTTCACTTCTCAGTCAGTTAACTCGTGTATCAGTTTTGACGGAGGTGACGTTGTTGCTGATTGGATGTTGTTCCAACAAATCAGAGTAGATTAGGGTAGCTACGTCATCAACCAGCCAATACACACTGGTGTATTGTCCCACCCCCACCACAGACCAATAAGAAGCCACGTTTGGATTCCACTCGCATTCTATGTCTCACCTCCCCTTGGAGAATGGAAGCTGTCCAGACTGAGAAGCGAAGTGACAAAATAAATCCATGGAACGTACCACAAACTGCACAAGTAAAGGTGTTTTAACCTGTATGAGTCCTCAAGTGTACTTTTAGATTATTACTATGACTAAAAGCTTTACCACAAACTGTACAAGTAAAGGGTTTTTCCCCTGTATGAGTCCTCATGTGTGTTTTTAAATTACTACTTTGACTGTAGCCTGTACCACAAACTGTACAAGTAAAGGGTTTTTCCCCTGTATGAGTCCTCATGTGTGTTTTTAAATTAACACTTTGAACGTAGCCTTTACCACAAACTGTACAAGTAAAGGGTTTTTCCCCTGTATGAGTCATCATGTGTACTTTGAACTCACCACTTTGACCACAGCCTTTACCACAAACTGTACAAGTAAAGGGCTTTTCCCCTGTATGAGTCATCATGTGTGTCTTTAACGCAACACTCCGACAACAGCCTTTACCACAAACTGTGCAAGTAAAGGGTTTTTCCCCTGTATGAGTCCTCATGTGTACTTTTAACTCACCACTGGTACCACAGCCTTTACCACAAACCGTACAAGTAAAGGGTTTTTCCCCTGTATGAGTCCTCATGTGTACCTTTAAATTATCACTTCGACTACAGGCTTTACCACAAACTGTACAAGTAAAGGCCTTCCCCCCTGTATGTGTCCTCATGTGTTTTTTCATATTACTCATTTGACAAAATCCTTTACCACAAACTGTGCAAATTAAGGGCTTTTCCACTGTATGAATACATGTGTGCGTCTTTAGGCCTCCCTTTTTATTAAACATTTTGCCACACACCGTACAACTAAAACTTTTCTTCCCTGTGTGGCTGTTCTTGGAGTGAGTTTGTTTTGACGACGGCAGGTCCTGGGACAGCTTGTGGCTTACAGACAATGTTTGTCCTTCCACATTTTGTGTCTTGTGTGAATCCAGTGTGTTTACAACTGACTGACCTTCCCTGGTCTCCTCCCGCTCATCACGGTCTTCAGTGACGTCAGATTGAGAACAGTGTGGAGAGAGAAGATGGTCACCACTAGTTGGTTGTGATGTTCCACAGTCCTCTACATCAGCTTGTGTTTTCATTTGTTCAGTTGAGGTGCTGGCTACAGCCTCTGTCTCTCTGGTTTCATCATCACCTTCACTTTTCACTGCTAGTAATGTCAACGTTGATCCATCAGCCTCCTCTTGTAGTAGCTCCTCCTGCTCCTCTTTAATCTGTGGAGGTTGTGGTTCCTCCAGACTGGGACTCCTCTCCTGATGTTCAGGGAAAAGCTCCTCTTTACACACAGGGAGGGAAACAAAGTCTAGGGGGGAATAAAAAGATAAAACATTGAAGGTTTGAACTTTACATTATTTCATGCAGTGTTTTGGTAGTTGGAAAAACATCAGCTGTAAAAACGTTTTTCCACTTCCAAACCATGAGTCTATTATCACCCATAAAAAAATAAAAAAAAGTCATTTGCAAACATTCTAATTTACCAACACATGCTTGGAGCATATTCCAGTTTGGATGTGTGTGCTCTTCTAAGTGTTGGTTGATAAGAGGATAACCTTACAATAAAAGAGAGAGAGAGAGAGAGAGAGAGAGAGATGAAACGTACTGATGTCCAGGTGGTTTTCAGGTTCCTGTTTAACAGAAAGACTCCAACTCATCTTCACCCTCAGGCTGGACTCTGCACACTGGTCTGCAATGAAGGAATAAAATAAGGACTTTATTAAGATATGGAATTTGATATGACATGAGTAAGGACTTACCACAGTGCTCTACAATTTACTCATCCTTGCATATTTATATGAAAAAGTGGGTTGGCCATATCTCGCAGTCAGTAGAGAGCAACATTGTATTGTATTTCTTTATAAAGGCCTTTTTTGTTAAGCTTCCGTGGTAAATGTATATAGCGCCTTTATCTAAGGCGCTTTACATAGATTGTGCATTGCATTCACCCATCCACACACAGATGGGGGAGGAAACCAACTTGCTCATCGGGAGCAGATAGGGGTTCAGCGTCGAGAGGCAGTTCCATGTGCATCACAGGACAAGGACAAGGACGCCGTCGTAAACCAGGGGGCCAGAATAGTAAATAATGTTTGGGAGTGAACTGTCACTCAAAATGCCTCTGGCCAATCACAGTGTGTCTTTTCCGGGACCTTCCTGACGGCTGCTATCGTTAGTGTGGTTGCCCAACAGGGCAACACATTATAGTCCTGGGGAAACCTTATTTACTAACTAGGGTCACTTTTCCACTGCCATTGGAAAATAAATTGAATTAATGGGAATGGGAATCAATGGGATAGGGAATCAATAGGGAATCAATGGGATAGGGAATCAATGGGAGTGGGAATAAGTAGGGAATCAATGGGAGTGGGAATCAATAGGGAATCAATTGGTCGAGCTTCACATGACAGTTAGCTTGCTGCAGAATATAGTCACGTCAGCAACCACTTGCAATTTCCAATTGCATCTTTTCTAGTTCACTATCACGATAGTGATACTAGTGCCCCTCACCAGCCTATTAGGCTCCATGCACAGCAGCCATATTAGAATGAAATCTGGCCTCTTTCTTACTTTATTCACAGGTGTTGCTAATGATAATAATGAAGGCTCAGTTCCATTCTGGTCAAACAGAGTCAGGGTGCAGATATTGTGCATGTTGGCTCACTGGAAACACTCTGCTGCACCAGTGGTTCTCAAGGTGTGGTCCAGGGACCCTGGTTCCTTGAGGGGGTTCCAAATGGCCCCTTACGGGTGTCTAAGTCTGGGAGTGTACAAATGGAACCAATTCAACCTGTACGGGTACATTTGGTTCCATTTGTACACTCTCAAAATAATAATAATTGTCATAAGAATTAAGGGTAACCGGAACGCTCATCCCAAAACACACTCTGCCCGTTCTGAGGTCGCCGGCATTTGACACGGGTCAAGTGTGTTTTGGGCTTGAATTCTTGTATTCAATAAAACACTACAAACCTATCCTATACAACTTTACTACAGGTTGTTAAAGGACAACTTTGGTTTTTTACAACAAGGGTTCATATTTTAGATTGTAATTAGAGAAAAGAAAAAGTGAGTGTTAAAATGTTTTTATTTGCTTCGTTCTATTGTTTTAGAGATTCTTATTTCAGTGTTTGGGGCATGGGCGTGTTGGAGTAAATATGTCATTTTACACAGAATAAGCCCATTCCCAAGATACAACGCAACCTTTCATGGTTGGATGTGACTTATGGGGGCTAGAAGTGTTACTGTAAATAGCAATAAAGATACTGCTGGCTTATTGTGTCTAAAAATACATATTTAGCCACTTGTACGCATGCCCCCATGCGTACGCATGCCCCACATTTTAGCACGCTAAACGTGATAAAACAATAGAACGAAGCAAATAAAAACATTTTAACATTCACTTTTTCTTTTCTCTAATTACAGTCTAAAATATGAACCCTTGTTGTAAAAAAACAAAGTTGTCCTTTAAAGGAGCTATAGTCAACTTTTTCTTGAAAAACAGATGCTAAAATAAAAATAATGTTTCGAAAATATTTTATAAAAAAATAAGCTTCATATATGTGTTTCTACCACAAAAAGCATAAAATAATGATAAAATAAAAATGTTGGGCATTGTCAGACCGACACTTTGTTTACATCCTAGTCTATAGACTAGGATGTAAACAAAGTGTCGGCCCTACAATGAAAAAGTTGACTATAGCTCCTTTAAGTAAATAAGACAGTACATACCTATCCTGCACAACTTTACAACAGGTTGCATCGTTGCATCAAACAGTCCACGTCCCTTGTCCATCTCTTGCTGTTCCTCAGACAATGATGAATATGTTTTGGAGACCATCTCTCTAGACTCTGTAGACCTCTCTCTGTGGTGCTCTGTGGAAACACCAGTAGAAAGAACTTTTTTTAATCATTCAGCAACCGTATATTATACCATGATGTAATCAAATCAAACTATAGACGTTTACCATGTTTTGTTCAGTTGAAAGGTTCAGTCACTACTTGTTCTAAGAGCTAAAATGATTGTCCTCATCCTGATGTAAACACCAGGTAAAATCATTTTTAATCCGGAAAAAAAGAGAAAGACAAAACAATCTACAAGCTCAACATGTGGGACATTGTGAGCTTATAGATTGGTTATTTTCACTACAATAGGTCAAGAGTTTCGGCCACTACAGAGCGCTCACACCTCTGTTGCATCGCCAATCCAACTGATATCCTCCATATCTGGACAGACCATATGGGCATGTCCCCTTTTTTGCCCATATATGGAGCTGACTTTTTTCTTCTTTTTTTAACCCCCGATGCCATGCCCATGACGACACAACATTGAGATTAGACAAAAAACTCCTTATAGGTTTATGGCTGAGTCATGGTGACGTGAGAGCTTGTAGATCTGCTCCTCTTCAGAGCCATGCGATCAGTGTTGCCAGATTGTGCTAGAGGAATAAGCAACCAGAGCCTGAAAACAAGCCCAAGAGAAGCGACTATAGGCCGAATGAGCCCTTCAAACCTGTATACATCAGCTATTCGAAAATAGCCGATCTGCAAGCTCACAACCACAACCACCATTATTTACAACCAACTTTATTCCAAAAAAAGGCAGGCCGGCGGTGACTGTGTGTCCATTTGACGATCGTCTATTTTCATCATTACGTGAACCTTTGGCTGAGTCGCCCACTTTAACACGCTGAGGGACCTAATAATTAAAGCTATACTGTGTAAGTTGCTCACCTAGTGGTCATAGCAAACCGCTGTCCTGTCCGCGTCTTTCGTCCGTTTTTAGCCGCGGACCGGGCCTCACATCCCCGCGTCTGCCTCCACCTCGCCGAGATCTATCTTTAGAGGGGTCCCTGGTTCCTGTGCGTTCAGGCATTCCGGAGAAACGGACTACTTCACCCTGCCTGGTAGGCGAGATTACCTTTTGAGTATAGAGACACACGGGCGACTACAAATATGGCCGCCATAGCGACCCCACTTCAGGATGCGCTGTGATTGACCGGCAGTGTATAACCCTCGCTGTGATTGGCCGGTAGTGTATGATGACGTAATTTTTGCGCGAAAACCGGGGCCCCGTCAGGATCATAGAAAACATATAAAGAGAATGCTTTAGAAACTGAAAATAACGGAGTGGGTGTTCTAAAACTTTAGCGAGTTAACAGTTAGGACAATTTTAAGATTTGGTTTATAAAAAAAGTTACATGGTATAACTTTAACTCTAAATGCAAGTTATAGCCTACTAAATAAATACAAATCTGTGGAATTGCATCATGTCTATATTATTCATAGGCTGCAGGCATAGAGTCCATTTGGTTACCGCTTATCCACATTGAATAGGCCTATGTCATTGTTTGATTATTCTTTTATTTTTTAAATACATGTGTTGGCAAATGTTAGGCAAAATGTTAGCGGTCACTTGCGTCGGCAGCAGGTTAGCCTCGGACTACTGGGACCTCGAAACAACCCCAACCGATAGGGTTGTGTAGTTGAAACATATGGAGGAAATACGCGGAAAATGACCACCATTTAACTGTGTTTTAGGAGTGCATGTCTTTACTGTTTTATACAAGTAAGATTCCCCAAACAAGTGGATGGATATGTAAAGATATTGTATTGAAAGAACATTATGCAGCATGAATGACAAATGGAGCTCCGCCCCTTCCTGAAACAACATCTGCCGAGCCAATAGGACTACAAGAAGCCAGATAATCCAAGCCAGATAATCCAGGAAACCATTTAATATGTGTCACCTGCAGTGGGTAGTGTAGTGTGGTGTTGTAAAGTGTAACGGTAGCCAGATAAGTCGACCTCTTTCAAAGTCGACCCAGACTCTTTTCCCAACGGGTCTGTGGCTAAAATTAGCCACAGATTTGACTAAAATCAAATCTGTGCTTCTGGGGGTCCCTGGAACAAAAAGATTAGCAATAGGGGTCCATCCGTGGAACAAACTATTTTGAGATGGGGGTCCACGGCCAAAAATACATTTTGGGGGTCCTTAACCACGGGAGGCTCTCTCCATTCCGACATGCCGCCACTCCTACAGTGACTTCTTATTGTCGGAGTGGCGACACTCCCATGGGCCTAAGGTTTAGGGTTAGGGTTAGAGATAGGGTTAGTGTCGGAATGGAGACATGTCGGAAAGGAGACATGTCGGAGTGGAGAGATGCACCCCTTAACCACTGATAGGCACATTCTACAAATGTCTTCTAAATCTGAAAAAAACGTATGTTGCCATCAGTGTTTCTCAAACTTTGTCATGTAAGGACCCCCAGAATGATATGTATTTGGCTACGGACCCCCATCACAAAATATTTTGTTCCAGGGACCCCCAGAAGCAAATATTAGATTTTTGTCTATTCTGCATCTAGCTAAGGCCTCAGACCCGTTGGGAAACGAGTTTGGGGTCGACTTTGAAAGAGGTCGACTTTTCTGGCATTCTGTGTAACAGACATACCTGCAGTGTGTAGTGTGGTGTTGTGTGTGTAACAGACATACCATGCAGTGTGTAGTCTGGTGTTGTGTGTGTAACAGACATACCTGCAGTGTGTAGTGTGGTGTTGTGTGTGTAACAGACATACCTGCAGGGTAACCGGTCTTCTCGCCAAAAATCAAAGTCGCCAAATTTGCGGGACATGTCGCCGAAGGCAGGTCGCCAACCAGACACGGACATCTCGCAAATTCACTGAGTCAGCTCGCCAACCAGTAGGGAATAACCCGTGAATGATACACGTTCATGGAGGCTTATTCAAGAGCACAAGTGTTTAAGAATGAAGAGTGTTGTGTGTGTGTGGAGGCTTATTCAAGAGCACAAGTGTTTAAGAATGAAGAGTGGTGTGTGTGTGTGTGTGTGTGTGTGTGTGTGTGTGTGTGTGTGTGTGTGTGTGTGTGTGTGTGTGTGGGAAAGATATATATGAAAGGAAACATGGCAAGAGATCAAATTGATGCAGTTAAAAGAACAGTTCACAACACTGTTTATACATTTGAGGATGGACCATCATAATCAGCATCTGTGTCTTTTGTTATAGTAGTCGTTTTGGAGGACCGCTGGGAGGAGCCATGGACCACCATTTGATGAGATTCTCCTATAGGGAAACTGAATTTCAGTCTTTGTTTGATGTGTTGTGTTACTAGACACATTTACAAACACATTGGTGAAGGAATGTTTTGGCAAGGAATTCATTCCAGGATTTTTTTTTAAGATATTCCCTTCTAAAGCCCTTTGCACACAGGCGCGTTTAACCGCACGGATAAAACGGACAATATAATCTTTTGAAAAGAAAACAATGATTCTCTATGACCTCATGCACACCGGCTCCGAATTAGCCGTGCGACGAGTGGCTGCCGCCGTGCGTTTTTTTCTCGATCGAAACCAGTTCGATTCGTGCGTCTTGTCGCATGCGGTAAAAAACTCATCACTCCTTTTCCTTTTGGGATCCGCAGCGCCGATTCCGCACAGCCTTGCACACCAAATCCAATGCGTTTTATTCATGCCGCAAACGAAAAAAACGCAACTGTCCTGTGTGCAAAGGGCTTTAGGGTGCCCTCACACCAAAATACCTATGAAAGTGGAATCCGCGTTCTGCCAATGCATTTCAATGAGAGCGAAGCGGTTCTCATTGAAATGCATTGGCGGAACGTGGATTCCACTCTCATAGGTATTTTGGTGTGTGGGCACCCTTATATAACAAAATACTCTCTCATATTGCTCATTTGCTCTCTCATATTGACACATTTAATTTCAAGATTATCAAATGGTGGTCCTCACAGTTTTCCTTCAGAACGACTCCTATAACAAAAGACACATATAATTTATCAAATACTGCCCCCTACTGACAAGATGAATTCCAATCTGTCACCTTTTGTTCTCAAAAGCACTTTGCACCTTCAATGAAACATCCAATGAGGTGTTGATTAATGGGTCATGCGCCTGCATTATGCAATGACCCATAAGTATGTGATATTGTGCTATTATGTAGCTACATTCCATGCACAAAGAAAAGCAGAAGAAAGAAAGAAAGAAATCCAGCGTCCATCAAGTGAAAGCTGTTTGTAGGCTATAATATGTTAAAGTATATAATAGTAAGTAGGCTAATGGTTATAATAATGCTGCTGTACTTAACTTGAGTATTTCCAATTTTCAATACTTTTACTTCTACTCCACTACATCTCAGATCCAAATATTGTACTTTTACTCCACTACAATTTTTGAAAACTTTAGTTACTAATTACTTTGCCGATAAAACCCTAACCCCATTTTATAACTTGGATATTTGAAAATAGCCGATCTTCAAGCTTGTAGATCTGCTATTTTCAAACATTTAGTACTTTTACTTTTGGTACTTAAACCTACATTTTGATGCCAATACTTTCATACTTTTACTCAAGTAGACTACATTTTGAAATCTGGACATTTACTTGTAACAGAGTAGACCTACATCTACAGTGCAGTATTGATACTTTTACTTGAGTACTTTTTCCACCACTGTTTATATCACAGTCCGTGGCTTAGGGGTGAGCCATCCAAGCTGTTTTGGCGACCTGTCCTTGGAGCATTTGGCGAGGCATCCTAACCCACGGGGCGACATGCCCACGCTAGTTGGCGAGCTGCCCTAGAAAATTCATTTGCGTCATTTGTCGAGTTGGAAATTTGGCGAGAGGACCTGTATTCACCTGCAGTGTGTAGTGTGGTGTTGTGTGTGTAACAGACATACCTGCAGTGTGTAGTTGGGTGTTGTGTAGTGTCTCCATCTCTCTCTGGAAGAGGTTGCACATGACCTCTGCGGCCGCACGGAGGCGCTCCAACACAAACACTCTGACATCGATCTTCACACGACAAACATCAACACTTTGTTGCTTTTCCAAAACACACGATATGTCCTCTCCCACCGACGTCATGTGTTCATTTATCTTCAGCCGTACAGACTCCATTTGAAGCGTTTTAACTCCTTTTAATATGAGAAGGTTTTCACCACGCGCTGTGAAACCACCATGAAACACCAACACTTCCTTTGTTGTGGAAACACGACGCCTGTGCTCGTTTCCCAACTGCTCTGAGCACAACGGTGGGGGCCGCGGGTGGCCCAGAGATGTAAGGGAGCGTTTGTTTTCCCTGGAGACGACGGAGGAGCGCCGCCTCAAGCGACTCGATCCACGTAAGACACGGCCGTCAAGCGAGCTAAAGCGAGTCTCGGACTCGGCTCCGCATACGAGACACGTGAATTCGCTTTGTCTTGAGCTCTGCTGGCAAACACTATTTAATATGTGATTTAGAGCATAAAACAAACCCAAACGTGTGCCTAGACTGCCTACACAAAGCTAAGACTACTGTACAAAAGCTGGCCAAGTATTTCGGGCCAAATCGTCTTTTTTAGTTTAGTATTAGCGGTGTTTTTGACGCATACGCGCACGATTCAAACAAACAGCGTGGTGTGTGATAAAGAGAACGAGTCTCCCGTCCGAGTTATGTCCTGATAGGGACAGAAATAGTACATCTTCAGTACTAACAACAGTTCCTTTGTTGTGGAAACGCCACACGAGAAACATTCTACTTCCGGAAGATCCGGCTTCCGGATCAACGTGTTTAACGCATGCGCAATAATGGACCCAGGCACTGTTGCTTTAATGTCTACCGCCCCCTGGTGGAAGAGATGTGAATGACAGACAGATTGATTCACGAGTCAGAAGGATATGTGGTAGCCTGGAGGCTAGTACAAGTGAAAATAATGAACTGGCACACATTTTGGAGGGTTACATGAGAAGCGGCGATACCGAAAAGTCTCGGACCCCAGAGTTGTAAGTTTCCCCCTGACCCCCGGTGAGCAGGATACAAAGGTCAACACTTCTTTTGTTTTAACAGAAGCTACGGGCACTCACTATTCATGATAGAATCTCTCCCCCACTCCCACCCGGGGTTGAGCACAGACGCTACACAGCTGGGGCTGTATGTACCCACTGAGCATTTTGAGGTTTATTAGTTGCCTAATAGTGGTGTTTTTATCTTCTACACCACGCGTTGAAAATCAGTGTTGTAAAGGTCTAGATTTGAAATTTTTTGCTAGTCGTTTAGTCGGCTATATTTACACGGGTTGCTGCACTAGACCACTATTAGTCGGATACAAAAAGTCTACATTTCGCCGTTAGCCGCTGTCGAAAGTAGTGAAAAGTAGGGTAACGGTGGGATTCGATCCAGCGATCTCTGGCACTTAAGTCAGCGACGCTATCCATTCGGCCATCAATGCCGATATAACAGTATAGACTTTCTGGCCGTATTAAAAGGTGACATTGCCCACCTGTGTTCATTTTAGGGTAGTGCGCCTTGTTGAGGAAACTAAATGTATTGGGCGCCTAATAAGCCTATAGCGATTACAATTATTATGTATTATGTAATTCATGCTGTCTGGACGTTTCCACACTGCACTGTCTGACTGACAGACGAGGAGTTCATTTCATCGATACTTTTGTTTTATAGACTTTATATTGACATTGGTTTAAACAAAGGCGTTGAAAAGCCGGCTATACAACGACTACACCCAGACAAATAGCTTAATGATCGGATGGCTATTGGAATCATTTTACACCAATATTTCGAGATCAGTTCTGCAACATGGAGTTGTTTTTTTAAAGAAATGTTTATTGAAATATGGATTAAATCTATTGTCTAAATTCGGTGTAAATATAAACGTTGATACATCGACTATAATTAGTTGGCTAAATCTCGGCTAGATCTAAACTATACTTAATAATGATCAACGGATATTATAATTATGTTAGTCCAATATTAGGAGATCAGTTAAGCACCTTACTGTTGTTTTTTTTAATAAATAGTTATCGAATCATGGAATAAATTGCAAGGTACAGTAATTACATAGCAAAACAGTAGTTTTCCCCCGAAAATATATGTTTTAATTAGTTTAATCCTCTGGATCAGAGAGAGAATAGAAATAGAAAGAAAAAGCGCATTGCATCTTGGGTAGGAAGAGGACAGCCAGATTATAGTTCTCCTCACATAATAGGCTGGCTTTTCGTAATTCTGCCCATTTAAAATATATGTACCCAATCGTAACTAGTTAGACCATTGATAAGGTCCATGTGAACTAGTTTGTTGAAGCTTATTCATTACAATGATCGCAAACGCTATGGTCGTGCTCTGCAGTGCGGACAGCCGGTGAAAGACGGCTGCCACTTTCTCCGACTGCAGAACTCCACCCCTGCTTGCAAAAAGTGAATGTATTTTTCTGGTTGGCCAGTCAGGGAGTCTCAGGGACCAATCAAAAGGCTGACAAACGCAGGATGTAATTTGTAGTACAGATGTGAGGGGACTTCATTTAGTTGACTACATAAAAAAGCTTACAGTAAGCATACTTTTTACAGGGTCCAGTTACAAATTGCAGACATCTATCGGTGCTCTTAAATGGATACAAGATATTTATTATGCTATTGTATTAATGTCACCGTTCACGTACAGGTTAAGTGTCTGTCATTTTAGATTTCAGCGATGGCTATTCAAAAAGAGCAAAATTACAAGCTCACAACACGTCACTTTGTGCCACACTCCGAGCTTGTACATCTGCTTTTCTTAAAAAATATTCAAGGTGTTTGAAACAAAATGTTATGTTTTTCTTTAACACAAAACATCTCTTCTGGGGTTTCATGACACATCAAAACATTTTTTATGAGTCTCTCCGCGGCCATATATATATATATATATATATATATATATATATATATATATATACATACATATATATACATTTATGTTAAAATAAGAAAAAATTAATTAAAAAAATTATCAAAAACTGCAGCTGTCCAAACTCGCAGTGTGGCCCAAAGTAATGATCTATCGTTCTTGATAGCCAACGTATGAATGGATAAAGTGTTAGAATGATTATGATGGGCCTGGGTGGCTATAGTGAAGCTGTCCAGGAACCATGCTGCTAATTCAGACTGACAGCATGTTACGGGTTCGAGTCCCGATGACCTTTTTTTGAGTGTCACTCTCCATCTCTCTCTCTCTCTCTCTCTCTCTCTCCCCATTTCCTGTCAGTCTACTGTTCACTATTGTGCTAGTATAAGGCAGAAAAAGTCAAAACGTGTTGCAACAATATCAGAAAATCTGAAGAAAATAAAGGGGAAAAAAGCAAAGATAAATCATGATTGTGATGTTAAATAAATAATGCACTGTGTAATAATACACTATGCAGAGTAAGATGAAAGAATTGTGATATATCAAAAGTAGGGTTAAGTATTGTCTGTTGTTAAATTAAATATTAAACTGCTTTATATTATACTACTCATTGCTATGGAGTGTTTGCCCAACAGGGTCTCCCGGTCTCTCCAGCTCTTGATTAAAACAGAAAAAAATATCTTTAGGTTGGGATGTAAATTGTATCCAATCAGGATAGAGAACTCTACATACAGGGAGACCCATGCATATCAATACTTGTATTGTTCACAGTACTTATGTGGTAGGAATGTATTGTTTGCAGAAGTTATTACTGGTAGGTCTAAAGTACACAACTTCCACAGTTAGAGGTGAACCACACATTTCATTTAACATTTATGTGATATATAACAAATAAAATACCTGTAGCAGTGAAAGCTTTTATAAGCTTTATATAAACTGTATTAGTAGTTCACAGAAGGGAAAAGAAAGAACAGGAAAGTACAGTTCAATACAAGGTGGAAAGAGGATTTTAACACAACAAAAGCACTATGGCTTGCTTCCATGGGGGTCCTTTGTACTCAATTCATTGAAACATTAGATGACAATACTATAGAAATCAGAAACCAAACATATGTACAGCAAACAAATCAGAAATAATGAAATAAAGGTACAAAACAGTCAGAAATAATATACAAGATAATGACAATCAACAGAGAAATGGAATGGTTTATTGTTCAGCTGTTTTTCCAGAGCTTAGAAGAGAAACAAATGTCCTGGAAATGTCTGGAGTCGGGAGGCTCCCTCCCTCTTAAAGGACACCTTTGTTTTTTTTTACAACAAGGGTTCATATTTTAGATTGTAATTATAGGGAAAAGAAAAGGTGAGTGTTACAATGTTTTCATTTGCTTCATTCTATTGTTTTATCGCGTTTACCGTGCTAAAATGTGGGGCATGCGTATGCATGGGGGCATGCGTACAAGTGGCCGTCTTTTTAGACACAATAAGCCAGCAGTTTCTTTATTACTATTTACAGTAACACTTCTAGCCCCCAGTCACATCCAACCATGAAAGGTTGCGTTGTATCTTGGGAATGGGCTTATTCTGTGTATACATATTTAGCTGCTTGTACGCATGCCCCCAGCCACTGAAATAAGAATCTTCAAGACAAGTAAATAAAATAATTTAAATTTAATTACATTTAATTTTAATGATTTGAGCACCTAAGTGCGGCTGAAGAGTTTGTGTAACACTGCACGGGCAGCACTAATTAATAGTTTGTGATTGTCTAGAATCAGTAACATGTGAGACATAGCCTACTTACAGCATGTGTATCAAATGTGTTTAATTCAAATGCAATCAAAGGCTACAGCTTATAATGCAAGGATTGGGATTGCAACCATACAGTATGATTATGGCCCAGCATGCATTTGGACATTTCTCCTTTCAATATGATGTTTCTTACACTTTTGGTCTCACCGTTTAACACATGGAAATGTCTTCCACTGATCTTGAAGGGAACAGCTGCCAATACTCTGATTGGTTTGATTAAAGTAACGCCCAAACACCCCCATGACTAATTGAGGGCCGGTTTACTGGGCACCTTTGTGCAGTGTACAGAACACAGAACTCATAATAGCAACGTGGCATTTGTCACAACCTCCACGTCTTAATTAAAGCAATAAAACCCGGAGTTAATTAACCCATTCTATATTCTAAGTATTTATTAATTCAGGTCCGTAAACCTTGCCAGCATTGATCCAAATTATTTTGAAGACCTATGGAAGCCACAAGTCTTCTTTCACCCAGAAATGAATAAAATAAAATGTTACCGCGACCAACCGCCACATAGTAACGGCCCGTTTAAAAAAAAAAGAAAAACGTGACCCGTTGATCGACTAGAATCCGAGATACGTGCTTTTTTTTCTGAATCTCCGTTCCATTGTTGTTAACCCGAATATGTGGATGCCTACAACCGCCTAAAGCATCATGGGAAATTGAGTTCCTGCATAACTCCTAGCTTCATGAGACCACAATTTGATATAAAACAATTAATAGGACAATTGACGGACATACTATTCAATGGCACAGAACATGAATTACTGAAAAAAGAACACGCTTGTCAATGGTATCAAATGGTTCAAGTTGTCCATAGTAGCACTGTATGAATCCTCATAATGTTGACCAAACATTTGCCACAAACTGCAGCTGAAAGGTTTGTCTGTCTGTATAAGTCCTTTTAAATTCTTTCAAAATATTAATTAATTAGAAGTTGTGTTTTCTTGTATAATACATTGAGACATTGTGGGTTTTTGCCCTTTTAAACAAAGCCTTTACCACAAACTGTAAAGCAGAGTGCTTTGTCCCCCTGTATGAGACCTCATATCATTGTGTACGTTTGGCGCTCCCATTTGGTGACAGCCTTTACCACAAGCTATACAATTAAAAGGCTTTACCCTGTGTGAGTTTTCATATGTCTTTTAAGATTACTACTTTGACCAAAGTCTTTACCACAAACAGTACAACTAAAGGGTTTTTCCCCTGTATGACTCCTCATGTGTGATTTTAAATTAACACTTTCACAAAAGCCTTTACCACAAACCGTACAACTAAAGGGTTTTTCCCCTGTATGAATCCTCGTGTGTATTTTTAGCTCATCACTTCGGCCACAGGCTTTACCACAAATAGTACAAATAAAGGGTTTTTCCCCTGTATGAGTCATTGTGTGTTGTTTCAACGTATTCCTTTTACCAAAAGCTTTACCACAAACTGTACAAGTAAAGGGTTTTTCCCCTGTATGAGTCACTGTGTGTTGTTTCAACGTATTCCTTTTACCAAAAGCTTTACCACAAACTGTACAAGTAAAGGGTTTTTCCCCTGTATGAGTCGTCATGTGTACTTTTAAATCACCACTATGACTACAGCTTTTACCACAAACAGTACAAGTAAAAGGTTTTTCCCCTGTATGAGTCCTCATGTGTGATTTCAAATGACTAGTTCTAATACAGCCTTTACCACAAACTGTACAAATAAAGGGTTTTTCCCCTGTATGAGTCCTCATGTGTCGTTTTAAGTCATTACTTCGACTAAAGGCTTTACCACAAACTGTACAAATAAAGGGTTTTTCCCCTGTATGAGTCCTCATGTGTTGTTTTAACTCATCACTTCGACTAAAGTCTTTACCACAAACTTTACAAGCAGAGGGCTTTTCCCTTGTATGAGTCCTCGTGTGTCTTTTTAAATGAACACTTTGACCATAGCCTTTACCACAAACCGTACAAGTAAAGACCTTTTCCCCTGTATGAACAACTGTGTGCCTCTTCAGATGTACCTTGTGCTCAAACATTTTGCCACACTCTGTACAACTAAAAGCTTTCTTTCCTGTGTGGCTCTGCATGGAGTGCGTTTGTTTTGACGATGGCAGGTCCTGGGACAGCTTGTGGCTTACAGACAATGTTTGTTCTTCCACATTTTGTGTCTTGTGTGAATACAGTGTGTTTACAACCGACTGACCTTCCCTGGTCTCCTCCCACTCATCACGGTCTTCAGTGACGTCAGATTGAGAACAGTGTGGAGAGAGGAGCTGGTCACCACTAGTTGGTTGTGATGTTCCACAGTCCTCTACATCAGCTTGTGTTTTCATGTGTTCAGTTGAGGTGCTGGCTACAGCCTCTGTCTCTCTGTTTTCATCATCACCTTCACTTTTCACTGCTAGTAATGTCAACGTTGATCCATCAGCCTCCTCTTGTAGAAGCTCCTCCTGTTCCTCTTTAATCTGTGGAGGTTGTGGTTCCTCCAGACTGGGACTCCCCTCCTGATGTTCAGGGAAAAGCTCCTCTTTACACACAGGGAAGGAAGCAGAGTCAGGGAAGAATAAAAAGATAGAATGACAGACAAAACATGAATGGTTTGAACTTTACATAATTTCATGCAGTTTTTCCTGTTTCATAGCTTTGGGAAAACCTCAGCTGTAAATTCGTTTCCATTTCCACACCTTACAGTCTATTTGCATTCATAAAAAAATGCCAAAATTCAAATTTCTATAAATAGCATGACACGTACTGTTGTCCAGGTGGTTTTCAGGTTCCTGTTTAACAGAAACACTCCAACTCATCTTCACCTTCAGGCTGGACTCTGTACACTGGTCTGCAATGAAGGAACATGATAAGGACTTAAAGGTGATACACCATGAAATTTCACTTTTCCTATTTTAAAACCTTTTTTTGGGGTCCCACTGGCACCTTCTATCCTCACAAAGTCCCATTTCTGACCGATGTGTCTTTCTCTGGTTTTGGGAGGGCAAAAGTTAAAAGCATCCCACGGGTGCTCAAAACAGGCTGTCCAGATTTGCTGCCGATTGTGACGTCACGATCGGCAAAAGCATCCCACGGGTGCTTCATTTGCCCTCCCCTATGAAGCTCCAAACCAGACCTACATTTTCATAATCCCGCCCCTCTTCTGCTCATTTGCATAGCAGCCAGCAGTGACAGCAACTCGCTTCACTCTGCTCCGTCCGCCATTGTTTTCCCCTCTCTGCTGGTTTAACCCCTATGGCTCAACCCTGTAACTTTTACAACCTTTCTATGGATTTAGCAATATGTCTAAGGCCATGGCTAAACGCATCGGGGGACACAACAAATGTTCAGTTATAGGGACTGTCAGTTATGACATCACCGCAAGATTCGGGGCTTAACTCCGCCCACTTTGGCGGCCATTGCCATTGCTAGGTCTTGGATGCATCAAGATCAGTCTGTACTAGTTCTACTTGTTGAGCAAGCAACGATACTTTTACTTCAATTGCTCTAGGCTTTGATTTCATTTCAATAAAACCATATTTGATCAACATAACGATCACACACATTTTACTGTTTATAGGGAATGTTATATTATTATAAACCGATCTTTATTTCCAAAGCAATTGATGAATGTGATGGCTGTTCTGATCTGCTTGTGCTCTTTCTGCGCTCATGCATGGACAGCCGAAGTCGTGATTTTAGCGTGATATCTTTTTATTGGGAGACAATAATGAGCACCAGCAAATGAAAGCAGACATTCCAGTGAATATGGACACGTTTAAATTTTAATTTTTCGATGAAAATTGACCGAGTAATGGCCGGGTCAAATTGCAAGTGGTCTTGGCAGTGGCCCAATAACTGGCTAGGCACGCTATGTGGTGTAAAGTAATTAAGTATATTTACTTAAGTACTGTACTTAAGTACACTTTTGAGTTATATGTACTTTGCCAATATTTTTACTTCTTCTCCACTACATCTCTGATCCAAATATTGTAACATTTTAGGCGACTGTTTATAGGGAATGTTATATTATTATCCGATCTTTATTTCCAAAGCAATGGATGAATGTGATGGCTGTTCTGATCTGCTTGTGCTCTTTCTGCGCTCATGCATGGACAGATTTTAGCGTGATATCTTTTTATTGGGAGACAATAATGAGCACCAGCAAATGAAAGCAGACATTCCAGTGAATATGGACACGTTTACATTTTTTATTTTTTGATGAAAATTGACCGAGTAATGGCCGAGTCAAATTGCAAGTGGTCTTGTCAGTGGCCCAATAACTGGCTGTAGGCACGCTATGTGGTGTAAAGTAATTAAGTATATTTACTTAAGTACTGTACTTAAGTAGGCCTACACTTTTGAGTTATATGTACTTTGCCAATATTTTTACTTCTTCTCCACTACATCTCTGATCCAAATATTGTAGGCCTGCTTTTACTCCACTGCATTTATTTCAAAACTTTAGTTAGTAATGCTAGGCCTACTATACTTTTGATTATTATTACAAAACATCATTAACCACTTCAGCATATACATATATCTTGACCATTTGAAAATAGCCGATCTACAAGCTTACAATGTTAGATCCATGCTATTTTCAAAAGATGTTTTGATAACTTGAAAGGGGCATTCTGCACAATGAGTAGGCCTATTTTTACTGTTGGTACTTTAAGTACATTTTGATACGATTACCAATAGGCCTACTTTTATACTTTTACTCATGTACATTTTGAATAGGCCTACTGGACTTCGACTTGTAATAGAGTACACTTGCGTTGACCAATCAGTCTTATCTACAACCAGCGAACTGTCAATGCTGTTCTCCGGTCATCGCTTCCTTTTATCCAAGAGTCTTACAAGAAAGATAGCAACTAAGATGGCGGGCGGAAGTGGCCGATTTTTGCAAGGCCCCGCCCAGTCCTCACTCCCTATAGACTGCAAGGAGCAAAGTGTTTTTACACACAAACTCCCAACTCAAGAGGAAACAAAAGCCAAGTGGATCAACTTTATTTTCAACGGCGATGTCCCAGTGTCCATGAAGAAAACTCTCCATGTCTGCCAGAATCATTTTACGCTGGATTCATATGAAAACTTGGCCCAGATCCAGGCTGGTTTTGCAACATCTAGGATTTTAAAACGAGGAGCAGTACCAACGCTTCGTCAGTTAACTGTAAGTATTTCAGATTACATTGCTGTGATAAATGTGTGTGCTGGGCATTGTTCTTTTTACTAAACTCTCGTGGGTGTTTTGGTCAGGTAGCGACACGGCCGCCGTTCACACCATTCTTTACACCAACAAACAATGGCTATTAGCATAATGGGCTTAACGGTGATCGGTTTCTTTAGATAGCAATGAAGAGAAACCTGTTTCTCCCTACTTTATTATTACTAGCGTCGGGACTCGGAGCATAGGCTCCAGGCTTTGGGGCATAATGGGCTTCACAATATCACATGTATTCATGTGTACAGATAGCAACAAACGTGTCTCTGTGAACGCCAGCATAACTATATTCATTTTGTATTAATTAGTTCACACACACACTGCAACCTCCGTCCTCCGAGCCTAAACTAAACTATCAGCTGGGCTACTGTTTCCCAAACACTGGGTCGGGACCCATTTGTGGCTCGCAGATAACTTTTATGCCTATTACCCCTTTGGAGTTTTTTGATTTGCGGTTTTCACCAGTTTGGGTCCCGGGCCAAATGTAGCCTATAATAATCTGTTTTTTGGCTAACGAGCATTTGTATAACAGTGTTGTGAGCTGTAAAGAAAACGTCAATACTATTCAATCAATCTGTGATTCTGAGCGTCATTAACACTGTATGAAATGCACGTTTCCCACTGTTTCTCAAACACTAGTACGGGACACATTTGTGGGTCGCGGTGACATTTTTATGGGTCCCTTTTTTTCTTTACATTTTTCCATGGGCAAACGTATTCTCTGTTTTAGGCTCTCTCTTTTAAGTTAAAAAGATTTGGAACCACTGAGCTACAATAGGCCTATACATTCGTGTAGAGGTTCTGTCTGTGAAGGTTTTTTTCGTTTATTTTTTTTTCTTTCTAGGTAGCAGTTATTGTTTTAATATGTAGGTTACGTTTCTGTAAGTTCTGGTCTTGGCATGGCCCTGGTCAGCATTGTTGCCCATAAAAACATTTTTTTTGAAGCTTACTCAAAGTAAACCATCAATAAATATCCCCTCCCCATCACCCATGCATCCCTCCTTTAGCTATTGTGTTTAATGGCCCTCTATTCAGATTGAGGTCTCATTCTTTGCATCTGTCCCAGTCCCTCCTCCCACTTTACCTTTCAACTGTTTTATCTGTTTTTTCTATAATATACAGAATAAAATTCTAATCAAACATGCTTTCAATACTACAGGCCACCACATCACAGGCATCTATGCTACAGGGCCAGGCCACAACATCACAGGCATCTATGCCACCCCCAGCCTGGGTTTCCGAGGCTATGCCAACCCTGTCTAGTGTGTTGATCCCAAGGATCCCAAGAAAGGAGGACCTTGGTTGTCAGACTGACAAGCCTGTCAGACGTACGACACAAACACAGCTAACCTTGAGGAGACCAAAGTTTCGCAGCATTGGTAGGCTACCATATTTTAACATTACCATGTATAATTAACTCATTTTAATCCAGAGCGATTTACAGTAACTGTAATCTGCATCTTTGAAACTATACACACTATATGATGTGAGGTCACCAATTACCTGTAATCGGTCAACATAACATCCTATCTACATTACATTTTAGCCTTTGCATAAATCTTGAGTCAGGAACGGGCTAAGGATTATTTTTGATAGTGCTATGATGGGCTAATCTTTATACTAGAAGTTGATTTTGAATGATTGTGTTTTTCAGCTATACAGACAGATGCAGGTTGGACTCCCCAGCCTCCTAAAACAGTGGAATGCGGCGTAAACACCGACCACTCCTCTATCAGCTTTAATCCCGGTTCGAGGTCAACACCATCTAAGATAACACCATCTAAGAGACGTCGTTTACATGTTGTTGAGGAGGACGATGAAGAAGATGATGACGACACCATTGGACACTCCAGCATTGTTGTTGAGGAGTCCGTTTCCGAGTCCAGCCCAGACGAATCACTCCAGCAATTAGTGCCTGATAGCCAATAATCTGTGCTGTGAGTATCATATTTAGAAAATTATTGTCCAGCAATTGTGCAAAGCTGTGTATTACTGGAAAAGCCTTCTAGCGACAATGCTCAATTTAATTTAGGACTGATATTTCTCTCTATATGACAATTTGAGACCTGCTGCATATGTGTTCATTGCCGACAAAAGACATTGACAGATGGGAGTGTTACGGCTATGACAGAGTGTGAAAAGCTTCAGGGGCGTCAATTCCGGGGGGGTCAAAGGGTTTTTGTCACCTTCCAGGTTCGATTTCGTCCCCTCCATTCACTTCCAGAAGACCCCCCTGTCCCCCCCAGTCAGGGACCCCCAAGCCAAACTTTTAGCGGTCTGAATTTTTGCAAAGCACGCACTAAACGCGAGCGATTATTTTTAAGCCCCCCCACCCCATCTAAAATCCCCAAATGGTTTGGTCCAGTGCCCTCAGTAATAGCAACGCCCATTTCTCTCAAGTCTGAAGCCAGGACACACAGCTGTAGCCTGTTAAGGAAGCCAGTTACAGCCGGCTCCAGACAACACTCGACTCGATGGGAAACGCTTTCATTGCCTTCAATGCCTTGTAAGTACTAATAAAGAATTAATTGTGGTCATTATGTGGACAAAAGCTACTGTAAAGCCCTCTGTGTGTGTTAATTCAATTTGGTGTGTTTCGGTCTGTCTGACTGTCTCTCTGAGGCAACGGTATGTAGCCTATGTAACAGTACATTGGTTAGCATTTAGCTAAGCAAGCTACAAACACAGTTAATGGTAGACTAGTGTTCACCAATTTTACCAATTCTGTTCACTATCTATGAGATTGAGTAGTACACACATGTAGGCTATAGGCTATAGTAATAGCCTACATGTGTGTACTACTCAATCTCATAGATAACTCATCATCGTAGCAGACTAGCAGTAGCGTGTATTTTTGTAGTAGTAGGCCTATATTGAGTCAGTCTCACTCTCCCTCTATCTCTCTCAATTCAATTCAAAGGGCTTTATTGGCATGAGTATAATTATGTTTATCTCTCTCTCTCTCTCTCTCTCTCTCTCTCTCTCTCTCTCTCTCTCTCTCAGACGTTCACACGTTCACAAACAATCAGAAACATGAAGAAGCGGAATAATATGGACATACGGGTTTTTTTAATTGCCCCCAAAAAACTCTGTGTAAGTAGGAATATATATACATAATATCACAAATATAATTTTTTAATGTATCATGTTTTAATGTCTGCATAGAAAATGAATAGAGTGTGATGTTAATGTAGATAATCTTGTGTCATATAGACAACAACAGCAGCTGTGGAAAGTGGCAGCCATGGTGGTGGGCAGTCTCAGGTATTTATTTTTATTTTTTCAGTTGTAGAAATGCTTAAATAAAATTACAATGATGGTTTTTTTTTAAATGTCACTGTTTTGAGTGTTTTGGTTACTTACAAACTGTAGCCTATTTCTTAGGAGACAGAAAGCCAGTCAGGGGGACTGGTGAGGAGAGCCACTGCTCAAGATGCTACTGATGAAAGTAGGCATAATTTGAATTATCTGCAATATAATTATTGTGTGCATTTGTATTGCTATAAACAATACTGTTGTACTTGTCCCATTCCTAGATGAAAACCCTATCTACGAGGACATGCCTGATGTCACTGACAGAAGAAGCACAGACTCGATGGAGTCAGAAGCTAGAGATGAGAGTAGGGATAATTTCTATTCTCTGTAATATTTTTTTTTATTTTTTATAGCTAACAAAAAAATGAATATTATGCATTGTCCCATCCATAGATGCAAATACCATCTACACTTCAGGTCCAGAGGAGGCAAGTCCCAGCTGGAGCAGAGACTCAGACAGTTCAGAAGCTACAGATGAGAGTAGGGATAATGTTTATTCTGACTAATATAAATGTTGAGCATTTTTATAGCTACAACAACCAATAATCCTATACGTTGTCCCATCCTTAGATGCCAATATTATCTACATTAAGGATGACGAGAGAGAGAGACCAGCAGACAGCAGTGAGGAGACAGCAGAGGTCCAAGACACCAGCAGGGGAGCTCGGAGTCGAGTCATGCAGGTAGTCAGATATCAATGTAATTGTGTATTGATGTTGGAGGTTATTTTTTTTTTTCTATTGATCTGCTTTACCATTCAACCATGCAGCAGAGAGAGCAGAGATCAGAGGTCTCCAGCCCCAAACACCGTGGAAAGACAAGCTGCAATCCCTCGTCTTTGCAGACAAGCAACAGGGGAGCTGAGAGTCGTCAACCCATTCAGGTAGGTATCGATGCAATTATGTATTGATTTTGAAGGTTATTTTTTCAATTTTTTTCTATTGATTATAGACTATAATCAATAGGCTGTCTGTGAATGTAATGCACAATCTCTGTACAGTGCCTTGGAGAACGGCCCTATATATAAATGCACCATTTACTTTATATCACTAAAAATATTAAAAACATGTTATCTGTTTATACTTTATGACCAGACACGACCAGTAGAGATTCACCGGAGTCCTCAGAGACCAGCTGCAGTCCCTCGTCGTCTTTGCAGACCAGCAGCAGGGGAGCGAGTTGTCGACCCATTCAGGTAGGTATCGATGCAATTGTGTATTGTTAGTGTATTGATTTTGGAGGTTATTTTTTCTATTTCGTTCTATTGATGATAGACAATATGTTTATGTCTCTTTCATCCATGCAGCAGATGCTGCCAGTGAGGGAGCAGAGATCACAGATCCCCAGCCCCAGATATCGTGGAAGGACCAGCCATAGGAGAGCCGATGAACAGCCACATCGTACTACAGGTAAGCTGTCTGTGAATGTAATGTCTGTGAATGTAATGCACAATCTCTGTACAGTGCCTTGGAGAACGGCCCTATATATAAATGCACCATTTACTTTATGACCAGACACGAGCAGAGATTCACCGCAGTCCTCAGAGACCAGCTGCAGTCCCTCGTCTTTGCCGACCACCAGCATGCAGACCACCAGCAGGGGAGCTCAGAGTCGTACCATTCAGGTAGGTATCGATGCAATTGTGTATTGTTGTTGTGTATTGATTTTGGAGGTTCTTTTTTCTTTTTTTTTTCAATTTATGATAGACTATGCTTTTGTCCCTTTAATCTATGCAGCAGATGCCAGTGAGAGACCAGATCCTCCCAAGATCCAGAATCCCTGTGCTGGCCAGACCCCATCGAGAGACCGGACTCCAGAGGAGGTCCCAGCCCTCCCAGGTCCCAGATATGACTGATACTGATATCAATGATGGCACTGAGCCAAATCATCCACATCCCAAATACATAGAAAAACAAACTCTGTCTAACAAGGTGTTATCATTCCAGCAGAGGTGGTTTAATGATTTCAAATGGTTACATTACCGACCATCTGTTAAAGGTGTTGTTTGTTTTTATTGCAGTAAATTGTATTCTGGGAACAGGTCATCTGCTGCCAAAAAAACAGAACCTGCCTTTGTAACAGCAGGTTTTAGAAATTGGAGAAAAGCCACTGAAAAATTTAGATGTCACGAGAAAACCCAGAGTCATACTCATGCTGTATTAGCACACAAGTCTAATCCTGTAACTGTCCAATTATCCAGTGCTTGGGCACGACAACAATCTGAGGCAAGGCATTGCTTACAGAAAATTATTACCTCAATACAGCTATATGCCAGGCAAGGTCAAGCCTTAAGAGGCCACACTTATGACTCTGGGAATCTCTTTCAGCTGTTAAAGCTCAGAGGAGACGATGATCCGTTGTTAAAAACGTGGCTGACGCGTACCCATAACTACAGCAGTGGTCCTGCCCAGAATGAAATTTTAAATATAATGGGAAATACTGTAATTAGGAAGATAAGGGACACGATTAGGGGTCTGCCTATTCTGCAGTTCTCAGTAGATGGAACACAAGATATTTCTGGTGCAGAACAAGAATCTCTATGCCTGCGTTACATAGATGAGAACTTGGTCCCTCATGAAGACTTCATTGGGCTTTATAAGGTGTCTGAGACGACTGGGGAGGCAATTGCTGACATGATTAACGATGTTCTGCTAAGGCTCAATCTACCCATCTCTGGTTTACGTGGCCAAAGTTACGATGGTGCTTCTAATATGGCTGGGAAATACAAGGGTACACAGGCCATCATAATGAGGCAACAGCCTTTAGCTCTCTTCGTCCACTGTGGAGCACATTGTGTGAACTTGATTGCACAGGCTGCCTGCTCTGAATCACCGCTTATTCGGGATGCCCTTTCTTGGGTCCACCAGTTAGGAGTTCTCTTTGGCCAGTCTGGCAAGTTTAAGGCCATATTTGAGAAAAGTGCCACATCAGATTCAGATCAGCCAGTGACCACCCTGAAACCCCTTTGCCCTACTAGATGGACAGTGAGGCATTCAGCAGTTAAGGCTGTGTTTCGTCAATATGCCAGTGTACTCAGCAGCTTGGAGGAAATGGGTCAAAGTAAATCAAACTCTGCATCAACTGCTAGTCATTGTTACAATGACAAATAAACTCTAATCTAATCTAAAATCTAGTGGGTTATTTCAACATTTCAATATGGGCAAAACTGTTTTAGGTCTTAAACTTGCTGCATCTGTAATAGGTGAATTGGAAACCCTCAACAAATCTCTGCAGAGCAGAAATGCAACTGTGTCTGGCATGAGCGAGTCTGTTCGCATAGTGCGTTCTGCTTTTCAACACAAACGAAGCGACCAATCCTATGCTTCCCTCTTTGTAGAGGCAACTGAACTTGTTAAAAGTCTAGATTTGCAAGCCATTGAGGTGCCAAACACAAGACGCATTACTGAGCAACCACTTGATTACTACCGTAAAGAGTACTTTCAGGTCTTGGATAAAGTGGGTGTTCAATTTGCTGAGCGCTTTGACCAAGACAGTTTTAAGACCTTGCAGAAACTGGAGACTATGCTCCTCACTGGGCAGGTGGACGATGTGGTAGATCAGTACCCTGAGCTGAATAGAGAGGCTCTTGCTGTTCAGTTGCCTTTATTTTGCCATCAATATGTGTTCAGCAGCAGTGGGGAGGCAGCTGAGTTGCTCGCTGGGCTGAAACCAGCGGTACGGGACCTATTTAAGCAAGTGGAGGCTGTGGTTAGACTGTTGTTGGTGGTGCCAGCCTCCAGCTGTGAGGCAGAGAGGAGTTTTAGTGCCTTGAGAAGACTCAAAACGTGGCTGAGATCCACCATGAGTCAGGGCAGACTGAACAATGTGGTTGTGTGTCATGTGCATAAAGACAAACTTGATAAGCTGCAACCAAAAGAAATCGCCCAACAATTTATTGCAAACAACGACACCCGTAAACACACCTTTGGCTCATTTTCAGCTACTCGAGTGTGAACTGCTCAATTTTTTAAGGCATTTGACAAGTGCATTTGCTGCTAGGTTACATTACAATGTTACATTTTCTGGAGTGTGAGACGCTCAATTTTTAAGGCATTTGCCAAGTGCATTTGCTGCTAGGTTGGTGCCAATACTAGACTTTACTTGGGGAGTGTGAACGCTCAATTTTTAAGGCATTTGCAATTGCGTTTGCTGCTATACGAGGACAATTTACATTTTACATACTTGAGAGTGTGAACACTCAATTTTTTAAGCTGGTTAAGAAGTACTTTAATCAGTGGATTTGCCTAAGTTGTACTTGTACATAGTTTTATAATGCATTAAGTAAGAGTAAAAATAAGTAAAGTTATGACTTTAAATGCATTTTGTTTTCAAATTCACTTTGTTTTTTTTTCCCCTTTTGACTATCAAAGGATTGTTGCAGTTGCTGCTGAGTGTAATGCACATTCTGCTTATCAAATGTACTTCTGAAAAGTAATTGCTGCCTCTGCCTGTATTTGTTTTCACTGTGTAACATTACATGGTGTGCTGCTGGTCTCAGTGCAGTGCAGTCTTTTTACACTGACCAACCTGACTACCTCCTCAGTCTCTAGACTGTAAAAGGCTTTGGAAAGTCTCAATAAATGTGTTCAAGTAGCCTAATATTTTGGTTTGACTTTTCTTTGTGCTCATTATACTGACCCACCTCAAGAATTGTTGATGTACTAACATTATCTTATTATAGTGATATAATTAACCTGCTTATTGTAAGTCACATTGGATTAAAAGCATCTGCTAAATAATGCCTTTCATGCATAAACTCTAAGAATCATTAACCAAAACAACCACCGGTCGGCGCCAAAGACCTTATTTTTTTCCTAGTGCCTTTCTAACCATAGAATAGCTTTCAGTTGACTCAGTGATGACGTCATAATATGGCGACTTGTTATGGCTGTGTGTCTGAGTCTAGAGCATAGATAGAGTTATAATAAGAAGGTTTAGAGCACTGACTGGTTCACTGGTTTCAATTAAATTACTTTTCTGGATCTGGACAATGACATTTGACGCTTGTACGTTTATTGGAATTAAATGGATACCAACCTCACGACCTGGCTGTCCCAAGTTGACCACAACAAGCAACAAGGGTAAGTTTCTGATGAAGTGTGCGTGTTTTCGTGTAAGCTTTGGTTGTGTTGGTTTAGGTTATTTAAGTAAATAAATAATACATCATAAAACCGTTAATGCCCGTATCTGAAGGAAAATGAGGGGGGAAAACCGCCCGAAAACCGATCTCTGCACGCAAAAAAAAACAAAAGCGCGCGCGCACGCGTTCGCGCTTGCGCGCGCTATGCGCGCGCATTGGTCCCCCTCTATGCATTAACTGGGCTGGCGCGCCTGAAAAGCTTGTACATCTAACAGATCAGTAAGACTCCCTAATCGGGAGATAAGCGACCGTCAGGTCACATACACAAACTGTAGAAAGCAATGGTAGCCAATCAGGAGGGAATATGGGAAATGGGACAGATCCATGTTGATGACATGACTTTAGAGATACTGTGTACCGCCTTGAAGAGTGTCACACAGTCACTCACGCTCCAATGCTCTCAGGTCAATGCAT